>NC_142710.1:28889432-29199710 GCF_055471065.1 Atractosteus spatula | reverse complement strand
TATTTGTGGTTCACGACTATGATGCAGCACAGAAGCAACACTTTTGGGACACTGCACAGGTATCCTGTCAAGACACTGTACTGGGGATGAAAGACCAGCTGACTGGCGATGTTTGCTTTTTCAAGCTACAGCATCCAACAGCTGTTCACTGCGGATCAAACCTTGTTTAGATAAAGCACTTTTATAAGACCATAGAAACGTTTATAAACGAGAGACCACTCATCAAATTGTTAGTGTTTAAGTAATCCAAAGACATCATCCAGCCATTTCTAAGAATCCAGGGAATCAGCTTCTGCTACACAGATGGGTAGCTTGTTCCAGATTCTCACAATGCTTTGCGCAATGAAGTGCCTCCTGTTCTCAGTTTTAAATGGTTTTAGCTCTGGTTTATGTTTCACTATTGATTCTAAGAAGTCCATTGGACTGACTGTGTCAACGCCTTTGGGGATTTTGAATACAGTATTTGAATCAGATCAGTTCATACTTTTCTCTGTTCAAGACTCAAACCATTGTTATTTTAGGCTCTCCTTCGAGGCTAGAAATATATCTGATTGCACATCTCTTGGCAGATTTCTGAGCAGCAATCCCTTTTTTGTATGATGGTGACCAAAACTGTACACAATATTTTACACTATACAATTTAAACATAATGTTCTTTGATTTCTACACTCAAACTACGTGTTCTTATATTCTGTCTTCTTATTTCTTCACTACAATGTCTAAAAGAGGTGAATAATGTGTCAAAATAACTAGGTCTAAGTATTTTTCATAAGTAGCTCAGAGTTTTTCAACTTAGAGTTTATATTTCTGCAATGTAGTGTACAAGTAACACTCTGTACTTGTCTACATTAAATGTCATCTTCCTTATATGTTTTCCCTGTGTTGAACTATGTCTAGTTCTACTGTAGTCTGCTTTGTTACTTCTAAAGTGTTTGCTATTATCCTATTACTTCCTTGAATTTTGATATAATTTGGGAACTTCACTAATTTATCAACTATATCAGAATCCAGTGTTCCTCTTGAGAATAGCTTCCACTGATAATAATAATGTACTTACTCACTGCAAAGAACTTATGTGCAGATTAAACTTAAGGAAACCTGCATTCTAAACTGAGGAACTGTTACACATGGGCTATCAAACTTTTGAACTAGTATGGGCCTCCCCAAACTTGAATAAAAAGATTCATTATCAAATGTGGCTCAAAAGAATAACAAAAAAGCACAAGGCTATGTAAGATTCTTGAGATGGATTGATTTACAAACTTTGTAATTATACCATTTTCAACTCAAGAGTTAAACACAGGTTCCTACTCATCAGCTATTACCAATTCTAAACATGTGGCTGTAAAAAGCAGAAATATGAAAAGGTGGCACAGCAGAGCACAAAGTCTGATAACAACAGCAGCAAAAGACCAGGAACATGGGTGGATGTGAAGAAAAAAATTTTTTCATTTTTAAAGAGTCAAAAAGGTGCTGCTCAGAGAGATGAAGGAACACTTACTACATTCAAAGAATCTCTCTTTGGTTATCCTGTGTTTACACATATAGGTAATGCTTTGCAATTCAAATATCTGCAAACAATCCATGACAAGCCCAAGCCGGGTTTAAAGTCTACTTGTCTTGTTCAAAATGATAACACCTACATGACTGTTTGATTCATGCGCACCCCTCTGGTGATCTGGAGGATCATAGGATCTATGCTGTCCAGTCTGTCCCTCAATTAACCCAGAATAATCAGAAGAATTTGTCCAGCAAATTAAAATAAAATATGAAACAGAGACAAGAAGCTCTCTCCTGCTTTTACTTCTTTTAATACATTGTAATTGCTAGAAATCTTACAATTTGTGAGACACTGCAGTGGGCATACAGATCTGAACAACAGAGATCTACAGCTCATTGATAGAGTCTGACTTGAGGAACCCAATCAGAAGTACCTTTTTTTCTGCAATAGTTACTAGGACATGTTACTTAGCAGCAGAAACCTCAAAGGAGAGGGAGACAATTCTAATAATAGTTCAAAAACAAGAATAGGAACAACAGGAAATGTTAATGATACGACACATGTCTCTCTTGAGGCACCGCAGTATCACATTTGTGTAGCCTGCTAGCTTCCCTTCTAAAGGAAAGGACATACAGCACTCAAATCAATTTCCTTCTCTTAGCCTGCGAGACTGCTGACACCAATGAGATGTGACTCATGGCACAATCAGCAATTTACAAGGACTGGGACTCAGACTGCCCACGTCTTGGAATGAAGTCCTTTGGCGGTAATCAAGTCATCCCTTCTGAAAACAATCTATTGATGACCTATATTCTATATATTGGTTTCGGTAGAAATGATAGACTTTAGGCTATTTTCCTAAGGAATGCTACCTTTGGACTTTGATCTCATGTCTCACACAACTTGCTAAACCCCTAATTGGACTATAAAAATAACACACGGGACTCTGCCTACCAGTCTGTGCTAAACTAGCTCATCTGTGAGTACAAGTCGCTGATATGCATATTCTCCTATCACCCTTTCCTTTTTAACTCATCGGACCAATACAGTACATCACATGTTGCCAAGTTTATAGCATTTTAAAATCTTCATTGATTAAAAATAATATCAGTAAAGCATTTTTTCTCATAATACATTTTCATTAGATTTGCTAATAATCAGGTATAAGAATCAGCATTACTACACGGAATCACAAATGAATTTTGCACATAATACCAACTGAGGAAATGGTTAAGAATGCTTAAATGCCGTAACACTTATTTTATTCACAGTATGCTGAAAAATGTGGTGTATCCATCAGGATTTTTTTTTCTAGTCAAATCATGCGATGCAGATTCTGCCCAAAGCTTACATGTATAACTCCAGTAAATTCCTTAAAGCATTCTTTGTTAGGATGTAGCTTTTTACTCAGACCGCAGACGATACCGATTTGATTAGGTTAGTGTCACACCGAAATAGTGAATGTAGGTTTTGGGGTGTGGTCCGATCCTACTATAGTTTACACTTCACCCACGTGTGAAAAGGGTCATCGCAGCTGAAAGGTCGGATGCTTAAAAATGCAACAGATTTGCAGAACGCATTTTAAGCAAAAACGGTTTAATTTCGACTGCGAGAAGAACAACCCCGCACCTATCGGTAACACCGGCAGGTGATTCAGGTGCTTAATGTGTCCTTTTAACGCTTTCACACTGAAGTCCTGCGTGCAAAAAAAAAACAGCTTCTCAAGAGGAACCAAAATGCAGAATTGATACCGAAACCCGACAACGATGTATCAACAGACAACAGTCTCCATATTAAATCCACTGTCTCCCTGGAATGGAAACGACTACACAGTAGCATTACAGTAGGCTCCTTTTTCATAGATGACATCATCCTGCCAAGGGCAGAACTGCATTTACCACAAACGATATCTTAATCAGCACCTTGATAAACGACCCTCACACTTACCCTTGGCACCCCAGTCGTCTGAAAAATGGGGAGAGGTTCGCTGTTCCACTACCTTGGGCAGAACGTGGATGCTTCCTGACAGGGTCTCGGAAGCTTTTCTAGCTAACGCGAATATGGGAGCCTGCCACCTCCCATCCGCCGCTTTCAGATTACTGCAAGCTTTCTCGGTCGATTTTTCTTCTTGTAATCTGAGGATGCCGAACACTTGGTCCTTCTCCTTATTGCTTTCGGCTTCAGCTAAGGTGAGATCATGCTCCGCAGGAGTCGCCATCGCGCATGTAATATCATATAGTGCATAGATACACCTACAGCCCACAATCACTGTTGCAGTTTCCTCTGAGCACAAGCACAAGCACTGTTTAGTCGGGCTGCGAATATCGCCGCGGTTAGTCTCTTCTACATTCTTTATGCTTTCCAGTTCCCATTTCGCCTTAATATAAAATACGGATCCACGGCGTCCCCGTGAATGCGATCGAGATTTGTTTACACCCTGCCCTCTCGCTGAAGCTCGCCGAGCTGAAGGGGTGGCGTTAAAGAGCTCACAAGACAAAAAGCAAGCACTACGTAATGCTTTAGCACAGACATTTCGCGACGGAAAAGCACTCCACCTCCCCCTGCCGCTAGATCAGCGAATTCCTGATTCATTGTACAAGTGGATTTCTGAAATGTTGTACCGTGGCCTTAATATTCACTTTATTCCGCATAATGAAGCTTGAAGAACCATTTGAACCTTTCAGCCATTTTATTTCAGCAACTCACCTAAAATGTAAATGTGATGATGATCCCTTTAAAAATAATATAATGCAAAATCGTGATTCTTTTCAAATTTATGCTGAAAGCGAATTTCACTGGAGGAGTTATTTTGGCTTTTCACGGTTATCAGTTCCGTGTTTAAAAAGTGTCACAATTCAATGTTTAATCTTTGAATGAATCCTTTTGGAATATTTGCGAAATAAATGTAAATGTAAATGTATACAGAAAATGTATCATGAAATGTTTCAGTTAATCAGAGTGAATTTCTGTATCCTTGAAGACCTAACACTAAAACTACACATATCCATCCATACTCATAGATGCTAGAGAGGTAAAATCCCCTCCAATTTAATTGCGATATATGCGGATACAGTATGCACATTGAGATATAGTATAAGTGTTTGTCTTACTGTGGCTGCGATTAGCTGTATAGTACTCGATATTTTTTTCTCTAGGTTACGAGATGGTAATTATAAACCTCACAAACACCTGACTACTATGCAGTTAGGATATAGCACTTCATGGAATTGAAGCATGGTTTTTGAAGAATAGAATCCCATATGCACCCAAATGTATCCCAAATACAGTATCATAGACTGGAAAAACAACGGGAGAATGTTTACTAGGTTTTGACCATGCTATCATAGGACATGAACTCTTTTCCATTTAAACGTCCCACCTAAGGAACATGCAGCGGTTTGTGTGGGGACTACAGGGACCAGATATAATTAGCACAGCTAGGACAGCCCGTCTCCACAAAGAGCTCAAGCTGATCCTCCGCCTAGGAATACTACAGTACTAGAACTATACAGTCATTCATTTTTATATTAGAATTTGTTTTAAGAAAGCACGGGCCATTGAATTATCAATACTTACCTCTGAATCGTGTTAGCACTTAAATAAAAGATAAGCTAACAGTTGGTTCACTTCACACTAAAATTAGATACTGCCTACCTTGGCTGTACGTTAACGCGTCCAGGCTTTCACAGCGAGTGACTGACCAAAGTACAGGATTCTGACGCGAAGTCATTGGCAGAGCAGCATGGGGCTTCTGTTCAGCGGTGAGCTTCAAATGCAGATTCTCGCACACAGCACCACCTACAGGTAATAAAATCACAGCACAGTTTAACAGTAGTGCTGTGGAATAGCGACGGCGCAGAATGCAGGCATGTGCAGGACCAGAATTGGTTGAATAACTCGGGATTAAGTTTGGCAAGATGGCCACAAGATTTTCACAGAGTTTTTCATTTGTATACCTCATAGCCAGATAAGTCTGTTTTGAAAAATGTTGGCATTCAAAAGAAAGCACAACACAAGAGCAGCTGGAATTATTTAACCTGTGTTTATTTTAAATGTTAAACAGTATTACATTTATGATTTTAATTTTCTTAGTAAGTAGAGTATTGGAAGAAAACTTACAATAATTATTTTTGAAAAAGCAGCCTAAACATTTCCACTCCACCCACAAAAGAGTCAATTTGTTCAAACATCACCAAATTCGTGCACAGCTCAATGCCAGTTTATATTGGACCATCTATAGGAACTAGATTTTCTCTGCCAGATTACCACCAAATAAGGCTACTATTCCTGGGATAGCCACTTGAAGAATTGAGTGACCCCTCTTTCTTTTTACTGAAGCATTTTTTGCCATTGTATCAGAAAATATTACCACTTCTTAGTACTGAATTTGTGCACAAATATCTTCCATGAATTCCCAATAAAATCACTCTGTCATTAGTTATACTCCCACCTTTGTTTGGAAATTCAGCAACAAGAAAGACAAAAGCTCTGTTCAAAGGAGGTCTCTTTCAAAGCAATGGAACAGAAACAAACCAGTCTCACATCTTCACTTTTTCCTTTTCCTCCTGAATAAATCAAGTGACTCGAAACATCAGTTTTCAGTTTATCCAGTGTTCCAACAAAGCCTATGTCAAAAGAAGCTTAATAATCTGGTATTATCTCTGTACTTTACAGTACACATATAGGAACCCTTTTGTAAAACAGCCATGGAAATGTTTCTTTTCCTTAATGTGTAAATCATCCATTTTTGAACCAGTTTTTTTCTTCACAGAGACACGCACTTTGCAATTGTGTACTAGACAGATTCTGACATGAATCTCTCATCTACCACTCTCTCTCAAAATCATTCTTTTTCTCTCATCTTTGAGAGATCTTTCAAAAAGCAAGCCCCAAAATAAGCATCCCATAGATATATTTTATTACTTCTACTAATTCATTGTTTATTGAATTAGTAGATTAGATAACTGGATTTTATGTAATCAAAGAAGGCCTTTAAGTTACATTTGCATTTAATTTATGCTATTGTTCATTTATACAACACTTTAGTACATCTTATATTTAAAGCTGCATATGCCATGGTAGAGTCATTTTATCCCTGACTGGATGCTTATGTCAATTGTGGTCACACTTTCACCTCACTTTTATTAATATCTAACTGCTTAGGTTCAGCACCTACAGTACTTCCCAGAGTCCCTGCTTTCCTTCCTTCCTTAATCACCCAGCAAGGGCCTCTAAGCATCAGTTTCATCATATGCCTTACCTTGTTTATTGCTCCAGTGCCTGGTTCAGTTCACTGAGCTGCTGCTGCTGCTGCTGCTGCTGCTGCTGCCCAACGCCCTTTTGTTTGGGGCCTGTCTCCATTGGTCTTGAGGGGCGTCTTTCAGTCTCAGCTGCAGTGTGCAGTCACATGAAAAGCAGCCGAGCCCCATTGCGCTGTAATTGAAGACAGGCGGCAGAGAGATCTCTCTCACTGGCACAGCGCAGGGAGCACAAGCTGACAGAGAGGGGGAGGGGATTTAAAACTCCAGAGAACGATGACTCGGCCCTGTGGGAGGGCCAGGCCATTGAGGACAGCCAGTTATGACCTCCCAAATATACAAAGGCAATCATATCCATTGATAGCACACCGTGTACCCTTAGTGTTTTCATACCTATTAATGAGACCATCAGCTATTTTTATATTCGTTTCTAGAAGCTTGGCTTGCTGGAGAGATTTCAGGCCTGGTAGGGTGTTTTTATTATTTTCTGCTTCTTGAGAAAGCAGCGACAAGCTTTTTTACCCACCCTGTTCCACCATTTTAGCTGGTGAAGAAATCTAGAGTCATGGGCAGTTTTCGTTTCTGAATGGTTGAGTCAGTGATGAAAAGAGCCATTAAGGAAGTACTGTACCAACGAGAGAAAAGAAAAACACGTGAAGGATATATAAAAAAATAAGAAAGATTGCGAATGAGAAGAGGCCGTCCGGTTTGTCTGGTCACCCTTTCTTTAAGAAGCCAAGGTTTTGGGTTCAACAACATGGATAAATAGCTTGTTCCACACTCCCACAACCCTTTGTGAAAGAAGTGACTCCTGTTCTTAGATTTCAATGAACTTCCACATAGTTTCCGCTTGTGTCTCGCCATGGATTCTGAAGAAGTGTGTTGGGTTGACTTTGTCAATGGACCTGAGAATTCCCTCGTTCAAAGCTAAAAAGATTCAGTTCCTTCAGTTGTCAATGCAGGGCAATGCCTTTAAGCCCAAGATTGTATCTTGTCTCTGTTCTCTAGACTGGCTCCAGAGCTGTAATAACTTTTCTGTAACTTGGTAGAAAGAATTTTAAACAGTCTTACTTTTGCATTGTACAATTTTATTATAACATCCATTGGTTTTGAATTCTATACATGTAACTACAAATCTTAATATTAAGTTTTCCTTCAGTTTTTGGTCATCGTGCTGTCTAGTGAATTCAAATGATGTGTCAACATAAACCTCTTTTTAAGCTCAGTGTTATAAGAACCTAAGAAAGGTCTATTGTCTTGTTTATCTATCGTATATACAGTGTAGATCAACAAGTACACTAGAGTAAATTCCTTGTATGTGAAATGTACTTGGCAAATAAAGGTCATCCTGCTTCTGAAAGATTTTGTTATATATATATTTTAAGTAAAGTTACTGTAGCTACTGTATATTACCCTGCAGCTCACAACTGGCAGCGCACTGAAGCTCAGCAGGTGTGAGCCTGTCTAATACCTTGATGGGAGACCTCATGGGGAAGCTAAAGTTGAGCTCATCCTGTGGACTGTGTGGATCCTAATGACCCAGTACAATGATGGGGACACTGTACTGTAAAAAAGGTGCAACCCTTCAGATAAGATGAAAACTGAAGCCCTGACTATTATTAAAAATCCCAGGGAGTTTCTCAAAAAGTGGGAGGGGTTTATCCCGGTGTCCTGGCCAAATTTCCCCTCGGCCTTTACCAATCATGGCCTCCTAATAATCCCCATCTATGAATTGGCTATGAATTGTTCTCCTCCCCACTGATGTGAGCTATTATTTTTGAGTTCTTCTGTTGCCATAGATACTCCTTCCTCTTCTACGCTAATACTGTTTAATCCATAACTTGGTTCTTCTGCTGCTGACTTCTTCTTTAGTAGACCTCTGAGTGAAGTACTCATTCAGCACATCAGCTATTTCCTTTTAATTGTCTGGAAATTTCTCATTATTGTCCCAAATGCATTTTGCTTCATTCTTTAAAGTTAATTTGATCTTTTTATTATTTTTTTAGTCTCCATGGCAATATTCCTCCTCATCTCTCTCTTGTTAAGCCATTGGGGATATTATGGGTTTAGCTTTTGCTCCACTCACCCTAACCAAAGACATGGTACTGGACAAGACAAATATCGATGGTAAGATTTTGAAATATTATAAATTGTTCTCTAATAAAAGCCACTGCTGGAACACAGTGCAACACGAGTACTAAATATCTTTTTTGTAGTTTCATTTCTTAGTATGAAGCATTTTTTAGCAGCACCAGCATAACCAATCTTTCTAATTTCTTGAGGGAGTAAGGTTACATTATTTACATTTCATTTTAAATTTATTAAGAGAGGTGAAACAAGCTTCCTTTTTGACAAGAATGCTTATCCTGATCTGAAAAACGTAATTGTTTCAGTCTGTCTTCAGGTTATAGCAGAAAAGTATTTCTTTCATGGCATGAGCAGCTGTCACATTTTGTGGGCTCTATTTTGTAAAGAAATTCCATTTGTAAGGAGAACATACAAAGAATAAAAATATTTTCTGAAATACGTATTGTCAAACTTTTAACTCGCCTAACTGAGAAATAACCACATATTAAGAATTTTATTTTGAACGGTTCATGTATATATGTTACCCTTTCAAGTGTCCTAGATCTGACACAGGATGGCAGTATAGCTACACTGTTTAATAAAGGATGCACCTCTGAAGATAAGCTTCCCTGCTGCGTGTGTAATTCAAATCACACCACAAACTGCAAGTAACTCTACTGTTTAACAAGATGATGACAAAAAAGCTGTGCGTTTCTTAACCCTGTAGCCAGATTTCAACACTCAGTATTTTCCTCATGCCCATAATAGCATTTGCAAACTACATGGTTAATTTGTTGAGAACAGGGGGCAGTTTTTATACACAGGGTTGAGGGAATCTAGCACAAGCTGTCAAGCCATGGTGTTGAAGTTGACAAAGTGGGCTCTTCCAGGTGAAAGCTGGATGAGATCCCTGGGACTCTTAGACACTAGCAAGCAAACAGGCTAGATGGAATGGCCTACTCTCATTCATATCCTCTCTTTCATCTTCTGATGACACAAAATCAAAGACTTTGCCCAGCCTTTAGTGTAGGAGTAGGAATGAATGAATATAGGAGTATGCAGCTTGACAATAAATGAACTACTGCTTTTCCACTCCAGCTCTTTTTTCACTAGTGTTTGTCTTTTCCAGCGGTTAAGTGGTTTGGCCTGGCCAATGAGGACCTGCATATGTGCTATTTTCTGAATTGAAAATCAATAAGACCTTTGACAGGCAGGCGCATGACAGGTCCAAGCATTTGTCTTCCATGTGTGGGGTGTGGAAGGCATGAGTCAATCTTTCTGCAGGACTGAAAAAGTGGTCAGTGGTGAACCTTGTATTGTATTAGATGTCAGCTACACAGTGAACTCCATTACTTCTCAACTCCTAAAAAAAAAAACATCAGCGCAAAAGATGGTTTCCCATGAGTTTAATTTTTCTCCAGGCATCACGGAAATGAATTACAGCTTCGTCTGATATCTTCTGCGCACTGATGTGACATACTGTGCACAGGCACCTTCTGTATTGTATTGACAGATTAGTTGCAGAGGACAATTAATGTCCTTTTGCCGCCCTCAACTGGATTCTGATTTCTGGAAGAAGGATGAAGCTTCATATCTGAAGCTTCATATCCAAACCTATTAATTCTGCAATTATGCATTCCTGTTAACATGAATGAGTTAGGAATTCTTAATTCAACTTCAAAGTCAAGTTACACTCTGACATAAAAAAGATGCTTCAAAGAGGACAGTGTTCATTTTAGAATTGTGGAAATGTCTATCCTTTTACTGCAGGCCTTTCTCAGGCCTTAAGCAAACATTCAAGCCTGTTCTGGAATTCTTAGTCATGATGATGATTTAGCTCTTTGTTTTATCAGAGATGACTATAATGAACAGAGTTTAAAGAAAGTTCCTGTAAAAGTGTACATACCAGTAGTGCAAAACTTGCATTGTTGTAAACCAAAAAAAATGTTCACTGCTAGTGCAAAAAGGTGCTGTTTATTAGTTGAAAGTAAGTTATATTTCAACTTATAGTGTATAAAAAGAAAAAACACAAGACAGAGCTCTTATAGGAGATATAGGGATGTGCCATCAGATTTACAGCTGCAGTCCCAACAGGTGGGCAAAGATGGCACAGTCCAGAGGTGCCCCAAATCTGGTTCCCCACTGAGTTACAAGGGTGAAGAATAAAGAGCAAAAGAGGCTCAGCAGTGAGGGGGAGAAACAACTAAATATCCAGACTACAGTATGTACAGGAGAGACCAGATACTGGTGAGAGGAGGGGCTGCCATAGGTAATAGACTGTCGTGCTCTTGGCACTGCTTAAAGTTAACTAAGAATCCAATTAACCAAGGTATCTTGTTAATTACCATCATTAATCAAAGTCCTTAGTAAGCCAGTACTAGCAAGAAACCAACTTTGCTCTGTAATTTTCTTCTGTATCAGCCGTTGTCTGTGTAGAGGATGGTATTCAAACCTTATGCCTCCGTTACAGTAATTTGCCCACAGGTCTCTATTTGCCTGTTCTAAACCTGGGGACACCGTGCCCTGTGCTCACTTTCCATCAATCCACTATAGCATTTAGAACCTCAAGCTCATCTATCTGAAGGTTTCTAGGGAGAAGGATTATAATGATTAATTTAGAGTTTATTAGGCATATCTCTGTAACTTTAGAAACAAAAGTTGTTGTTTTTTTGTCTTGGACTTTTTCTCCAAGGAGCCTGTGAAAATATTAAAAAGAAAAACAAAACAGTGCTAGTCTGCCTAAATGTTTCAGGATGGTGAAGCCTTAATAAATGGAGTAATAAGTCATGGAAATAAGTACTTTGTGTACTTTCTTCGTCAAATGGGTTTAGCTGAGTCAAGGAGACCCTGAAGACCTCTAAGATCTAATAGAATTCTACAGTAAGTGCTTGATAAAATTGGAGACAACTGAAATACAATTTACAAAAGTTTTCTTTCAGAAGTCTGAAGTAAAACATGATTTAATCATTACCATCATGCCACCATTTGGGAGTTCGTTTCATGCAAAAAAGGTATGAAGATCAGGAAAACACAGGATAAGCCTGAAAGGAAGCACTCTAATTTTGAGTCTGGTCTTCAGCCTCCATATAGTTTGATTAACTATGCATTGATTGCAAATTGTGAGACTTGACCTTGAATGAAAAATGTATTGATAAGCAGAAGGAGATGTCTTTCTAATTCAAACATACTGTAGGAGACAGAATCCCATGCAGTCCTCCCTCATTTCATAGTCGGTAACAGTGCAACACAGACATATATTTTTTGAGATTGGGAATTGTAGCATTGTAGCACAGAGGTTTTGAAACACATAGTTAATATAAATGAAATATGAAATAATGCATTCTGTAGTGCAGTTTGATATAGATCACATCTGCTTTTTGTTTCACAACCGATTTCTTGTATAAATATACAGTATGTACTAGCTGAGTTTAAACATATGTGTAAATGCCCCATTTTGTTACAAACATGTATTTTTTAAAACAAAAATACTTGCCTGCAACAGTATGATTTATATAAGGCGAGCCACATCTCATAATATAGACTGAGGTTTGTGCAACCATTCCTTTCACCTTTGAAGCAGCAGGTTGGAAAAAAATAGCCTGCTTTTCAATATTTTGTGATAAGATAAATAAAAGCATCATTCTTCAACTGTTTTTTTTTCTTATTACAAATTTGCTCATTTCATTTAATATTTAAGATAGAAGCAAGGCAGGCTGAAATGATGCTACTTCATTAAGTTCTGGTGGAGTGTAGGAAAGCGTTTGCGGTCTTTAGCCTGTGTCAAGGGTGCAGAGAGCAGACACCTGCAGGAAAGAATGCCATGAATTGAGATAGATGGGTAAAATCTCATCCTCTTCTGGAACACAAATACTAGGAAAAACAGGAATAGACCGAAAGGAATGAAATATAATGAAATATTTTAATGTAAACCTTAGATGTGTGGGTAGATTCATATCTATCACTAACCATAGTTTCTTAAAAATGTGAAGTTAGAATGCTGTACAATGAACTAATATCCAGTTTGGGTTTTGGCTCAGAAGGTTACCTAGTAACTTTTTATGAAATGATGAAAGGTGACAGTATTCTACCCATTGTTTGTTTGTCCAACAACTAGTGTAATGGTTGTTTGAACAAGTTAATTTTTAAAGGGAAAATAACGCTTGTTGGTAGTGAGACAGGATGGTCAGGATTGAGTTTCCTCGAAGATAAAAAGGTATCAGGGCGAACTGACTGTCAAGATTCTTTATCCCCACTACATTGAACTTGTATAGGAATCTCTTCGAAAAGTGTTGTATCCCAGCAGCAGCATCTAAGAATCATTCCATAACTGGTAACTGTCCTGAGAGGAGAGTGGAACATGACCAAATCAAAACATTAACAGTTCTGTATTTTGGAGTGTAACATCCTCATTAGAATTTGAAATTGTGCTGTGACCCACAAGGTGCTAGAATTCTGGTTTGTTTCTATTATCCATAACTATGGATTGTTTGTCTTTTTGAATTTTGTAGGCATTGTAAAGTAATGGTTCCTTATCTCTGTCTTAAATGAGTTCAGCAGTAGATTTCAGTTGTGACCTTGTGTTCTTGTTTCACTACTGAGTCAAAAAAAAAATTGGGCGCTGGTTTAAATCAATGTTCACCCCTTAGGACTTTATATAGTTGGATCAAATCTCCTCTCACTCTTCTTTACTCTACATTAAAGAGACTTAGTTCCCTTAACTGTTCCCTACATAACAATTACCTCAGACTAGGAATTATTCTGATTTTCTTCTTTGAATTCTGTCTCAGGCTATAATATCACTTTTATGGTATTATGACCAACTCAACACAATATTATGAATTAGTTCTTACTGGTGCATCGTAAACCTTAAGCATAACTTCCCTGGATTTAAATATCACATCCTTTAATGCAAAAGTGCTCTTTGCTTTATTATTGCTTCCCCATACTGTCTTGATGAGGTCGTTGAAGAATCTACTGTACAAAAATCGTTAGTTACGCAAATCCTTTCCATGTGCAGGAAGTTTTGTTTTAATTTACCTCTAACACTCATTTACATAACTTGACCAGAAATAGAAATAGGAATTATTTTTCTATAGCTTCCTGATTCAGTTCTGTTCATTTCATGAAATCAAGAAACATTTGTAATTCTGTGGGTACTGCTTCCAATTCTAAGTGAAATGTTATACTGTATGTCATAGCTAGGGGTTTATGAATAGCATCCCTCCCATTTCCTTTAGCAAGAACTCTTTCTAATGTCTTACAATTGTAAACATTTTGTTTCCCACCAAATCGTTTCTTTCCCTCAAATATGACAGCTGCCTCTTTCTTTGCTTGATCCCCCAATGAATTCTTTTGTGCCTCATTCAGGGATGTGAACTAACAACAAGATACAGTATGTACTGTAATTATGTGAGACACTTCAGTTCATACTGTTTGACAGTAAGCGCTTCATTCAAGAGGCATTTAGGAAAATATTCAAGATTTGTTTTTTTTTTGCTTTGTGGGAGAAGGAAGCTAATTTTTTTTCTTTTAAAGTCTGTCAGTAAACATCTGACGGAAGATTTGAGAAACTCTTATCTGATTTGTGTTCTGTTTAAAGAAAGCTGGTAATTCATGGTTTGTGAATAGCACTTAGGTTGCACAGGACGTAACCAGCAAATGGAGACGGGAAGACATCGTTTCACATTCAAAGGAGTTACTTTTCCAATAATGACTGATTGTTTAGAGGCGCCTGTCATCTGTGTTTAATGATTTTTTTCTACCCCATCATCCAGAGCCATAGGGACACAAAGGTACCAAACGAATTACCAGTTCCCAGACTTCCAGTAGTGTGTAATCAATGATGGAAAAAGTTTAATAAAAGAAACAGAAAAACTGTGCTGGGTCAATATTGCTATAGTAGCTGCTCAAATAGCAGGAAACACCATCTATTTGAGTAGTTAGATTTCCAGAACATCCTAGATCAACAAAAAAGAATTTAACTTCATGTTTTTTTTTGTGAGGCTAGTGAGATAACTGAGATCCACGGGTATTTTACTGCTTGAGAAGCTCTACTACCAACAGTGGAGTCTGGTCTTCAGCAGAGTAAGAACGCCTGAATCAGATGATCTCAGATTAAGAGCTGAACTCCAAATTCCAAAGATAATCTGGAGCTAAACTAATCAGTGGCTTTTCTGTAAGCAGAAGAACTTTGAAGTCCACTCTAAATTTTGCTAGGAACCAGCACAATTTAAAGAAGACTCAAGTTATGTGCTGATTCAAAGTGCTTTCAGTTAGCAAATAAGGTACAGAATTGTGGCATTACTGAGGCCTGTTTTGTGCTTTAGAAGATATTCCAGTATAGTAGTCTAATTGTGATGATATAAAGGCACTATGTCAGCATGGGACAGGCCGAGAAAGGGTCTTTACTGAGCAAAGTTACACAGGTAGAGGAAATCATTGGACAGATATAACCGCAACTTTTTAACAGACTTGTAGCATTTGAGCTAAGCGAATGGACCTGTTTTACAAATGGCTAGAGCTGACTGCAATGGCCATGTTTTTGTGTTTTGGAAACACGTTTTAAATAGAATCATACTGCTATATGTATTGCCCTATTCTCTGATCTAATATGAGATGCAGACAAGCCTTCAAGACAACACTTATAGTGTATAAACACAGTAAATGTCTCTGTTCTCTCGTCACATTTACCCCATGGTACTACTGATCAGGGCATCAGGGTGGTGGTTTTAGAGTTGTGAAATTATATTTTGATTAAATTCCAAGCAGGAGCCCTAAGAATGTTACAATATGCATTTTAAAAACAGCACCTCAGCGCCTTCTCAAATCGAAAGCTATATAAAGCTGTAATCTTTTGTACAAGAAAGCAATCAGGATAATGACACTATATTTTCTCAGTCTGTTTTTTTCCTCTGGGAGTCACCCACTTATCTGTTTGCCTGATCAAGTGACCTCAGATTCAGTTTGCATCAGGACCAGGAAATTTTCTAGTTCATTAGGCCGATGCAGATGCTCATACACTTGTATGTCAAAGTTATATTTATAAATGTCACTCACAAAAGCACACAAAGGAACCTGCAGCAATAAAAGCATAAAAGGCCCTGTGTGTCTTCAGTATTACATTTTGGGCCATGATCACTTCAACGCCAGATTTCACTGACGACATAAAGGTCAATAAAGACTGTAATTATTCTTCTGAATGGCTTATGAGTCATGCTATTTATTTAATGGGTACAATAAACTATATGAATTTAATCTGCCTAGGGTTTATAAAAGGTGTTGTACTCGATTTAAAATAATTTTATTTCCCATAATAATTTACTTGCGTTGTCTTTCACTACAGGTCCTCTTTGGCAATTATGCACCAGAGACAAAATTCACACAAAAGCCACATCTGGTTAGCAGGTGTCTCTCGTAGCAGGAGTCTCCACTATTTAGAAAAAGCATGTCCTTTAGTATTTTCATGTCCTTGGAGACTAAATGAAAACATGGACAAGGACATAGACTTCTCTTTTCTCTAAAACGCTTTGGTACTCCATTGAGTAAAATTTTTATATTTTATTTTTGTTGTGTAAATATATTAGTTTTATTTTTTAAGCCAAAAAGAAGCTCAAGCCCTACAAAAAAAAAACAGCCTTACTGCTCCCTTCTCAGAAGTTAGACATGATACTCCAGTCCAACCAACTTGGAGGATGCTTGACTGTGTCCCCTCCAGAATCTGAGCCACGTTGAGGCTCTAGGCTCTAGGATCTGATTAATTCAGTTTTAAGGTGGTATCATAATGGGAGGGTTAATAATATGAAGCGAACACTTAGTTCTTTTGAATTGTCAGGTTAAAAAATAATTTGGGACACAAGTATAATACTGTTTCTTATCTTAAAGGAACTATTTTGTAGTATGCTTAACTGTGATAGCTTTTCTTGACTGAGGGATTTTATCTTACAGTCCAAACAGCAAGGGATCTGGGATAAGCCCTGTAACAAAGCGAAATACGTCATGCTCCTGCTCGCCCTGGGCGACATTGCAGACTAAGATAGCAACTAAAAGTACGAACCAGATTAAAGTATAAAATTATATACATACAGTTTGATAATTTCCTGTAAAGAAGATCCTACTGAGAACAATAACTTTCAAAGTATGATTGCAAGCGGTGAAGGTGACTCATAACGTTTTGTGGAGATGCAAGTGACCCCTCACCACAGAACCAGCCATATGTGCTCTGCTCACAAAAGGTAGGAAATAAGTGAGTTCCAAACAGAATCCCAACATGGCACGTGAATGTGGCTGAGCTGTGACTCGTATGAATATAGCTGTGCGCTTTTTGATTTGACATGATGCGATGCAGTCATGGTTTGTCAGATGCACTGTCTACAGCCTGTGTCTTGCCAGGTGCCTGCAACCCAGATGCCTCGCACAGGTGAAGCCATCTTAGCTCTCCGATTAGTGCTGTGGTCTTGCAGTGTGATTAAGAAGTGGGAGGTCTGGAGGACATGCGGATTTATTGCTGCTTTAGTATGAGGGTTGCAGCAGAGGTCTGTGATGACAACAATCAAACATTGTAGACTGTGGGAGGGGGGATGAAAACCTTTGTAGAAGCAGATCTGTGTTTTAAAAGATCCTTAAACTGGATAGTCAAAAGGATCATTTCCTTTTGTTTAATGTGCATTAATCTCATAACATTGCCAACCGAAGTGGACCTTTTTATGAAGAAGTGGAATACTTTCAAAACTAAACAACCTTCAGTATATGAAACAGCTTCTTAATGTTAATAATACATTCTCAAGACACAAGTCTAAATTTCATTTTCAACATTAATACTTAATTTAGTCAATAAATATGCAAACATACTTCTATTCTTTAATAACATTATGGGAATAGGGGATGTAATTCACAGGTCATGTGGAACAAAGAAAAACTTTTACCAATGTAATGTAAACGTTGTTTTGCGCTGTTTTAAACGTTCTGCTTAAGTCTGTTGCATCAGACAGTAGCCAAAAAGAACCCTCATATGAAGCATGCACAACCAAGTCATAACTACTCACACTAAAGTATAAGGCTAGATAGGTTTAATATCTATTTGGAAATTACCTCAAATAAGGTCAACTCTGAAATCACCTACTGTGCTACACACTCTGTTGAGTTATTAAAAGCTACTGACAATGTGTTCTGAGTCTAAATCCCTCTCTCAAAGGCTTCCTGAAGGATTAGTACTGTAATGTAGTTTCCATACTCTGCCACATGTATTTCTTCTTCTAAAAAGTCTGTCAGGTGCTTTTGAAAAACACAGTAGTTGATGGGTCTGCAGGTGCAGAATAACGGGCACGACTCCAAAGTGTTCCGGACGAGAGACGGATGGGGGAGGGTCTGTTCTGATCTTCCTCCTCTGCAATGGATCAACTCAACAACATCTGCACACTGAAATTCCGTGAGATAAAGGGACCGTACTAACCAGGCCTCCTTCTGAATCATGCTGTGGCCTCAGTCTTACTTCTCTGTAGCTCAGCGTAGCAAGTCTTGTTTGAGGACAGGCAATATGAAACAATGACCCTGTTTGTGTGATGTGTCACAGTTACCACAGATCAGTTAACTGCACTGATCAAGGTGTGGTTGGAATAGATGCATCAAGCATTCTTAATTTACACCTTTTACAGCATACCAATAAAAGGTATTAATAGTCCAGTCATTCGTATACAGAAAAGGAGAAAAATGTTCATACACTCACTTGCGAATTACGCATTTCCAGCACAGACAACCTCTCATTTTTGCCATGTATTTATTTTGTAATTCCCCAATTCATCTCCTGACATACATGTTACTGTTGAGTTGTGAAAACAGAAACATCGCCTAGATGTGTGTTGTCATCTAAATGCCACCTAGGTGGTTGTTCAATTTCAGTTGTGGATGAACTGGGTATCTTCTTACATGCTTTAGGATACTTTGGGATGCAAAGTGCTTTCTAAATACTTGAAATTATGATTATATGAATACCAAGACTAATTATCTGACTGTGTGATTTTGTATTGAGAATGTGAAGTTCATTTTCTTCAAAACAAAATACTCAATAGATAGTAATTCTAACTGTCAACAAACGGTTGAACAGACTTCAATTTTAAACAGTTTATTGTAAGTTTATACAAAAAAAATACAAGAAATGTCAAATGATAAAAGACTGACCAAATTACAAATGGCATTCATATTTATCTAAGCTTACATCAGTAAAACAAAGAGGCACAATCTTATTGAAACTTTCAGCTTAAGAGCCGACAGCAGTGTAACAGTACAGAAGTGAGTCGGGGAGAAAAACAGCTATCAACAGAAGAACATTTAACAACACTGAGGAAATGGTTTGTCTGTATTCACTCATTTTACCTTATGCCTAATGTTCAATATAAAGAAAAACATGTCTCACTTAGATTCAGTTTAAACTGATCTACTCTATGTGACTATTTGGTTTATCTAACAAGCAACCATGTCAGAAAGAGGATTGGATGGGTCTTCAATTCACTTGACTTCACAGTCAGCTAAGCGGGGAGCTCCTCACTGTATTGTTACACCCAATTGTCTTTGTCATTGTGAAAGCTTGTTCAGAAGCAGTGTCTTTCCAGAAGTTACTTTTGATATAACATAATACCAGGAGAAACAAATGACACAGCACCTGGAATGGGTATTTTAAGAACTGCAAGAAAAGAAAAGTTATGATGCTTTACACAAACCCTTTCAGAAAGGAATTTATAACAAGGCCGAAATGCAGTTTTGAGTTTTCACTCTTACATGATGTCATTTGTGTTGGTCAGGACAGACTCTGCTGTAGTAAAATATTAACGGTGTCACAGCAAGACACTCGGACCACACACAGCGCAAGCTGCAGGAAAGAAACAAGATTAGAAACCCCACTGCAGGAGTATTTCAGAAGGCACTTCAAAGATGACTATAAACATTACTTATTTATCAGACGTTTGTGTTCATAATGCAATACATTAAAATGTCAAAACAACCATTTATAAAATGCCCACAAAAAAGAAAAAACCTACACAATTTCATGCCACTTGCAATTAATGAAACCCCAGATTAAATACATTTTCAAGAAATGAAAAGCAAAAACAAACAAGGCCACCAGAATGTTGTAATTTGTTTAGTATTTAAAAAATAGCAGTTGCATTGTCAATTTAAATGTTTAATTCACCTCAAAAACAGTTAAAAATCACGATGTCTCATTCTTTTATTTGTTTTCATGTGGTAATTGTCTTATTGGAGATCTTAATTAGGGATGTTTTATATACAGTATGTATAAGGATATCTGAACATATAAGGAGAAATGGGTTTCAAACACAGCAGCTACAGAGAGGAGTCAAATCAGTTCTCTGGTGTCAATTATACGCTGTCACCCAGAAGGATGAAGTGACTGAGAGGCTCAGGAGCGATTTAACATTGAGACAAAGACTGAGGAAAGGCACACAAGTGACAGAGTGTGAAAACACAGCCAGACACAGGCAAAGTTATTTTTTTTAATGGTTACATAACCGTACATGTTAAAGACCGCAGTTACAAAGGCATATAAACTCCTGAATTAATTAGTGCATCATTGCTATGTACTGTCAACTTAATAAACAAGTCATTTTCTCAAAAAAATACACTAAAAGAAAATAGTGGAAAACAAATTGTATAATCTAACAAGAGGTTAAAAGTTCACTTCGGTACATCTTAAGTGCAATATTTCTCTGGAAAACGGACATGAGGTACTAGTTGATAAAAAACATAGGTGTACAACAGCAAACCAGATTCCTAAATAATTTCTCACTCACATTTATTAGTTACCAGTGGTTGTCAAAATGATTCTGCTGAGCATCCATTTTTCAGCCTTTCATGCTCTGGGTTCAGGTCCGCAGGCTTTACTACAGGGGCATGCTCCTGCATGCTTCACTACACTCTTAGGAGGAAGTTTACTTGGAGCCAATTATTTTGAATGTAACCTTGACCAGCATGCTGTGGTTACACAAATACAACAGAAAACATCTCTATGACACAGTAGTTTTCAGGGCCCTTCATGTGAAACAGGAAGAAGGCAGCTCCAAAACCATGGGAATTCTTGATGGCTATAAATGTATCCTCTACTGCTCTAATTCTAGATGTCTGGAACAACTTGGTGATCTGTGACCATACTCTTCTCTCAGTAAATATGTACCATTAACTGGAATTACTGCAATGGTGTTTAAATAGCCAACTTATTCAGTCTGAATAGGCGATTTCATCAGCTTGCATTGTGCAAACTCATTTAATCTGTCGGCAAACTGAATAAAAATGCAAAAGATGCCTTTTAAATATATTTTTTTTTAAATTGAGAAAATGACACCAGCTGGTGGACACACATACAAATAGTCTTCAAATGGATAGTTAGAAGCTTGATATATAAATGATGAGAACTGACTAAGTAACCACCCCACCGCACACACCCCAGTCAATGGAACTGCAGTGCACCTGTGTGCTCCACCTCCCGCTGGAGCTATGGGCTGAGTTCTCCTCTGCCTGTCAATCAATGTCAGGCAGACACCTGCAGCAGCGTGCCATCCTACCCTGGGACATCACGTTCCTGCCCTCATCTGCCAGCAGCGCGTCTCTTGTGTTCCCACACTCGGTGATGGTGTCCTCCACGCGGGTGATGTACAACCAGCAAATGATCACACCAAAAAACTGGAAAACAAAGCCACAAAGCAAATTAGAAACGTGCCAATGGCCAAGATCAGGAGCACGGGGACGGCCCGGGAGTTTCACAAATGTTAGGTACTCTAAACCACACTTCTACTGTAGCCATCCTTTTCTTAACTTTGCATGCTACAGAGGATACTTGTCTGAAAGTGAAATAGCACCTGCCTAATAGTTTTAATAACAAGAAAGGAAGGACCTTAAAAGATGAGGCAGGAAATATTCTCATTCACATTAAGGACTGTACCCTGAAACGTGTGATCTTTACCAGATTATATGCTTGGGTCCACTGGGAAATAGCCTTTCACTCATTTGTTCCCAAAAAAAAAACAAAACAAATTGCTACCTACAGTAGCAGTCTTTGTGATCTCTGGAAGATGTTTTGCAATTTTTACTTTACTACCGTAAACAAAACCCACATATGTTCCTAAAATAACTTTAAATAAAACAAATTTAATATTTTTTGTAATTCAGTTTTCATACATTTTGGTAGAACAGATAATTGTCTAGAGACATTGAAAATAGAGCAAAGTTAAAAAGCATTTCTTTTTCTCTGCAGGGTGCTTTGCCTTTCACGCCTTTAAAGAGTTTGCATTAAAGAATACAGTAAAAGAGATACAAATGTCAAATCCATCTTTACACAAAGATACTGTAACTTCCTATTTTTCACTACCTATCTCTGGGGTAATATTAAGATTTTTTACCAAAAGATTACATTTAGCATTTAAGGATGTTTTTGCCATGTAACCTCTGAGGTACAACAGCCGGTAATCCTCAGAATTTTGAGAGCTTGTTTTTATTTTTAAAATTTTTTAGCTCAGATCCATTGAGCAAAGCTGAAACCCAGGGATGGCATTCACTGCATATTCCTCTGCTCTGCTTAAACAAGATTCAATGCAAATTGTTCTTATAGTGTTGACAATGGAGGGGCTGCCAGTGAGGTCCATAGTGTTAGTTCTATGAATGGTTCATTAAGATCAGAGTGAAAAGAAGTGATTTTATGCTTAAGAGCTCTTTGCATCCATAATACATTTGCCTGTTTTGAATGACACACTTTCAAAGGTTTTATTTTGATTCATACATCTTTTGTAGAGGTACACTTATTACAAGATAGTAGAGGTACAAAGCTGTTCACAGTAACCCTTTTTGAATTTCTGTTTAGATGTGGAAAATGGAAATCATATTATTACTACTGGAGAGAGTCATAATCCTTGCAGTACCTTTGTTTTCATTTACAAGACAATCCAGTTCCACTACTATTAGGTACTGTATTATATAAAAAGCATTTCATTACAAGCATTACTAAAAAATACTTCTTCCTTTATTCAATGTCCACTAATGTTGCAGTGCTGTGCAATATTTCACATTAGTGATTCTCAAATTCAGGAACCCATTTGAAAAAAGCCACAAAAGCATTACAGATGTGGGTAGATATTCAGAAAACAGATTTTTGAAATTATTTGAAAAAAATATTGTAGAAATTACAATTTTTTACCTCTAACTGACTTTCTATGGTGTAACAAGCAAGTACAGTATACCTGTACACAGTCTTTCAGAACACACAGGATACAAACAACCAGATATTAATCAATAAATAACTAAATAACAGAATTGTGCACAATATACCGTTTTCTGTGAAAGCTAAATGTTTACCAAACAGTTGTATTGGTCTTCCACTGATGATCTCAAATCTAATGTTAAAGCCTTTAATTTGTTGGTCCATCTTGTTTAAAATGTGAGTTCTGGCTGCTAGTACTAAAGACTGTTCTGTTTTTCATCTAGGAAGTGAAAAGCTGCAGCAATATTTCTCTAATGACATCTTACACTTTTCCACCCATCAATTTTCTAACAACGTCTTCCATTTTTCAGGGTCACAGAGAAGTCCATCTTGGCAAGCAATGGGCACAAGACACCCTGGGCAGGATGCAAGGCAGCAATATTGACACCTGCACTACTGTGTCACCTTCTTCACACTTGTATTCTTTTTCATTTGTTCAACTACAACCCAAAGGTCAATATTTAATGCCCAGTGCAAGTATATCCGCAACGGTCTTCAAATGTAATGAAAGCGCCATACATCAGACGTATCGTTTTGTTATGAATTGTAAACAGATATGAAAGAAACTTGACTGGAACCCCAAATGTTTAAATGTCTATAGTACTGATCTGGTCACATTGAATGTCAACAATCACCACATCATCAAGTAACTGAAGTGATACGAAGAAATCATCTGTCTTTTTGTTTCTGTACAGATTGCAAAACGTTTTTTCCTGTCAGTAAAGGTTCAAGTTAAATGATAAACGACGGGTGTCTAATCCTGGTCATGCATGTTTTCATGTCTCTTTAAAGTAGCAGCACCTGAAGAGCCAGGGGAAGCTGTTACATCTGTGCAGTTCAACAAGTAACCACCTGCCTTCGCTGGTTAAGAGGGGTGTTGGAATGAAAACCTGTCAACACACCAAGACTGCACACTCCTGTTACAAATAAACACACAACAATTATTCTGTTACCATTTCCAGCTGAATCTGAGGCCAATAGGTTTTTAGTCACCATACTTGACTAGGAGGCCAACTGGTCATTCCAACTGACCTGATAGCCTCCAAACTGTTGGTATTATCATCCACTTTGGTAACAATGCCAGCTGCAGCATTATTCATGTCCTGCTCCTGCAATTCACCATCACATTTCTACCTAAAAGGACCTTCTTCACAAAAAATAAAGCACATGGCCATTAAAAATTGCAAAATATACAAAGCAGGTAATTAAGTTCTTTTATCAGTTCATCAGATAAATCAGAACGTATTAGCTTTCACAGAAGCAATATGCTGATGGTTTCTTTTGCTGATGTCTGCTTGCATTGTAATACTTCATGATGAACAGCACACCAGCATAATTAGAACACATTTTCATCCAAATGAAAGACTCAGTAAAGAAATGGAAAGGTCTGTGATAAGGTCAATCTGGAAATGAACTCACAATAATTGAGAAATTACTAATGTGCTGCAGGGTTTTTTTTAACACCGTGGAGCAAATGAACTGAGTCACCATTTAAATTCTAATCTAAACACAAACGACAGTCCTAGTGCAGTAATTTCACTTTCATATTAATAAAGGGTGAACTTTTCCACTGAATTAGAAACACAATTCCAAATACAAAGTATTACTTGATCATGTTCTTAGAACTACAGACTTACCAAACTAGTTCTATATTTACACAGCAGGTGCTTTCCTGAAAGGTGATGTGTACGTCAAAAAGACTTCTTCTTCCACACAGTGAGCTGAACTCCCTCATAAAAACAATTACACCATTATTCATGATAGAGGTTTTATAGTTCTACTACTGTATGTACAACGTGAAAGAACGTCGTCAGTAGTGGCTGGTGAAGGGTGTGGAAAACACAGGAGTCCTGTGCTCACAGATGTTCAGACTGGACTACACAGTTAATACTGTATGTTAGCCTTCTAAATGTCACTTATTTAGTAACATAAATCATTTTTCTCTTATTTGCAGTAAGTACTTAGCGGATCACAGTAGTTTGTTTTATGGTTTTATTGATTTTTCTCTGCATTTTATACCATATAAACATAAGGAGTAGTATGTAATCTTGTGGCACGTTGTGCAAAAAACACAAAGTAACTATGTCAATCAAGAACTACCTACAGTATAAAGGATACTGTACTGTAAAGTGTTAATATAGGGGGCAGAGCGGTGGCACTGTGGCTAAGGATCTGCGCCTGTGGCTGGAAGGTTGCCGGTTCAAATCTCGCGGCCGGCAGAGGAATCCTACTCCTTTGGGTCCTGAGCAAGGCCTTTAACCCCAACTGCTCCAGGGCCGCCGTGTAAATGGCTGAACCTGCGCTCTGACCCCAAGCTTCTCTCTCCCCGCCTGTGTGCCTGTGTGTCTCACGGAGAGCAAGCTGGGCTATGTGAAAAGACAAATTCCTAATGCAAGAAAGTGTATATGGCCAATAAAGTGATCTCATATAGGTCTTGAAATAAATGTTATTATTTGACAAAGTAATTGGCCCTGGAGACTAGCACTAGAAGATTCTAATGTGGCAGTATCCTGGAAAAAGCTTTAACATGACATTACACTCGTTGGATTTCAATATCCCAGAGAGCACAGGTTGGACCCATTCCTTAGATTTCTGCTGATGGCAGTGACTGGCTATTCCACTGTGTCAGTGGAAGTGAAAGAGCGCTGCCCCTCAGCTACATGAAACACATTTAATCATGCC
The DNA here is from genome assembly GCF_055471065.1 of Atractosteus spatula. Classification (NCBI taxonomy): domain Eukaryota; kingdom Metazoa; phylum Chordata; class Actinopteri; order Semionotiformes; family Lepisosteidae; genus Atractosteus; species Atractosteus spatula. The sequence goes on along the minus strand of NC_142710.1, from coordinate 29,173,945 downwards.
ATCAAAGGCCAGTCCTAATTCCATTCTCCTCACACAGCCGCACAAAATTAACTGACAGGCGTGGCAGCAATGCACTCAGGAATCAAAGATGAAAGTGTTCTGGAGGCTGTGCTGAGATTAAAATCTTTTTTTCCATCACAGGTGAAGCAAGAACCGAACAGTTCAGTTAATGAGGAACGTGTGTCTAAAATGCATGTGTTAACTCTAAATAGGACATATGTGAATATTTTAAGAACAGGAATACTCAATACAGCATTTCCCAAGATAACATGAAATTTGCAATAAAATGACAAATACCATGTTTTTCTACAGAAGCTTGTGTTAACCAAGTGAACAGTGTATGGCCTACAAATACACTGCTTGCCAGGAGTGAACCGCATCTATCAGTCTCTAGTGGTTTATGCATTATTTGTGCAAGGCAATCGTTACAGTAATGGTTATATATTCCTGTTATTTTTGTTAATATCGAGAGTAGTATAACAGCCTTTAAGACAACACAAATGGAGGCAAAAAACATATATACAGTGGTGTGAAAAAGTGTTTGCCCCCTTCCTGATTTCTTATTTTTTTGCATGTTTGTCACACTGAAATGTTTCAGATCATCAAACAAATTGAAATATTAGACAAAGATAACACAAGTAAACACAAAATGCAGTTTTTAAATGAAGGTTTTTATTATTAAGGAAAAAAAAATCCAAACCTACATGGCCCTGTGTGAAAAAGTGACTGCCCCCTAAACCTAATAATTGGTTGGGCCACCCTTAGCAGCAACAACTGCAATCAAGCGTTTGCGATAACTGGCAATGAGTCTTTTACAGCGCTGTGGAGGAATTTTGGCCCACTCATCTTTGCAGAATTGTTGTAATTCAGCCACATTGGAGGGTTTTCGAGCCTTAACCGCTTTTTTAAGGTCATGCCACAACATCTCAATCGGATTCAGGTCAGGACTTTGACTAGGCCACTCCAAAGTCTTCATTTTGTTTTTCTTAAGCCATTCAGAGGTGGACTTGCTGGTGTGTTTTGGATCATTGTCCTGCTGCAGAACCCAAGTGCGCTTCAGCTTGAGGTCACGAACAGATGGCCGGACATTCTCCTTCAGGATTTTTTGGTAGACAGCAGAATTCATGGTTCCATTTACCACAGCAAGTCTTCCAGGTCCTGAAGCAGCAAAACAGCCCCAGACCATCACACTACCACCACCATATTTTACTGTTGGTATGATGTTCCTTTTCTGAAATGCTGTGTTACTTTTACGCCAGATGTAATGGGACACACACCTTCCAAAAAGTTCAACTTTTGTCTCGTCAGTCCACAGAGTATTTTCCCAAAAGTCTTGGGGATCATCAAGATATTTTCTGGCAAAACTGAGATGAGCCTTTATGTTCTTTTTGCTCAGCAGTGGTTTTCGTCTTCGAACTCTGCCATGCAGGCCATTTTTGCCCAGTCTCTTTCTTATGGTGGAGTCATGAACACTGACTTTAACTGAGGCAAGTGAAGCCTGCAGTTCTTTGGATGTTGTTGTGGGGTTTTTTGTGACCTCTTGGATGAGTCGTCGCTGCGCTCTTGGGGTAATTTTGGTCGGCCGGCCACTCCTGGGAAGGTTCACCACTGTTCCATGTTTTCGCCATTTGTAGATAATGGCTCTCACTGTGGTTCGCTGGAATCCCAAAGCTTTAGAAATGGCTTTATAACCTTTTCCAGACTGATAAATCTCAATTACTCTGTTTCTCATTCGTTCCTGAATTTCTTTGGATTGCAGCATGATGTCTAGCTTTTGAGGATCTTTTGGTCTACTTCACTTTGTCAGGCAGGTCCTATTTAAGTGATTTCTTGATTGAGAACAGGTGTGGCAGTAATCAGGCCTGGGTGTGGCTAGAGAAATTGAACTCAGCTTTCCAAAGATGTGATAAACCACAGTTGATTTAAGTTTTAACAGGGGGGGCAATCACTTTTTCACACAGGGCCATGTAGGTTTGGATTTTTTTTTCCCTTAATAATAAAAACCTTCATTTAAAAACTGCATTTTGTGTTTACTTGTGTTATCTTTGTCTAATATTTCAATTTGTTTGATGATCTGAAACATTTCAGTGTGACAAACATGCAAAAAAATAAGAAATCAGGAAGGGGGCAAACACTTTTTCACACCACTGTACATACTGTATTTGCACAACCTAATTCTTCTTGCCTAAACAATGAAAATGTAAAGTACACTGCACGTGAAACTGAGCACTTCTCAGAAGAGGTTCAATGCTGGAAAAATAAGCAAAACAAATCAAAAGGTAATTACAGGAGAAATGACCAATTCTTTACTTTTGTATAATAATATAATACTTTTTTTCAAGAAGCATATGCAATTGCACACATATATTACACAACAAAACAAAAAGAAAGTGGATAAAACACTGCAAACTGACTTAGTAAAATTAAAAGTAGAACTAAGTTACACATTAAAAGCCTTAGAGAAATGAGTTTTGAAAATGTCCACAGATGTAGTCTCTAATGGGACTGGGCATTAGGTTTCAGATAGAAGGCTCTATCACTGTTCTACCACGTCTGCTCTTCAGCAGAGAAAACTGCAAACTCGTGCTTGAGAACCATGAAATATTTGTTTTCTTTAGACATTTGAAGTAAGAACAGTTTTTAAACACTTATCTTAAACCTCTTTCAGAACTTTTATTATTTTCCCCAATGGGACCTTCTCTCTCATACAGAAATACATAACAGGCTGATTGCAATTTTGTCACAACTACTGTAAGTATTAACCCTGAGTAAAAATCTTCACACAGGAGTAAGTCATACAATACTTTCCCCTTCTTTATTCTTGCTGTTCTTCTCAGAAGAGCTCCTTCAATGTGAAAGCTGCAGATTATACACACAGCAGCCATCTCCTAAAGATCATCTGACAGAACCTGTTTTTACCTCAGAACATCTTGGAAAGATAAATGTTTTTCCTTCTTATAAATGGCGTTATGGAAATGTTTCATTTTTCTGCACTCAGGAAAAGAAGAAAATCTTAATTATGTGCCAAGAAAGGAAACAAACTGTAGGGCTTAGATGATTTACTTATTTTATTTAAACAAATTCCCCACCAGTCATTCTGCCTTTTCACATTTAGACTGCTCATTTGCATGTGAGTCCAATTCAAATTAAGGATAATTACCAATTGTATAATATTAAATTACCATAGCAACATTTATTGGTTTTGAGGCACTGCAGGTTTGACTGATGTGAGCTTCTCCTCTCATCACAGAAACCTCATTCCTTACTAGTGCAGGTATTGTGAAACACAGAGCACATTGCTATAATAATGATTATTGGAGCAATTTCTATGCCACCGAGGACTGAATTTCTGTATCAGTAGCTCTGCTTAACTCGGATTCACACCCGAGATTGTGGAAGTAAAAGTGAAAGGTAGGGTCAAACAAAACATGTAAACATTTCTTGAGGGCTGAATATTCTTGTCATGGATTCCAAATTGAGTTCTTATATACATGTGCAATTCTTACAATTTAGTTACATTGTAATTCTTTGATCTGCTGTACATATTGAACACGGCCTTTTATGGATAGTGTTAGAATGATGATTGAGTGCAGTACAGTAAATATAGCATCCTGTAAAGAAATCCTAGAACTGTCTCATTTAGACCAATTGAATAATCGAAGGATTGAGAACAATACTCCTGATGGACCAAATTAGCACCGAGACACTTCTTGTAGACATGCAAAGCTGACTAAACTAAGCCTCCAGAGATACATTTGTGTATGAGATGTATTTACAGTATATTCAAAAGTTCTCAAATGGAAACTATGTCTTTGTTAATCTGTAGCACTAATATTTTGCTATTTTCTCCTTGAAATGTGTTTCTTGTTGGTATTTAATGGTAAATTAATGTGTCAGACCGACAAAGTACAAGATGAAACACTGAACACTTAAGTAAAAAACAGAAAGGGAATGTGGCTTGCAATTTGTATTTTTTTTTACATTTTCTAACAATACAATAGTAATAATCTCACAATTTATGCTGAAGTAGACCACAAAAGGCCTTTTAGGTACGGTTTCACCTTTGTGGGCATTAAGTCTAATACATAAGACAAAATTTACAAATGAAGCACAGAACTTACTATTTGACCTACCATGCTTATTTAGCTGCTAGTAGCTTACTGATCACAAAATCCCATTTTTTTTCTGGAAGCTTCTCAGAGACCTGGCTCCATTAACATGGCATGGCAGATTGTTCCAAAGCAGGCTTTGTGTTTAAAGGAACCTCCTGCTCCAACTTCCTGAATTCATTTCATCATAACCGTCATGTTCTTGATTTGCTGATGATGATAAAGTACTTTGGGTTCACTTTGTGTAGACTGTTCAAAACTTTGAATATTGGATATTATTTTAATACAGAATACTAATATCAGGTTAAAGCATTACTATTCAGGTAGTTCATGACAAAACTATATGACTGTACTTGTTGGATCCTATAGTGAAATTCAATAAGAAATCACACCTACCTGGGGTAGCAGAATACCAAGTAGAAGTCCCGCCATAATTGTGTAGTTGTCCAGAAACCAGAGAAAGACTGCGTCTGTGCAGCCCCGTACATGGATAGTAGTCAGCAAATCAAGGCGCTGCACAGAAAGAACAGCAGTGTTCCTTAAAATACACACTTCTCTAAAACTAATGATTAGATTTGAGCAGCTACTGCTATCTAGAGACAACCAAGTTTTGCAAGTCTTTCAGTATTTGTACTCAACCTGCTTTAGTAAAGAGGCTAATTGTACAAATGAAATGTATTTTTATATAAGCATTGGCAAATAATAACAACAACAATATAATAATAATGATAATAATAATAATAATAATAATAATAATAATAATAATACTAATAATAATATGCTGTAAACTTTTCCCATGCTGTAACTTTCTTGCACCATCCAACAAGATTTCAGCGTATGCTTTTTTATATGATGAACTTAACTGTAAAGCAACAACTGCAGGTACTTGTACAAAGACAGCTATTCTTATGCAGTAATTCTTTTTAATAACTTACAGATACGATTTCCATTTTCAGCATGAGTGACTAATGTTAAATACACTTGTCCTGGAACGCGGGTATCAGTGGTCAGTCCTTCTGCTGAGCTGTGATATGAGGTTTAGCCCTCATTTTTAGCAATAGTAAGCTTTTGCCTTGAAATTTTAAATAAACTACTACAGTGATAACAGCTGCTGGATGCTATAACATATTTAGCTTTCTATATGAAGTTCTTACATTCTTTAGAGTTTTTGTATTGTAAAATCATCATACATAACCTTCCTCAAGGCATTTCTCTGTGAATTGGTTAAGAAACAGCAGATTCCAAAGTTACACTAAGCGTGTATACAAGAATTGATTTTGCATAACTAAAACAAAAAAGGCTCATCTTACAAGAAGTATTTTTAAAAAGTAAGATTATCACTTCTCCACATATATTTTCCTATTTTCTTACTATATAGAGGTATAGTAAACTATATTATTTTTTTTATAAGAGGTAATGACATAAAAGAAGTAATAACACTACTATTTGCTAATCTGAAAACCACATCAGACATATTTGTCAATTCATGGAATTAAGATCCAATTTTGGCTAATAGAGAATTAACCAGACAATACAGTCTGGGGATAAAGAGTGAGGTAGCATTAAAAAAACAATAGGAAGAAATGACTGGAAATCATTTGGTCCAACGGCATTATTTTCCCAGGAACATTCTTAATGAATGAATTAAATAAAGATGGGATAACTTGCATTTGGAATGCTTTTCTGTATTTATGACACCTTGTATACAGATATATCCCATCTCTTCTTCTGTATTTGATAAGAGTACCCTTATCTACATCTCCACAAGAACCTTAAATTGATGTAATGACCTGAATGAACTTTGCTTAAACCACAAGAAATTATTTTCCTTGCTTACAATAAAATCATAGCTTGATTTAGAATTTGCTAGATTTGCCTCTATTACAGCAAACTACTACCAATCACAAATGTTAGTAGTATTCCCCTCAAAACGATATGAACAATTACCAAACAGATTATTGAATCCGTAATGAATAGTCTCACCTCTTCTTTAAGGACTTTGTATCCACAGAGTGTGTTGACAACTTGCTTTGGCTGCAAAGACAGAGAAACCAAAAGCCTTTGAATGATTCATGCATTTCTTGAACAATTTTTTATTGATTTTGAATAGAAAACCTCAAAACAGAAAACATAAACATAAAAAGGGGGCTAAATCAATGTTTCAAAAAGGAGAGTAAGCATCTAGCCACATTGTCACAGCTGTTGCACTAGTGAAATGTAATCTAGCAGTACTGAATTCTGTAAGAACAGCTTCTGAAAGCAATGGGTATCTCAGTCACCACTCGGTCTCATTAAATGCTTTTTGTTTAAATTAGACCTGCAGATAAAAGACATTGTGCCTAAAGGCACAGCAGCTTGGGAACTGTCATTGAGACAGGGCAGCTTAAGGCTCAACGGCACAGTCACACCAGTAACATTCAAAAGCACATTAGTCATATACTGTACACCCAAAAGCTCTCGATTACAGGACACTCCCAAAAACACACAGGTAGCTACCGCACACACCCATAGCGCATCTGTGACAGAGGGGATCGGGAACAGTCATCTGGAATGATTCGTGTATGTTTGAAGACAAGGATAGATTTGTTTTCTTAACACTCATCTCTCACAGCTCAATGTTAAATTCACAATTTCTAGCCCCCTATATCTTACTGTTTGCATCAGTTCACCCTGAATGGAATATCCTTAAAATACATCAGTCTAGTCATTCCAGCTGTTTATTCTGTCCACCGATCCAATCCTACACACTCAACAGTTTTGATTTAAAATATCCATTCACTTCTTGGGAATTTCAATACCCAAAACTGGAGATGGTGTCTTGGAACAGTGCTCTGCAGGCTGAGAAAATTGGGATGATTGTACTGACGGACCCACATCCTGTTGGAAAGCAGAAAACCTCTACTGTCAGCAGCAGTCACGGAACAAGACTGATAAATATTTTTGTACTGCCTAGGGATGAGTACACAAAATTGCGTTATTCAGTTTAAGAAAAAAAACTGACACCAGGTAAAGGAGCACCGACAGAAAACATAATGTTTAAATAGAGTTAAATATGGACTCCTGGATAAGAAGTGTCAGCAAAAAGCAGACCTACTCCTTAAACCAACTAACGGGTCTTCAGTGTCAACAGTGGAGCACCCTTTAAGACCACAATGAAGATGTGTTGTGTAAACTTGCAAAACTGGGTTAAAGAAAACAGGTTCTTGGTAAACAATGGACAACGTAAGCCTTGTTCCTGGAATTCAAATCAGCAAAATAGATTTCCACTCTCTTTCATGCGTTTTACCTCCAAGAGAATGAAAAAAGCCAATCAAGGATGGAAGGAGGAAAAAAACTATGTTAATCAGCCTGGGGTCTTGTGAAAGAAGGCTAACAAGGTTTGAGAATATATTAACATTAAACAAATTCAATACAATGCTGTATAATATACACGTAAGCAGACACTGCAATCTGCCTACAGGGAAGAATCTCACAGGACAGGCATTCTAGAATATTACATGGATACGATTTTGTAGCCTCTAAAGGAGCATTCTAATCCACTGCTACATCAAAAATGATGCCTAGCCAGTCAGTCAAAAATGTGAAAGATTTTTTCAATCCCAAATAAACACGAGCCCTTTAAAAAGAACATGATCTCCTGTCACTGAGAGGAGATTGTTTAGCTGATGGTTATAAAAGTGTTTAGTAGCTGTTACAAAGTAATCAATCCCAAATAATTCAAGTAAGGTAGCTGGCTAAGCATACTTAGGCTGCAAAGGAACAAGTAAAGGTTTATTCCACGCTGAAAAGAGGAGAAAAGAAACACAACGTTTTGGCCGTGGAGCCTTCTTTGGGTGTTTGTTTCTCTTCTTCTCTTTTCAACGTGAAATAAACCTTTACCTGTTCCTTTGAATCCCAAATAATGACTAAAGAGTTCATCTTTCAGCAAAGTCAGAACAGAACATTGCTGAAAGCTGATCAGCACTCTATTAAGAAAGGAAAAACTTTAGGCTGGTCAGTACCGTGCACTCTAAATATTTCACACTGCTTCCTTCTCTCCTCTGGGTTTGTTCTCCCACCTACCAGTTAGGGTCACTAAGGCTACAGATTATTCTGCACTGTCCTTGTCATGGTAAGCACACTCTAAATGCAAGAGCTTCAGGCTGTGTGAGTTCTGTATAAAATAACACATCCATTTGAAATTGAACCACTAAAGATGTCACCAGCAAATTCTCGCAACACTTTTACCGAGCATTTACATTGCCTACTAATGAGCATCTTTTCTATGTAATAAGGGTGTCAGACATACTGTAGTTGGGAGGGCCACAGAGTCTTCTGGCTTCTGTTCCAGCTAAACTCTGAGCTATGAACAGTAATTAGTGTAATTCCCAAATTAACTGGATACACTGAAGATGCTGTATCAGCAACAGCATCTTTAAAACTATCAACTGTGAAATAATACGTTTGATTAAGAAAACGATTACATTAGGTCTCCAGTTATAATTAAAACAGAGACACTTTGGCCCTGTGGGAGCTGAGCTTGATACCTCTGCTGAATAGCTTTACTATTACCTGAAATGCAAGATCAACTTTGAATACTGAATGTGCATTCCCACACACTGTGATAGCTTTTTATAGAGATAGAGTTTATAGAGTTGGTAAACTTATTTATAAAGCATTTATGTTAGTATATTACTTTTATAAAGATGATAAAATACAGTAAAATATCACACTAAATAGAACCAGAGTAGCACTCTGATTGAACTGTGTGTCTGACTACCGTGGAAAGAGCACGATGAACATGAGATGCAAAGCCACAGTGATATTTACCCCTATGCCCCAGGTGACTGCAGACGGTACTAAACTACATCAAAAAATCAAATATGTCAGAACCCCAGTTTGCCTTATACAACAAATTGCATTGTGAGTCCATAATATATCAATATACCAACACAGGTCGCAGTTTGGTATCAGCTATTCAGTCGGTAACTTTCTCTATTCTTTATTATTCTCTATTATTAGTCAATATTCTCTATAAGACTATTCTGGGGGAAAACTAAGGAGTAAAACTTAAATTTGCTCTTAAATGTCAGACATATTATTTGTTATTTAAAGTTCAATTGCTATCTTATTAAAAAATTCCTGATATTTTCATGGTAACCTTATTCCATGTTGATAGGAGCCGCAGTTATTTAGAAGCCTGATGCTAATGTCCAGAGATACTGTAAAATACCAGTGTCTGAAACCAGGAATCATTCCTTAGGGCGTCATCTGGAAAGAAGTTTTTAATCCCGTCAATAAACTTCATAACAATAGTGCCTGGATAGCCTAAGGACATTTTTTAGCTCTTAATCCTTCACTGTGTTCTTGTAACGAAGAGTACCTGCAGCCTAAGGATAAAAGAACATGACTCACAACACCATGAAGTGCTCCTGATACTAAAAGACCTTTAACAAACTCTAATTTGGGATTAAAAATGCAAACATTAGTAACCCATTCTATTTTTTAAATAGCACTTTTTACCAACAAAGAAAGCTAAGCTAAATTTGCAAAATACTGCATTGTAAAGATTTTAGAGGGGAATCAGCTAATGTAAGAATGATTCTGTGTCCTGAAAATATAACACTTCTACAGCAACCCATTTAATTTTACTCTTACCAGTCCCTGGAAGTTGCTCAAATACATCTGTAAAACACCACAAACATCAATAACCCACCTTGAAGTTCTTAGAGGATATAGACAGAACAGCAAAATAACGTGAGGTGGCACTGTCTTTTGGAAGGCTAGTGGAACCATATCTCAGCTGTAAAAGATGGACTGAACTAGTACAGTACTTTCCAACCCTGGAACATTCTTCACGTCCTGATCTGTGGTGACCAGCTGAAGCTGATGGCGGCAGGACAGTGATGCGTCAAAGACCTCAGCCATGACCTGGCTTGGAGGTGGCTGTTCCCTGAGTGGGTCATCAAGCACTTGGCTTGAGGCAGGTATGGTAGCAGTACCTGCAGCTGCCCAGCCCCTTTTAGGATTTACACCTCCAACATGCAAAGGCAGAACTTGTGACATGAAGAATGGTGGGCAGACAAGACAAATACATGGCCTAATGATATCCAGTTTCTTCACTGCCAGAAAGGCTGTTTACAGCTCGAGTACCCAAGCACTAGTCCCTTTTGTATCTATGGATGGGGGAGGCCCTGATCAAGGAAAGGGAAATAGTGAATGTCCATTGGGCCAATAACAGAATATTCAGTTCCATCCTAAACACCCAGTTAGACAAGCGTGGAATTCTGCCAACATGTAACGGGGTGATAAAAGCCATCAGACAAGCGAAGAACAACAAAGCAGCAGGGGGATGTTACATTTTAAAGTGAGCTGTACAGGATCTCACTGTTCATGTCCCAGTTATATAAATCTGGAGTGAAGAATGAAGAGGTTATCCTCAAGGAAGGGGACAAATCCAACTGGAAATCACACAGGGCTCCCTCTGCAAGATCAGGCTCCTTACCCAGAGTGCCACCGCGGGATCAGACCATCAAGAAGCACGGCTAATGAATAAGCTCACCAGCCTCTCTGCTTATCGCTCTTTGACTTGGTCTAGGTGTTTGACTCTGTGAAAGATCCTCCTGAAATATGGATGTCTTTCAAAATTCATTCTTTGGGTTATATCTTGTAAACATCTCACCTTGGTCAACAAAAATGCCATTAAGAATGAAAAATGTTCAGTATTACTGGCACATTACCTATCCTCAGCATTTTGTGCAAGTTTCCAAGCTAAGAAACAATCAACCTCCACAATTTGAAAATCTTTTCTTTGGAGCAATTGTTTACTCTACCTCATACTTTTTTCACACTTTAATTTATGGTTTGTAAAATTGTACTTTATCAATGGATATTAAGCCAACTGTTAATATATACTAAAATATACTGAGAGGCATTTAAAATGTTTTAATGTTATTGGCTTCATTACCCATTTGTTCTGTTTTTAAAGTCTCTTTTAAAAGTATGGTACATTACAGATGGAACAGGATACTGCAGCTTCTACATACAGCCACAGGGTTAGGGTTATAAATCAGACTGTGTTCAGGAGGATTAGGGCTTTACTTCTTAGAGGCTAATCATCTGCAGTAGAAGTTAGTTATCCTCACATTTGTACTAGCTAAGGTCAGAAACATCATAATTAAATTTCAAAGATTTTTCCTTTGATGAGAAATAAATCCTTGAGATGAAACCAACGGTGTATCCGAAAATCTATAATATCTGTTAGAAACATTGCTTTTACATGATAAAATTAAACAGTGATGGTTTTGCATGAGGTAATTATGGATTTCAAAGTCAAACTGCATGACAATTCATCACAACATGGCCATCTGCTTTTCATCAATCTGAGGCATATACTACTTTTGAAACACTGCATTAGAGAGGTTCTGAGCCTTTTACCACATTGATGTTTATCAAGTAGTGAATGTTTAACAATGTTAAAACAAGCAGCTTTAGAAACAGAAGAGATGTCTACTGAATAAACACTTCACAACAACAACACAAAGATTTCTCTGGTCTATTTTTAACATTAATTTTTTATATTATTTCACTTTAATGTGAAATTCAGACCAAACTAGATGTTAATCCATCTTTTCTGCATCACATCAATTACAAAATTGAAACCAGAACCTTAATTCCTGTAATTCTCCTTTAAAAACTGTCATGTGTTTCAAAACAATTGTTTTTACTCTCTAATAAAATTAGTTTAAATTAACAAACAATTCCTGGATTTTATTATTAAAATCATATAATCCATCTGACAAGAGAGGTGGAAGCTCAAATCTACCTTCAGCTTCAATGGTGTGACAATATCTATACAATATATGCGCTTGCAGTGCTGCATCTTGAGCAAAGTCAGATACCAATAACCGTTCCATACTGTAGCCCATTGCATCTGCAGTAGGATTTGGAGCAATCACAGCAACTCCTACATTCCATTTGTAACCTAGCAATTTGCTGCTTCTGCAGTGCCCTTTAAGAAGCGCATGAACTTGGATAAAGAATGTTATTATTACTCTATTTTAAAATACTTCACACTAGGTTTCATGAGTTTTCAATACAGCACAGTAACTTGGATCAGATTATTCAGATGCACATCTGTTACTGGGAGGATTGATGAACCAGATGGGGAAAAACTGCATAGTTGCTAGGTGAAAAAAAAACTAGAATTTATAAAAGGGCAATGCAATTAGTTTTTTTTCAAAAAAGCCCTGGCTCATACTGAAAATATTGGAAATAGCTGTACTCATTTTACACTCTTAAAGGCTGCAGTGTTACTCACAAAGCTTTTCATACCAAAGTACTGTTAACAAAATGGGAAGTCAAAATTAGTTTTGACATTAAACATACAATTTTGTTACCATTTTAAGGGCAGCGTTCATTCCTGTTGCTTTTAGAAACAGAAAGTTGTGGGAAAAAAAGATGTTCTGAATAGATCCTTAGTAATTCTTAATGCTTAGTGATTATCACCAGTAGAGAAGTTTTATTTTTTTAATAATAAAATTTAATTGTACTATTAATTAATTAATGGATAATTTGACATCAGTACCACCTTGTAGCCTGATCCAGTCAGATCTCGGGAGCTAAGCCAGACTGGGTCTGGTCAGTACGAGTGAGGGAAACCTCTAAGGGAAGTCAGGCTGCTGCTGGATATGGTGTTGAAAGATCAGTAGGTGGCACCCTTCCCCATGGACAAGAAATTCCAAACCCATGCCACTGTATGGTGAGGTGACAAAAACACTGTATTGTAGAAGCTACAATCAAACTACAGTCTGGGGGTACAGCATAATCTGCATACACAGAGCAAAATCAAAAGTCCCTTCCAATTAATTTTAGCAGCAAAATTACTCAGAATTCTTTGATATAGATTATTAACCTATTAAGTACACCTATATTATTTGAATAATACCTTTACTTATTTACTGTTATTTTTCTTCTGTTTGTACTGAAACATCCCTTGTTAAGGTATTCGAATGGAGAGCTGCTTCAGCTTGTGTTGGCTGAAAAGGAACAAGACAAGGTTAATTCCATGCTGGAAAGTAGAAAGGTCTATTATTCAGCTGTTGAGCCTTCTTCAGGTGTGTCACAGCTTCAGACACTTGCTTCACAGCATGGAATTACACTTTACTTGTTCCTTGTTAAGGCAGTTTGCTGATTGTTTTGGACTGGGGGTCGATCAATATTAATTTCTTTCTGAACTTAAGTGAAGGGGTTTGTTTTGATACTGTCAATCAGTGTATCCTACTGAATCACATGGAAATCATCCAGGCAGCACTGGTACCTGCCAGTGCTGAGGTTTCCATTTGGCTCGCAGGAATCAAATTGTAAGGCCTGGTTGCCTTCTATCTGTTTTAAAACTTATTTAGGGTGTTCCACAGGACTGTGTTCTGGGACCTTTACCATATAGTATTCACATATTGACTCTTAGTTACAGTTGTGGACTTCGGTTCCTTATTGATATTCAGATTTTTTGTAGCCCAAATCAGATATTCCTCCTGTCTCAAAGAAGGCAAATCAGTTTCATTGATGAAAATGTATTCAATCATCTTACTAACATTTAGGTTTCTCCTCAAGTATGTACATTCATAATTTGAGTTTCTGTTTATATAGTTAGCAGCTATGTAATTATTTTGCCAACATTTGAAATCAAAATCCAACTTTGGTTTTAAACAGTACAGTGCAGCTCCAGTTTAGAAGCATGTTTGCTGAAGATTTAAATTTTTCAGTTGTTATTTTGCTGTCAGGGTGCATTTTCAGTGGCTGCACAGACAGGAAGCTCCGAGACCAAAGCAAGGCTAACAAGTACTGCATCTTAAAACAAGGCTTACTCTTTTTAAAGCATGCAAATGCAACACTTATTGAAAAGCTTCAAAGAAATATTTATGAAACTCTGTTTATAAAATACTGAAATGTTAGCATTAGTGCAACAGGTATTATTGCAGTGGCAGTGCGAAATGGGACTACATAGACAGGCTGGCATCAGAAGCCATTACTGACTAATCCAGTAGGAGTCTACCCTTTACTTTGGCCTACACGTCACAGACCATGGAGCAAAGCCAGATCATGTACAGTTGAGCATGACTTGTTAAGTGCTTTTTTCTGAAGGTTCTGTAAAGCACTGTAGAGGTCTCTCAGAACCGACAACAGGAAGATAACATGTGCTGTCAACAAACACTCAATCAGGGTTGTTTACAAATGTGGTTTAAATAAAAAAACAAACAATTTTGTATACAATAACATATCTGATAATGTACTGAGACAACTGAATTAACTGCTTACATTCTGTACAAAAGAAAAAGATTAAACGGCTTCAGCAGTAGAAAAACAGTTTATTTCTTTTCATTCTTTTTGAAGATCATCCATCTTGAAGGTCTCTAAGACCTACATAGACCATATGTTCCTCCTTAAAATTCCTCTTATACCTGTCCAGTGAATCCAAACAAACTACGTAAAATGGCAGGAAAGGTTAACTATAGGCTTGGGCAGAATAATACGGACTTTTAAGCGCTAGGGTCCATCTTCTGGATGTATATATTACAGTAGGCCTGATAAAAATATTGTAGAAAAAGAATGCAGATGTTATCCCTGTTGAACCATTTTATTTAGTATTTCGGAATAATCTGCCATTGGTACATTTACTCTGAGATGCAGTTAGATTTGGTCTCCCTAGCCTTCTGGTAATAGCTGTGAAAGACATTGATTGCCTAAGGTGATGTGACATTAAATGTGGCTCAGTATAATTATGGATTTCATTAATATTTGATATAATATTTTATACCTGATTAAAACGTAATTTTCTTTTTCAAGAGTAAATTCTCCACTATTCCTTGCAAGATGCTAGTCAGTTAACCACAATTCTTGAATTAATGACTTTTCTTCAGAAATACAATGGTTTTATTTAACACAAATAACAATTATCTGTCAATCACGTTCTAGAACTAAATCAAAAGCACTTTTACCCAGTGGTACACTAATCCTGTCCTGGAGGACCGCAACATCGGTGGGTTTCTTTCTCTGCTCTTAATGACCTAATTGAGCCGATTTAACAAGATTTAGAAAACCGTCTGGCTCTACCGACCAGAGCAGTCAACATGGTGGCAGAGCAGTCAGGTGATTAGTGTTTGCTGGCCCACAATCCTCGGGTCCAGGTGGAATTCCTTCTGAGTGGAATATGCACATTGGCTCCAGGTTTGTGTGGATTTTCTGCAGGTTTTTCCATGTTGTCCCATTCTCCAAAGACATGCTGGGACCGCTAAGATCTCTAAATTGTCCCCATGTGCTTTAGTGTGAGAGTATGTATGTGCTGTGAATGAAGCCTGCAATGGAGTAGTATTTTTCCAGGGTATAACACCATTTGTACACTACCCTTCCAGGATAGGACCTTACCAGTACTAAGATCATTTCCGATAACGGACAGATGGATTACATATAGTAGACTTAATTTACTTTAGTTTCTTGAAGATATAAATCTTATAGACAACAACTGACAAACTTAAGTGTACAGAGAATGTATCTAGGATTCTGATTTTGAGTCTACTAGGGTGAAGTGTGACGGGCACTTCTTGGGAAAACGAAAACAGACTCTTTTATATAAACCGCTTTGGTTTATTCAAACATAAGAGTGCCATCTAGAGAACGAAACGTTTGTAGCAGAGTAAAAAATACAGCGCTTTTTATACACAACTGTGCTCCATATTACAGAAACTAGACCAACTGGTCCTTGTCACGTGGAGCATTAGTTCTTTCAAGCACACAGGCCTTCTAACGTGCAGTCACATGCTTTAACAACATTTAAATACATGGTTTATATAAAATGACGAGTAAATCAGTCATTTCTTTACTGTTAATTATTATCACTAAGTATTAACAACAATTTAGCTTAACTGTATTCGCTTCCTGGTACACAATCTAAGAGCCTCCTTTTACTAACTGTTCTCAAAGATGTGCTTCAATGGATTCGAGATCGAAAACAGGGATAAAGGCAGTTTCCCACCTGGAAACCTGGAAAATGGTCTTAGTGTCCATCCTACTGTTGAGATGTTTATTCATTACTGTTTAGCAATGAATAATGGCTTTTATTCATTGTGCCAGTCAGGAGTCCTGGGACTATGTACAGGAAATATCTAAACCATTAAAAAAGACAACTTGAATATACAGATCCTTTCTTCTAAATTAACTGTGATTGTGATTTAACACACTTAAAATCACAGCACACTTCAAGGCCAATAATAATAAGACAATTATCTAAACTTGGTATGCCTTATGTAAATGGTCACAGACTGTACGAACAACAGCTAGATAACTATGTGTCTACTGTATTTTTCTGCCCTTAACTGAGACTTGTGCGATACGTCACTCTGTCATACCGTGGTGTCGATGCAGCAGGTGTAGGGGACTCCACAGGCCAGCGGTCCAGGTGCTGTGCAGTTGTGATACATGTTTACCTCCCAGTCTTTGTAATCTTGCCCACCACAACACTTGAACTGCAAAAAACACAAAAGTGAGACATTCAAATAGGGCACCTCGAGCCACAGTATGAAAAAGTCTTCTCAATACGCCCACCAGCATGTTCATAATTGCACTTTTTTACTGCAAACCATAATTAAATGAAGAAGAAGCAGTTATTACTACTACACCCATCCATTTTCTAACTGCTTCTTCCAATTTGCTATCGCTGGGGAGCCAGCAAGCAAAGGGCACACTGCAGGCTACACCCTGGACTGGAGGACAGCCCATCACAGGGTAGACACAAGCACAGACACGCACACACTCACACCAAAGCCAATTTTCCCAGAAGCCGATCAGCCTACCAGCATGATTTTGGACTGTGGGAGGAAACCGGAGCACCTGGAGGAAACCCATGCAAACATGGAGAGAACATACAAACCCCAAATGGATACAGTAGCACCCCAGATCTGGAACTGAGCCCCAGCACTGTGAGGCAGCAATGCTAAATACTGCGCCACCATGCAACACACTATTACTAGTACACTTTACCCTGAATTCATCAGTTCATCATATGTTTGAACTGATGGCTAAAGGGGACATTTACATTATTATTTATTACCGATGCAGTGTTGGAGCCATTAAATGCAAAGGACTTCAGGCAGAAATAGTACAATATTGGTTAAATGGTACAGGAAGGTGATTAGTTGTTTTTCTTCTGTAACGCTTTTAAGATTACATCTCAGAAACTCTCCAAACATTAAATTTGCATCAGAAAATACAACAGTCCCCAAGCATCCCAAAACAGGCCTGGCTCTCAGCATTTTAAAAATGTACCATTTCAAATTGACATACAAGGAGTTCTCTCTGAATTGAACTAATTTTCTAGACACAGCTCTTCTTTGAAGGTGCAAAAGCTGGAATACAGTGCACTTGTTAAAGGGCTGTGGAAAGTAATAATGAACAATTTCCCATAACCCTGTTAGTAAAAAAGCACATAGTTGTCTTTCAGTCATTACACAAGATAGTGAGGGTCACAAATACCTGTGAGTGAATGAGAGCTCTGGTCTTTTCATCCTCTGTTAGCTAAAAATTCTTATATACTGTAGCTAGAGAGGGTGATACCCACAGGAGATTTCAGTGTGCCATTAAAATCACATTTCACTCATGCTAAAAACAGCAACAGAAGACTGCGTTCTGTGCTAACTGAACACATTCTCCTTCAAAAGATGTCATTCTTAGTGGGGCTCTTTTCTAGGTGTTAGGAACTTAATCTTCGCTGTAGTGTCAATAGGCTGTACTACTGCTTTTTGAGAAATTTCTCAAAAATTCTAGATGCTATTCATTAACCTCTTCCATCCTTCTGTTTTTCACATATCCAGACAATCAGTGGTTAAAGCACTGGTAGATAAGGGTCTAGGAGAAAATGCATTTTGAATATAATAGAGCTTTCATGATATAACCACTTTCATAGGTCCCACAGTGTTTAACAGGAGCTTTTAGACATTTGCATAACTTTTTAATGTAACCTTTAGCATGTCTGGTATAAGTATAACAGCTTTTAAACAATTCTGTTTTCTTCTGCAGAAATAGAAACTTATAAATAATAAGAATCTAGCCATTTAATCTGCCCTAAAAAATACTATATCATCAAATTGACAGGCTGTTCACAGGGTTAGGCCGTCATGGCCCAGTGCTCAATGACTGTGATGTTCTGTTTGATGACAATGCATTTTAGTGCCACTTTTCAGTTCTACTTCAAAGGTAAACATTCAGTAGCAGTTAAATGAGATAAAAGGTGCCGTTCAAATCCCTTGGAAGCATAGGTAATGAAGACTGAGTACAAGAGCTCAACACCTGTTGAGCAATAAAGAGAAAACTCTTCATTTTGCTTTAGGGTGGAGGTACTGAGTGACACCGGCTTTCCACTGTTCTGTTGAAAACTGTAAGGCGGAAACTGAATGGAGAATTACTACATTAACTTTTTATAGTCTTACATTCACAAACAATGGAGTTTCCATGTAGTTTTGCAAAACTAAAACATGTTTCACACTTAGGAAAGGCCTTTCAACAGGGCATCTGATTCATTTTAATGTTTTTTTTTCATGTCTGCTCCACTAGATAAGAATCATTCAATAGGTTGCCCCTGTATTTTTTTATAATTTTATATATTTTTAATTGACTAATAATGTGAAGAAAGTCCAATACACCATCTATACATTTGTTAATAAATGCAAGTTTCTAATCTGTTTTATGAGTAAATGAATTGAGCAAAACTTTGATTTGCCGATTAACCACACAATTAATGTAAACCGGGGTAGCATTATTTCTAAATGAAATTAAATAAATGAAAATGGTCACCTACTCTACTAAACTCTACTTAATACGTCCACTTACCTCATTTAAACCCTTTCAGGTGAAACCGCTTTGTGGGCTCACAATACTTTCTGCCCTGATCAGGCATTTTTTAGGAAAAATATTAATTTAATGAATATAAATATTTTAAGATTAAAAACAATAATGTCTTTTTTGATCATTTAGAATTTTAAAACACTTGGTTTAATAATACATAATGTACCGATTATTTTAAATTAGTTACTAAATTTTAAATTTTAAATTTAGTTAAACCTGTGTTATAAAACGTGCTGTGTTAGAGCAAAAATCTTTCTTGCACAACTATGATAAACTGAAGAAAATACTACATGCCAATTTTAGTAAGAGTTGGCTTCACATTTCATTCCAGCATGCTAAAACCTGATTAGAGTAAGGATAATGAGAAACTGCAGGACAATTTCCTACACCGTCATTTGTCATACAGTACCATAGGTACCTTAATTACAGCTGAGCAATTTCCAATTAAAACTCTTCCTGGTCTAATCAGAAAATTGCATGTGTTCCGACAACAGTGTGTGCTTGGAGGTTTGAAGCAACAGTTCTTTATTGGCTGATTTTAATGCTACTTTTAAAATACTTAAATACAGTAATATACTGTCTAGATAACAGACCACATTAGCAACATATATTTTAAGCAAGCGAAGAAAACAAAATAATATTTCTTAAATGACAAGACACGAAATGCTCAAAAAATAAAACAAAAAAAAAGTTAAAAATATGAAATGTTTCATAGACTCAACTCCCTTCAAAGTAATGATAGCACTGGTCAAGTGTGAAGCCACCTGAAATTAAATAACTGCAGTATTTACTTTATAGAAATAGTTACAGAATAGGTTATAGAAATACTAAGGTCTGAAGCAATTTTACATTATTGCCTTTACATGAGCTAATCTACACTAGAGAATAAATGCAGAAACAGTTTCCAAAAACAAGTGTAGTTGGTATAAAAATAAAATCAGTGTAAAATCTGAAATACGTTTTCAGCCGTCTTGGAAAAGAGAATGACATTACATGGTTTTATGATAATGTACCCCCCCACCCCCATTCACACCTGGAGTGTGCTGGGGACCTAAAATCTAAGAACTCAGAACACACTATGAAAAGGAACAATTCAGCAAGGATTATTTTCAATGTCAGCACACCCTGAGAACACCAGAAATTAATCCGGTAATGGAAAATGGAGGTCCACCAACACCACTGTGCAGACGAGGATAATGGACTAAATGTTACTCTTGGCAGAAATTAATAAAACAAAGAAAAAGCTGTATAGAAGTGTAGAGTAAAGCACACATATTGCCCAACATCATTTGGCAGTACTTTTTTTAATCAAAGCACTATGACAAATCTCATCATTCATATTCCTACACTAGGAAATAATGAGGACAACTTGAAGTTGTCACTTTCATATTTTAAGCATAATATTCAAATATTGCTGAAGCATAGAGGTGATTTTATGTCTCATATAACTAATAAAATTCACCCGTTGCGGCTAAACGTTTTGAAAAACAAGAGGTCCTCAGAATTAGGAACATTCGGAATGCCAAGCAAACTCATCAATCACAGGGATATATCATTGAAAGTAGTTATAGATCAATAAGTCTGATATCAATTGTATTCGAGGTTATGGAAATAAGTATTAGAAACAAGAAATTTAAGGAAGAAATTTAAGGAAGGTCTAACCAACATAGTAATGGATACATACATACACAGAGCACATGATCTGGTGTATTTCAGAAGTTTCTCATTAGAGATTGCAGGAGGTAGGCATTGAGGCATTGAGGAAAACGTGTGTTTGGTCTGAAAACTAGCTAATAGTAAACAGTACAAATAAGGGGAGAATACTCAGGGTGATTTCATTAGTGGGAATCCACAGGGATCCTGCACTTCTTTCATTTATATCAATGATCTAGATTCTGGTACAGATAGTAAATTAGTCACTTTTGCCAATTAGACTATAGGAAGACTGGCAAACACTTTAGAAGGAACAAATTAAATTGAAAAAGATTCCGATAAAATTCAAGAATGGGCAAACACCTGACAGATGATGTGCGCTATAGATGAGTTCCATGGAAGAAACAAACTTACAAAATACAAAAATGGGTGTAATTGGTCTTTTTAATACAAAATGAGTCTATTTGCGAGAAAGAATTAGATGCTTTATATGGACATATCGTGGCCTTCTAGACAAGGATATATAGTTAAAAGCACAGAATGTGGCTTCTGGTCCAATGGCTCAATGGGCTGCGCCAATCTGAAGAATCTGAAGATCATGAGTCCCGTGAGCCTCCAAAAATCTTTACTGAACTGATAGATTTCAGAAGGGATCTAAACAAAAAACTGACTTCACTGAAGAACTGAACAGAACACATAAAAGGATAAACGACATGGAAGGTGAGGGGTGAAGAAACAGACGGCGTGCTTTTACACCTGCGCCAGAGGCAGACGCAGCTGGGGGCCAAACTGACGGATCTGGGGGGACAGGTCAAGGAGACAGAACCTGCGGATCTCCGGCGTCCCGGAAGAGAGCGTGGGGAAGTCATTAACCAGATTCTATGAGAAACCCATCAGAGAGCAGCTTTATCCCCCCCCCCCAGTTCGATGTAGAGATTGAAAGGGTTCACAAACACCAGGGCCCCAAACCCTCGGATCTCTCGTCCAGTCCAAGATCCATGTCATCGGGTTCCTGATAGTCAAAACCAGAGGAGATTTTGACAAAAGCCTGGGGAAAAAGGAAGTACAGGAGGATATACTTTGATCATGATTATGCGCCCGATATCCTTTAGAAATGGATGGAGTACAAAAGAAAAAAGCCCTGAAATAACATAAAATTTAAAATGCCCTTTCCCAGCCAAACTAAGTTTTTTGGGGGGGATTCGGGTGCTCAGTGTAGCGGCAATGCTTGTTAGTAAGACAGAATTAAGCGTTGCTGTGCTTTTCCAAATGAGGCCCCATCTCTCTCTTCATCTCTGTGGTGCAGCCACAGAGAAGCTATTCATGCAGGCTGATTTAAAGACGTTTTCTTTTGATAAGGGACAGCTCCCAAATGGGGATGCACTTAGGTAAGCCTGGCTATCATGATCAATGGTCATCCATTGGCGCCTATCTGTCTAGGGAGTGCCAGATGGACATCTGGACTGCATTCCTAAGTGTCAGGGGTAAGTGACTCATATCTCACCTTGATCAACCAATCAGGGACTGGCAGGGCGTGGTAATACCACGTGGGTCTCTGATGCCCATGAAACTTTCAGCCAATGAACGACCTGAAGCTCCTCCAGGTAAAAACAGGCAACTGGGGAAACGGTCCGTGGGGCAGAACAAGTTGGGAAGCGCAGAACAGTTCCCAAGGGAACACAGTTCCCAAGCGCAGGACTTTCTCGCAGCGCGCCGGCTGGACACTCAGCCTCAGAGCTCCTCCAAAACATCCCCAGACTCAGCCCGGACCACCACGTAACGGCCAGTGTGTCCGAGTGCCAGAACTTTCCTTTGTTCTAAGAGTCGAGAGCGGAGGTTGCCAGAGAGTAACCAGAGGATCCACCCGAGGTCAGCACCAGCAGCAAGCCTCGTGAACAGGTCGGAACTGTGGACAGCTGAATCAGTATTCGGAACTAGCGCTTCATCAGGAACGAACCGGTCTTCTTCCTGACCTGCTGGGACCCATAGTCACTCTTCTCCTGTGCACAAACTCTGCTAGTTTCAGCCAACACTAACTAGATGGTTTTCAGAGAGCATCAGCAGCGCATCGCAGGAATTTCTCTCAAGCCGCACCGAGCACTGCTTGGCACCGAGCCAGAGAGCGCCGATTGCACAGCAACAAGCCTGCCACTGCTTCTTTGTAACAAATGAAGAGGTTTAATTTTTTCTTTAAGATTTCTACTCTTTAGACTCCCCACATGAAGGCCTGAGGTTTAAAAATTCACTTTTATTTTTGTGTTGTTTTTATCGTATTGTTTAAAATCCCAGCGTTGCCTTCACAAGATATGAAGGTAATTTCCTTTAACTTACTGTAAATGGTCCGCATAAGCCGATAAAAAGAAGAACATTAATAAAACTTAAACAGGACAAGGGTCAGGTAGTATTTCTTCAGGAGACTCATTTATCTGATGCAGAACATGTCAAACTGAAATGTATTGCTTTTGATAAAGTGTTCTGTTCTTCTCATAAAACAGGATGCAAAAGAGGTGTTAGCCATACTCATTCTGCCAACTGTTAATTCTGAGTGCTTGACAGAGATTAAAGACTAAGAAGGTAGATTTATCCTTGTTAGAGGCAAAACAGAAGACTCTTTTGTCATGCTGCTTTATATATATGCACTACCAGGAATTGAAAAGGCTTTTTTTCCAAATAAGTATTTGATTTAATAGCTGCGGAAACAGTACGTGTGTTGATATTTAGAAGGGATTTTAATCTTTATCTAAATCTAGATTTGGATACCTCTAAGAACTGCAAAAGGAAACTTTAACCATTACAGAAACATGTAAATAGATCTATCGAAGACTTTGGTATATTCAAAGTATGGACGGATCTATACTCTACAGGAAGGGACTATATACATTTCTTAGCATCTCATAACTCATATGGCAGAAGCGATTACATCATTATGTATAAACTAAACAGATCTAGATTGTGAAATTGGAACCTCAGATTTATCTGACCATGCACCAGACATTTTGACATTTACCTGACATTAGACCTAAATGTGGTAAAAAAGAATACCTTATAAAAGAGAACTGTAGTGCTCTGAATGGTAATGATGTTAAAGAGCATGAGATTGAACTATTTTCATAAAACAACACAGGAGAGGTATCCCCAGCAATACCTGGGATACAGCTAAAGCAGTGCTTAGAGGGAATCTTATTTCCATTTGCTCATATAAAAAGAAAAGACAAGTCAAACTGAGGGAGTTACAATCTGAAATAAAATGTACAGAAACATTAACAAAACACCTACTCGCACAATATATAAACAATTATTGAAAATTAGAGCAGAAATAAATGGCAAATTTTGGAAGTAGAAACCAACTAAAAGTTCCTATAACAAAGTTACTATAAATCAGAAACCAAATCAATTAAAATACCAACAAGACGATTACGTTAACAACAGGCTAAATCTATAATCCCTCAAATACTGTATGTAACCCAGTAACCAACCAAATGCATTCCAAATTAAAAGAAATACAAACAACCTTTACTGGATAATAAAAAAAACATGCATAATCTGAAACCCAAAATGAACAGCACATCTCCTTTTTATTATAATCACTTAATTTACTTAAATTATGTGTTATGTAGAGTAATAAACAATTAAGCAATGCATAATATTTTTTAGAATTTAACTCTAATAAAATATCAGGGACACATGGCTTTCCTAGTGAATTTTATATGATATTAAAAAAGATTTTAAATAGTCTAGGTGGAGAAATAGCCTATTGGCCAATTGGAAATGTTCATATCTAATATTAGAGAGATTTGGATTTGCTGATAAATGTATTAATACAATTAAAATAATTTATTTAAATCCTATGGCACAAATTAAGATTAGCGAAAATATTCCTGACAGATTTTGCTTTAAAAAAGGTACGAGATACAGTAGGTATGTCCCCTGTCACCTTTCTTGTTCTCTCTATACATAGAATCCCTGGCAAAAAATCCCTGGTATAAAAATCAAAGGACAAATACATAAGACAGTATTGTATGCAGATGATTATTTATTGCTGTATTTGGATTATCTTAATTAATCATTTCCCCGGGTTGTGGGTCTCCTGTAGAAAGTTGGTAAGATATCATGAATATGAATCAAATATAGAAAAAGCAGAAGTCCTTTAACTCATAAAATAAAAGATGACCTAGCTGGATGGAGTCTGCTCCCTCTATCATGGGGATCTCCAGTGGAAGTTAATCAAATGAATGATTATTACCGCTCTTCTGGTGGATATCTCTACAGAATGGTTTAATGAAAGAGATGCATTGATTTTAAGATGCTTTTGGAATGGAAAAAAATGCAAAGATTTCATGTAAAATGCTACAACTAACTAAGAAGAAAGGTAGTTTAGCCTTGTTATGTCCAAAATCATATTACCAAGCAGCTGAACTTGGATATCTAATCTGCTGGTGGGATCAAAGCTATAGAGCAAATTGGAAGGAGATGGAGTCTTTGATTATAAATGAATTCCCAGTACACACGGTTCTGGGGATAGATTATTGGCAGAGACTGTAAATAAAACATCTTTACCCTGGGTAACAATTGCAATTAAAAATTTGGGTTTAAATAATAAAGGCTTATAACTTAGAGAAATATGTTAAATATTAAGGTGGACAGTTTACTATTCAGATTTCCCCTCTGGGAAATCTGATATACTTTTTAAGACTTGGACTATTAGAAGAATTATAGCAATATGTACTCTGCTGAAAAAGAACCATCTGAAAAACATTGAAGATTTATCCCAACAACACAACCTGGAAAAAAAGACTCCTTCAGATACCTCCAAATTAGGCATTTCTTAATTAACTGGATAAAACCATCAAATACAGAGCAAGCCTATAAAGTGCTTGACAATGTTATAGCAAACTAACCAGAGGATAATATCAAAATGTATAGCATAGAATATACAAAAAAGATTTAACAGGCACAACTGGAAAAGAAAATCATTAAAACATTCTGCAGATCATGGGAAGAACATATGCAGATTTTCAAAAACTTCCACAAGTCCACAAATTTGGATAAACATATGTTAGAAAAACATGACTCATTTTGTTATCAGTCCTAAAATTCAAGCAAAACAAAAAGGAAACAGTTCACAATGTTGGAGGTTATGTGGAGAGCAAGTATCATCTCATTTACACATATTCTGGCCATGCCCGAAAATACAACAATACTGGAAATCCACACATTACTTAATAATAGAGTAAACCCAGACATATGAATTCACCGTTATGTAATTGGGAAATGTTACTTTTGATTAAAAGGAAGTAAAAAATATATACTAGGAATTATTTTAGCTGACAGTAAGAACAATCAAAAAACAATCAGAAAAAATGTTTAACTAAACAACCCCCAGAGTCTAGAACAAACTTGTTGAAGCTGGTGGCTTGCTTGAAGAAACAGCTGGGTGAGGTCCTTGGGCCAATTAGCTACTGACTACCAAACAGGTTAGGTGGGTAGAATGACCTTCTCTCATTAGCAACTATTTTTAGTGCTTAAATTTCCATAAACAGACGTTTGCCTTTCGTTTATAAAACAAATAGCTGAGAACACCTACCTCCAAAGGCAAGTTAGTATGGCATTTTTCATGAAAACAATTTTCTGACTAATGACACTTTTCATAAACGTCACATGTATTTCTTTGTATTGCCAAGTGTAATTTCAGAATCTAAATGTGAACTCTCCAGCCTTGAAAGCAAACACAGCACCAGTATTAGTATACGTGGCCTGAAACAGCACCTATACTCCACCACCACAACAGCAAACACAGACTTTTACAGTACGTCCCCAATATGATGGAAATACACAAACAAAAAAAACACAAATTACACTATTCTACAACCCAATACCCTCTAAACCTGTCTCCGGAGAAAGGGGTGGCAAAGCCAAAGCAAAATCTTCCGCAAGATATCCGTCTACTCTATCTAAACTAAGTTATAATGGAAAACTAAAAAAACAGGGAAGCCACAACAATCCGAACCCTACACCACAGCCAAGAAAATAAATCGGATACGACTTTTGCCTTTTCTTCTTCTGACACCTCTCTTCCACACACTTCTTCAACCATTCCAGAGAGAGATCCAATTTAGGGACATGCCCACCTCTAAAAATGGACCCCGAAGTCTGTGTGGGTCCTAATGCGCCAGTATAGTGACGGGGGCACTAGACTTTAAAAAGGCACCGTCCCTCTGATGAGACGTAAAACCGAGGTCCTGGCTCTCTTTGGTCATTAGAAATCCTAGGGAGTTTCTCAAAAAGAGTAGGGGTTTTACCCCAGTGTCCAGTCCAAATTTCCCATTGGCCTTTACCAATCATGGCCTCTTAATAATCCCTGTCTATGAATGGGCTTCATCACTCTCTTCTCCTACCCACTGATAGCTGATGTGTGGTGAGCGTTCTGGCACACTATGGCTGCCGTCGCATCATCCAGGTGGGGCTGCACATTGGTGGTGGTGGAGAGGAGTCCCCATTACCTGTGAAGTGCTTTGAGTGGAGTGTCCAGGAAAGCACTTTATAAGTGTAAGGCATCAATAGTAATAAATGATAATAATCATCTTTATCATAATCATCACATAGCACTAGTCACACAGTGTCCAGTAAACTTAAACTATTTTAGATTTTCTATACTCCATGAAAATCAGAGGCATGAAAAGGGCCCTACCTTTCTCTGGACAAAATCCATGATGTTCTTGAAGTCCAGGTCATCGTAGTAGTTCACCATCCCTTTTCGAATGTTTTTATTCATTAAGTCAACGGTCTACAGGGAAAAAGAAAAGAATGTGAATATCCATCTGTTAGGACTCACTTCCCAATTCACTGCAATGTGCTTGTTGTGATTAGACAGGACTTCTGAAAATATTTAAAAAACATCTTGTCAGCCAATAATGTCACTACATTTCTGTATAGGAATATAATTGAGAACCTCTCAAAAGATAATTCATTGCTGAAAATTATCCTTCTTGAAAAAGAAATTTTAGGGGACTATACGTCCAATGAACCTTGAAAAACAGTTTAATGAAACACATTTTATAGAAAAAAATCAGAATGCATATGCAATAGATGGTACCCAAATAAGTCTTTAATGTGTATTCACAAAGCTCAGCAATCGCACATTGTAGCTATATACTGGCAGCAGCACTGCCTGGTGAAAGTTAACAATAAAACAGGCAGAAGTGGCCTTTAAATTATTCCTGCTTTCACTGCTTCATCACCATTGTCAAGCCATTAAATCCCCCTTTGATTAATTTATTGATACTGTCAAAAGATTAATTGGCACTGTGAAGCTGTTAGAAGGCAACGAAGATTGATCTTAATTAGTAGCTGACAGAGCTGATTACTGCCTGCATTCTCATTCATGGGGGGTTGGAGGGCCCAACCTAAGCTCTCTGTTCTAAACAATACCAGACAAGAGCATTCAGCACTGCCGAGGTAAAGGGAATTTTATCATTCTATTAAAATAACGATGTTGTTCATTCAGTTCGGGACACTCAGTGTGCTTAAAACCCCGCTGGAATGAATGCTGAAATGTAAAGTATAAAATAACTAGGGCTGGCTAGACAGAATAAGTGTCTTTAAGGGGTAAAATTAATAATAACAAGGATTCTATTAGTTCTCTCATAATCAATCAGGTTTTACTAAACTCTCAAGTTATATTGCTCAAACATTTCTATTTTGTTATAAAGCTTATTCTTGGTCTACCCACGGCACCTAACCAATCTGCTAATAAAAAATAATGTCTGCTGAGTGGCAAACAGCTTCTCTCTTGTAGTTTCTCAAAAAAACAGACTCCAACTCATTTCCAGCTGCAAAAGACTCCTTGGAGTATGGAAAGAAATTGGAAATCTCTATCCATCATGCCAATCATGAAATCAGGCCAACAATACTGTTTTAAGGCCATGACATGATACCACCTGATAAGTGTCGATTAGTGGCTACGCTTATCTTTATGCAGTGACTCGTCTGAGATGAGCAGTGACTTGGGGCCGTACTTTATCGTCCCTTGAACAATAATCCTGCACCTCACTTTTCTTGGCCTCCATTACAAGTTGTGAACAGCTGGTTTATTTCAGAAGCACACTCTTGCACACTGATGTGCTTTAAGGTATTATGTAGCAGTAATATACCCAAAGGGAGATAACTACAGATAAACTTTAGCCCTATTTTTGCATGATCTTACTTAGTTTGCAAATGTTTTTTTAAGAGGAGCACATCTTTATCATGTGGCTTTTGTTGTCAGAGCTGTTAACCTGTCGCTTAAGCGCCAAGGTACCTTTTCACTTCTAATTAATGTAAACCTCAATACTTTGGGTAAAAGGTTTCACTCCATGTTTTTATTTGCAAGCAGATGACAGGAAAAATATATGGTACTGAATGGGAAAAGGCAGCAAGTGAATCTCTAGTGACAGAAAATGATCTTTACCTTGCTTTCAAGAAAGCAGTATGCAGCACATTACAGTTTTGAAGTTGAGCCAGCTTAATTATTTCGATTTATTTTGAAAAGGCTGCAATCTGATATTGAAAGGCAACTTTTTTTATGGCAATTGGGCACTTTAATGGACACTCAGCTCCCATAAAAGGTACTTGTTTCATTGTTAGTATTTCAGTATCCAATACTGGTTCTGGACACTTCACAAATAAAAAAAAAAATAGATAACTGAAATAAGGTAACCCATACAACAGAGGTACACTATTAGTATACCAAGGTATCTCTTCAGATTAGTCACAGACAGGTCAGAAGACTGAAAAGTACAGCTAGGGCTATAATTACCAGAAATATAAAGGGGGGGAAATTCCCTTCATGGCCTTAAAAGTCAAAAGCAACATCCTGAAGTCTATGTGAAGTTGAACAGGAAACCAGTGTACGGTTGTCCAAGACATAATATGCCCACCAGAATGTGACCCAGTGCTACCCAATAGTTTGCTACCACAGGAGTTTCTGTAAGGTGACAACCAAGCAAGCAAGGCATTACGGCAGCCAAGTCTGGAGGAAACGCAAGCCACTAGCTCCTCCACCGCAGCGGGTTACCAGTTCCTCTCCAGCAGGCATCAACATAAACACAGCATGTAACCAATCGGTGATGTCAGAAAGACATCGAGATGGCATGTGGCTCAAAATAAGCCCATTAAACAACCCTCATACATTTCGTTTTAGGTCAAAATTAAATATAGACACCATCAATAACTCGGGACGGTTTGATTTTTGTTCGTGACGCAAAGAGTCTAATAAAATGATCAAGAGTTATTACTGTTCAGCTACAAACCCACACCCTGAAAAACACCAAACGTAGACGAGTGTGAGGCTGTTAAAAGAATTTAGTAAGCACTCAGAAACCTTATCAGTTATTTAGGTAATGATACCCAGCTGAAGCAAAGCGTGTAAATCAAAGCTGAAGTGAGCCGCAGCCGACATCTGCTCATGACCGAGAAATGGGAAAGATTTTAATAATACATGTGCTTCCTCTATGATGTGTGAGTGGAAGAGGAAATCCCTGGCCAAGTCCTGGAAATAATCGAACTGGTACCTGTAGTTCTACTGTTAATTAATTTTATACCTGCAGTGCAATGGTATTTCTCCATTACATGTAACGGGAAATTAAGTCCTAGATCATCTTCCCGCCAGAGCTATAGTAACTTCTTTTCATCTTTCTATTTACAGATTTTGGCTTTGCGCAATTTCTCTCAGAATACCTCTCCCTGATTTCCATGTCTTAGGACACACTTTCTTCCCTCCTCTGTCCCTTCTCACTTGCTTTCTCTCTAACTATCGTTACACTGCCCCCCCGCTTTACACTCCTGAGCCCCCCTCTTCCTCCCCTCACACCTGAAGACGGCTCCACCGCCGAAATATTGTTTTTCCTCTTTCTTCATTTCGGCATGAAATGAACCTTGTTCCTCTGTAATGAGTTAGACTGAATTCAAAACATGCTTAGATAGTGGGCTTGCACTGTGGTTCTTCCCTCCCTCAAGGCCCCTAATACTGGCATCTTGAGGAGGAGAGAAAGAGAACTGCGCATTGAAATAAACCTGCAAATGAATGATTTCCCCAGGATTTTTTCGAATGACATTGATATCTAATAGGCCGGTAACCTGTGACTGAATTACAGTACATTTAACTTTA
Source organism: Atractosteus spatula (assembly GCF_055471065.1). Lineage (NCBI taxonomy): Eukaryota > Metazoa > Chordata > Actinopteri > Semionotiformes > Lepisosteidae > Atractosteus > Atractosteus spatula. Next base: position 29,143,165 of record NC_142710.1, on the reverse strand, counting down.
TGTCTAAAGGCAGTGAAAGATTCTTCAAAGCACAATGTTTTATTGGCCTCATTCAAATTCTTCTGCGTGTATTCGGCTGGTGTTAGGACACATCAGCGACCGGTAGGTGCTTATGATCAAGATCAGCTAGAGCTAGAGCAGCTCACATTAAGCCTTGAACAAACTGCATATAAAATTGCTGATTTCTGAAAAGTATAGTAAGAGTCGACATGGAACAAAGCTTCAATTAATAGAAATTAAGCTTCAGTTAGTTCTGAAAAACATTAACAGAAGAAATAGATTATCTTGACCGCTGCTCATAAAATGTCTGTTTATAAATAATGCAGACAAACATTCTGTATCTGATGTTCACCCCCTGGCCAAAAAACAGGTACACTACTCAACAGGGACAAGACTATGTGAAAGTCAAGGGTAAAACCAAAAGCAACGAAAATGCATTTAAAGAAATATCTATTCAGTCATTTTAAAGACAATTTGATATTTTAATATATCCATAAGAAATATATTAACCCATGTTTTCACCATCTGTTTAAGCGTCAATGCATTCAATTATTAATATTTATATAATAATGTGCCTTTCAGCAAGTATTACCAGCTAGTCTATCCTTATTGTAACAAACAGAAACATACTTTGTCAGAAAGAGGCCATATAACCCGTCATGGCTAGAGCTACTAGAACTGTTGCCCACAGACCTCACTGAGTGGACAGAAAGGGTGCACTCCTCTGAGATGACACAGATGGGCATATTAGGTTAACTACTCACTAATCCTGAGTTCTGGAGGACTTTACACTTTACACACTTTACGCCAGCTGTTCATATACTTTTGCCTCCAAGCTGGTTGGGAGGTGGGGGTGGGGTGGGGGCGGCATGTCACAGCTGCTTGTCTGTGGGGATTCACAGATTTAGAACTGCAGAACTTAAAAATTAAACTTTAGATGAACAATGGAAGAAAATAAGAAGCTGCACCTTCAGCACTCTTTGAATACCATCTTTGTTTTATGGAAAAAGCAACAAAAAAACATTTACTATCACTGGTTTCTTTTCTCACTTTCAATTAGTTTTATTAAGACAATGGTGTGGGTGCATTAAACACCCAGAAGCCATGTCTGATCTCAGGAGGCTAATATTTTTAATTATATCACTCAGATTTTCTGTTTCTCTCATTGCTGCCCATTAGCCTTATCTTTGCTCTTCTACTGAAACGGCCTTTTCTGTACCCTCCTGAAAAGTAAGGAATCCCAAGACGCAAACTTGTTGATGCAAACTCCAGCTGTCTAGTTTTGCCCTGAGCGAACGGACCTCACAGAACACCAGGCATTGTGCTGCACGCACTTTACCGATTAGCAGTGCCCTCTGGGAACTCCTTGCTACAGACTGTTGGCTTTGCTGGCAGTGGTGACTTTCAGGAAGGATGCCAACATGGTCCTGCTCACTGCTCAGTCCTTGCAAAGCTGAAAGGAGCTGCAGATGGACGCGGGCCACAGTATGAACCCAAAGAGCTGACACCACGATCAGCTACTTCAACATTTTCATCTCACTACCTCTCCATTAGGCATTCTCTCTACCCTGGAGCACATGGGTGAGGTCGGATTCTGAGCTGCACTGGGCGATGTCGGGCCAGAGTAACTCGAGCTGGATCTCATCCCATTTCACCACAACAGGCATGTGAGCAACAACATCCACGCTGCCACCTGGACTCTTTGCAAATATTAGCAATTGCAAGCTTATTCTAACACGTTTCGTCTGTTTTCCCAACACCATCCTACTGCATAAAAATTGTAAGATTTACATGAAACAACAAATCAAATGACATCACTTGTTTAACTTTTCTTTATTACCTTTTAGAGGTTGCAGGAATACTACTCTTGCAGCCAGCTGTGTAGAAGTAAATCAATAAGGAAAGTTGCACGTAGGTGGGATTCGGAAAACAATCATGCATACTTCTCCACCTCGTCAATAATAACGGTTCTTAACTCTGTTGGCATTTATGTCCCATACATTTGATTCTATATAGCTTGTGCTTAGAATTGTTTGTAGAGAACATTTTGCGATTGTTATGTGTGTGCATGGAAATCATAGAGGGTCCACTTAGTAAGACAAATATTATTTTCATTTTAAATCCTAGCTGACGTTTGGTCCGCCTAATGTAAACACAAAGTAAAGGGATTAAAGTAGGCAAATCCCATTGAGGAGACTAGAGAGGATTTTTTGGACAGCAGTAGAATCAAAATAAATTATCAGAAGGTTAATTTAGGATTTGGTGACTGAAACCAGCAGCAGATTGCCTTGGCATGTTGGAATAAATTGAAACAGTTTCACTACTGGGGTAAAATGTTTTTCCCTAAGGCTGTCAAAACAAATTGCTGGAACAGCCAGGCAGAGATGAATGCAATGTAACAGACACATCAGAAGTAAGAATCACAACATTTTGTAATATTATTTCAGGTGAAGGAAAGGAAGCACTCAGTGGAAAAGCACAGTTCCATTTTGCAGAAAAAAGCTATTAACGGTATAAAGTATGTGCTCGGGGCATTGACATCTAAAATCAGAGTAGCTGCTTTTTAGCACCTGTTCATAGCAATATTCTAAAAGTTGTTTTTATCATTGAACTTGCATATCTAAAGCATGCTTTAGGTGCAATATTTATATGCACTGCAAAAAGTGTTCACTCCTTTAGATAACAGAATCTGAAACACTTGCCATCACAATTAACTCTATAATTATTACATGCTATTACTATTCCTGTTCACATAATCAGTGTCTGTCTTACACAGATAAAACAATAAATACTGTATACCTCTGATTCCATCACTCAACAGTTTATAGATATAAAGAAAACAATACATATACTTTAATCTTAAAACACTATTATCCCTATTCCCTACACTAGCTTGAGCACAGATTGAGCTCTACAGTCAGGGGTTCAAACCTGGGTCGTGTCACAAGCTATGAACAAATTCTATCAAAGCCTATCAAGTGGAATTGTCAGAGCCTCCGAGTGTCAGACAGGATTCATCAGCCATGGTTCTCCTGGCCCTCAGAGACCTTCGTGACCAGCTGTATGCTTGCAGGCATGCAGTGCCACTGGTGAGAGATGCAACAAACCTCCAGCATGGATCTGATGTGTTAGAAAGAGGAGGGGCTGGAAGGTGAATAGGTGGGAGGGGTCTGGCTGCACTTTCCTCACTCTCCCGTGTGCAGTTGCGGGGTTCACGGCAGCAGGCTGAGATGTAAAATCACATTATTGGCTATTCCACAAAAATTATTTGGCAAATCTAAATAAAAAATATGTCTAATAAAATTATTAATCCAAGAACCTACAGTACTGTTCTTTTGAACAATATTGCTGACATACTATTAAGGCTTTATGACTGAGACTATAAAAGTCAAGCTAACCTTCCCTCCTGGAAGCATCCTGTAACTCTCTAAGGTTCTTGTTTATAACAGATACTGTATACTCCTGGCCATCAAATGATACTACCACATTCAAAATAACTGCTACTTTGAACACCATTACAAACATGCAATACCTCTTAACAATCCTGAAACCATTTCAGTTAAATGGCTACACAGAACAGTAGAATCTCATCCCTTCAATCCAACGTCTTCTTTTCTTTCTTACTTTCCCCTTCACAATTGTAGGTTTCTTTCCTCTCTTTTCTCCTCGAGTCTTGCTCATCTTCTATCATTCCATGAATCTTTGTGCGTTTGCTTTAATTTCTAGGTTTAACTTTTTCTGAGTGGCATCACCATACACTTTTCCTCTGTATGTACAGTAATCTCTAGCCACCCTGAATGAGTCCAGCCCAATTGTGTAATCTCATGCATGAATAGCTTTTACTTTTGACTGTGAACTTTTTTCCCCTGTACAAATAATTGTTGCGCACATCAATGCACACCTATTACCAGTCATCTTAATTTGATACAACCTATAAAAGGTAGACCTAGGTAATCCTAAAAGCCACTATAATACATAAAATAAAAATAAATTAAATTACATGTAGCATGAACAAAAATTGACAGAAATATATTTTTTTTACCATATTATTCCAAGACTATAGCAAACCTAAATTAATAACATAAATAATCTCTGAAACATTACCCCAGAACTATAGGGTTTTTATGTTTTTTTAAGGCAAGAAAGGAGTTTTTCTTAAATTTTAGGCTCAGAAGATACATGAATTAGTGAACTGGAAAATAAAAAAAAGTGTCAACTGTACCTTGTTTCTGAAAAGTAGAGCCAGTATCCCACCGAGAAGCTCTAGGATCAGGCAGATCGTCAGAGCATACTGAAACTACAGAAACAAATAATTGAATTGTAAATTTAATTTTACAATTGCTCACATCCTAAAGAAATTTTAAATTTATTTTAAAATATGTAACATGAAAATGACAAACGTCATACCCTAGGACTGAACATTATTAGAGGTCCAGCTCTTTACACATACATGTAAAAGAAAAACATTTATCTTCTGAAAGCATAAAACAAAACAGATCAGGAGGAGAGCTTTGAGCAATATGAACTCCTTGCTACCTGAATAATGTTCAAAATGTTCCACATGCATGTACTTCAGATTTCAGTCAAAAAATGAATGATAGCTGTACACGCAAGTAAACTTTCAGTGAGTCTAGCCAGAGGTTAATGGGTTTTCTAGTTCTTGTTGTGAGTGTGTTGGAGGGGGATCACAAAAGATTAGGCAACAGGTGTTTTGAAAAACTGTGAGAGTGAATAGTGGATGAAGCCAGATGTCCACAGTGGCACTGCTGCCCCTTTCTGAAAAAAAAAAGAAAAGCTTTTCACTACTAAACCTACACAGCTTACCGAATGGAAAATTACAACATTTTTCTACTTTTTATGCCTTCGTCAAGTGTTGCCAAACAGTGTAGAATATAAGCCTTTGTATGAGCCTAATTGATGTGAGGGGTCTACAAAAATAATTTTAAACACAAACAAGATAAGCAATGAGTCTCAGAGAGCAGAGGATGGATTTACTCCCCATCCATCTATAACGAGTGACCCTTAATCAATTATTCCGGCTAAAATGTTTTATGCAGCAACTCTATCACACACACCTGTTAGGTTCCACTGTTTTGCATGAATCCATGGGGATTAAATCAAATGAACATGAACAAAGGAATGTGACTACATTATTAAGCAAGATTAAGTAGCCAACACAGTGATTCTGTATCATTTCTGGCACAGATACAAGAGGGTGGGCAAGCACATTCCAAATGTCCTGTTGTCTTTTAGATATAATCAATTGGAAAAACATGCTGAATTACACATGAATCCTCAATTCGGAAAGGTATTTGCGTGTTTATCATCAAAACAACTGAGCACAACAAACCCCTTTTAAATGGCAGCTGTTGCTTTGGCGTCGGCTTTCAAATTGCCAAAATTCTGGCGAGCGAATGTAAATCACTGGCTGCCTCGGCATATTTTCTATCAGTCACATCCAGGCCATACATCAAAATGCCCCTGCCAGGAGGCGATTCCATTTTATTGTCAAAATAAACAACAAAAGTGCAAAAAAAAAAAGTCTCAGACCATTTGTCATGCTCTCCTCTCTATGCAGAAGGCCTGTATGATCGTGCTGATGTCAGGAGAGCGCACGCAGCAGGAATCTTAATTTCCCACTCGAGACTCGAGAGCCACAAGAAGGACAGTGCACTGCAACAGCCTTCCCTGGGCTGTCCCACCGGGCAGTGGAGACCCATCCTACTGGATCTTTGGCATAACTGCTTGGAGAAATATCCAATAACCTCCTCTCCAACAAATACAGAAATAATGCAACATTAAAAAAAACAAATATACTTTCCAATGGAAATTCGGTTTCTATATTTGAGAACGGCGAGTTCTCTTTTAAAGCCAACAGGTTTCAACATCCCACTCTTCCCACAACACTTCATTTTTATTTTTCACATGTTGGTTAATGCCTGACAACAAGCCAATAATTCATCATCAGTATAAATCTGAGAAAAAATTCATTGCAATAAAAATAGACACAGAAACAATGTTTAAATGCTTCACAAAGCTCATACAAAAAGTAAAATAATTCTTCTTGAAAGTTTTATGTTAAAATACATAGAAAAAACAATAGAACTCAGTGTATCTTGTATACAACTTTTGAAGTTGAATTTATTAGTAAATCCTTGCTTGAAACCATCTTTATTTGTTTTGTCGTTAAGCTGGCAGACGGAGGATATTTTAAAAACATTTTGTCTTTGACATGTCTATGATACACTTGTGTTCATCTTTCCTCCTTCAGGAATCAAGAAAAGCACATTTGAGAAAGAAAACACGATTCCAGGTTTTACTACAAATTACCTTCCCCTACAAAAATCTTGACTAGCTGAAATATGGAGAATGTGGAGCCGCAGCGACTTCAAGCACAATGTTTATTTTTCTGATATCATTTGTTTCTGATTTGGACACCACAGAAAGAGCCTGAGCCTTGTGGAATAACACTGAGCAGCACACATATTGAACAAATAACTAAAACAATGGAAAATACTGCTTTAGAGGATGTACTGTATGGGCACAAAGCTGTTTAGAGAGCTTAAACTAACATAGGTTGCTGGACAAAATGAAATAATTGGTCTGTACAAATGAGAACACTGTTATACGATAGATGTGTGTTGCACCGCTTTAATCACGATTTTTTTAATTGAACCTGAAAAAAACAAAGGATTTCTGAAGCACTTCATTTCAAATCCGTTTTGAGCTGCAAGGATCTCTATTTTTATTTTTCCTGGATTTGGCAACAGATGTGAAACTCAGAAATGTAAAAAGAAAAGAGTGCCTTTTAAACTCCCTCTACACATGCAAACATGCAGACACACACGACCTTGGGAGGCCTTACCCTAACGATAATCAAGACAAAACTACTGGAAGGAAAAACAAACCAGGGGGAGACACTTCGGCAGGCTGTTTCAGAGGGAAGCCACCAGCCTCCTGTTCGCCTGTTTTTAGTCTAATTAAATTATGCGAAATACCCATCCAGTCTTGGATTAAGAATTCACACCATGGAGAACAGCTGTTGCCACTTCTTCTGCACCTGTCTGAGTGCTACTGCAAAGACACTGCCCAGGTTAAAAAGATTTGGCTATTCATGACTCAAAGTGGGAAAATAAACAAATAATAAAAATCATAAAGAAATAGTCCACCCATCTCCTGACTACTAGTTTAATAATAAAATAAGACATTTGCTTCTTTGTAGTGTTAAGTCTTTCTGCAGATGGCATGACTGAGAACTTCAAGTTATGGAGGTAAACTCGAAAGCCCACAAAATCATGCAATTCTTTCAACTGTTTGTTAATGATAATTACTCATTTTTTAGCATTCTCCAGATGGCGTGTTACCTCTCTAAGGCTGCCTGAATATTTAAGCCTAGACACTGTTTATCATCATCCCCCAAGCCAATATTTATTGGAACCCTGCATCTTTTCCCTAATTAATCATTTTTCAAGGAATGTATATTTTCTTCGTTAATATTCTTTTTCTTCAAAGAAGGATTGCTTGAGTATGAAAAATGTTAATGTGAAAGATTATTTTACAATATGATTCACTAATTCAAATACAGACTCTGGAATGTTTTAACAGAGTCAAATGAGCATCCCTATCAAAAGTAAAACATTTTTTAACATATAGTGTGCAAGCTATAAAAAAAACTTTTAAATGATTATGTAATTGTTGGTGCTTTATGCTCTACATCTGAAATGCAATGTATTTAGCCATTCAATTAACTCCTTGAAAAGGTTTAAAAATCACCACCAACTCCCTGTTCCAAAACAAAGAAGTCAATGAAACATCTGTTACAAAGCACAGATACATGAATTCAGCCTGTGTTTGACCCAAAGTACTACATCTAAATGGATTCTAAATGATTGTAAAAATGCCAGATGTACGACTTTCCAAGACAAATAAATGCAGTACTGTTCAGTGCAACTGTTAGCACAACTATTACAACATGAACGGGTGACTAATATCACATCCAAACTGTTTCTCAGTAACTAGAGGCAATAAAAAAGGGCATTTACAGGGAAAAAACAGTAAAAATCTGATCAGAGAAAGAGCTTTTTTCATACAACATCCTTATTCCAAATAAAAATTCTATTACATTTGTACGACGTGCAACAATCTTGATGTTATAACTAGCATTCTGTGCTTACTCTTCTTTTCTTCCCAGAAAGAGGTGTCTGCCACTCTTAATAAAATTCAGGAAAAACTGAAAACAACATCGCGTTACAGTGCTATTCCATTAGAGTCTCGATTCTTCTGACACATGAAACATGGATCACAGATACATGAAGGTAGAGTGCTGGCATAATACATTTTCTACCTACTGTATTTCATTGTGTTTAAAGAAGTGCATTTTTTTGTAAACACATAATTAATCTTGCCTGTTATTTGCTTATAATTGTATACTTTGCTACAAGTTCACCTACACAAGCCTTGCAGAACAAATATTCAGCTTTCTGAACGCTTAGGGGCAAGCAATAATCAGCTGATTAGGGAGGTACTTAGCAAGTTAGTGAAGCTGTCAGAGTTATCTGCACGTTAAGATAATAAAATAATTGCAGCTTTTAAGGGAAATATAGAGCAATACATACAAAACTCATCAAGCATAACAATGTAAAACGAAAATCTCTAGCTTTCTATCCTTCAGTATCAGCACTACATAAATCTGTTCTACACATTCTACAATACTGGCAAGTCAGGCAATGCAGAATGATCCCCTCTTTTCTGAGAGCAGCTGAATACAAGTGGGTGCATTTTAAAAATACTAGAGTATTTGTAAAAACATCAAACAAACAGATTAGTTACAGAAATTCTCTTTCTATATTTCTCAGATATTCCCATTAAATATTTAGGATCAAATAAGGTATAAAGTATAAGCACTTCTGAATTAATTTGTTTTTTCAATATTGTTTAATGTAAAAAAACATGTTTTGAACACAGGTTTTGATGAAGTGTCTAGGTATTTAACTCTACTATGCTGACACGTGGTCTGCATAGACTCTCTATTAGAACTTGCAGTTATGTTGGATTTAATGTTACTTTTTAATTTAAAGCAAATGTATTGTTTATCATTTACAAAACCTGCACTGGTTATTTTAGATAACAGCATACGTAAGTAACATTGGTGATGAAAAAAGAATATGAAGCAGGTTTTCAGAAGACAATAAAAAACCAGTTCATGCAGAACTAGGGGATCTAGAACCTAAAGTAAAGAAAATCTGCAATTTAAAAAAAGTGGCTGCAGCATTTTCTTAGGAGTACACAAAAGCATATATCTGTGTGATAAATTAGGATAGATTTTGATAAAACAAACGATTTTGTGATTTTTATGAATTTTATTGGTATCAGTATACATTTAATGCTTTATGCACTAGATGTGCAGAGTGAATACATGTAACTTGATGAACTGTTTCATTCACAAGATGAAACCAATTTTAAAAAAGTCATAAAGGATGAACAGCTGCTAGGTTATTCAAATAAAAGTTTTCCTATTAAAACAGAATTTTTGTTTTTAGAAATACGCTTTTGAGTCTTACTCTCTGGAATAAACTAAGCCAAAATTGTATTTGTACACTGTAATTGATATAATCCCAAAGTGATTAAAAGTATTTTTCTTATAAGTGGCATTAAACACAGAGTGTGAGGAAAGATTAAAAAAAGAAATGACTTGTGTAAATTCCATATTTAATGGAGAAATTATGCGTCTTTGTTGCAGGTAGTTTTAAAGAGGCGGTGTTAAATTTTAAATCTATATAGAATTGTGTTAATACATTGCTCAAAATATTGACTACATCTACTCTACCTAATCTTTTGAACAAACCTTTAATGCAGTCAGCTAGTGGCATACTAAATACTTTCTCATTAGCTGAGTGGGTGTAATGTTTCATTACAAATAAATGCATTCAAAACTAGCACTTCCCTTGAGAATCCATGAATCCAAGATTTATTCAAGGCTTGATTGGAAAAATGAATTTTCTAAATGCTTGGTGATATTGTTTAATTTTACAGTTTGCCCAGGAGATCCTTTACTTTTAATAGACTGCTTCTGCATCACGTGTTGAATCTAAGAACCACATACATTTAGAAAAAAAATACTTTTACTTTTGAATGAACTATTTTATGTACAGTAGTGGGTGGCACAGTGGTGCAGTGGTTAGCATTGTTGTCTTGCAGTACTGGGGCTCTGGTTTCAATTCTAGACCTGCGGTGATAGCTGCGTGAAAGTCTGTATGTTCTCCATGTGTTTGTGTGGGTTTCCTCCGGGTACTCCAGTGTCCTCCCACAGTCCAAAAACATACTGGTACTCTAGGTTAGCTGGCTTCTGGAAACACTGGCCCTGGTGAGTGTGTGCATGACTGTCTGCCCTGCAATGGACTGGTGTCCCATCCAGGGTGTACCCTGCCTTGTTGTCTGTTGTTGTCAACCCTGAACTGGAAGAAGAGGTTAGAAAAATGGATGGATGCATGTACGTAGAGTCTTCTCTACTTCATCTCAACATGCCCTCCTGAATAGCCAAATTCACATATAACCAAATCCACCCCTACTGCATAATGTACTGTGGTATATAGTATGTAAGGTTAAAAGAAGGAACTTTCCCTTATATGAGAATTAAAGTATTAATGCATTGGCTTTAAGTTAATTTAATTAACATTGAACAGCTAAAACAATCAACAGTAATAGAAAACCAATAGAAAGATAAAAAACACGAATCCCTCTTCTGCATCGTACGTCATTCCCCGCGCTGCCAACACAGAATGGTAAGCGCTTGTTACAGTATATAAACAAGACCACAGAGATGCAGATACAGGGTAGTGGGTACTTGGGCAGGGAGCAGGGAGCAGGGAGCGGCTCACACAGTAGTGAGATTTGACTCATGATGCTAGTCCGTGGTGCAGTTAATCTGAAAGCTGCACTTTCAGTTTCATTCTGCCCTGCTCCTCTTCCATCCAAGACATCGTCAGCCAGAGCCAATCGCAACGAAGCTAATTCCCGAATGTTCAATTTGTAGATTTCGAGAGCCTACGGTATTTTTGTATAAAATATTTTACTAAAATTAAAAACACTGTAATTAAATTAAATAATTATTTTTTTTTAGTTTTAAGACAAGAGTTAGGCTAAAATGTATAAAAACAATAGCTGAGGGTAATGATGTAGTGGTAGGAGGGTCTTTATAGATCCCAAGAAGAGCTCTAAAAAAGCTAAAAGTTTCTTTATACTACTGTATTTATGTGATGTATGTACATATATTTTACACATCTATAGTTAATTAGTTCTAAAGAAAGTAGCTAAGGTCTGCTTTTTTATTAGTATTGCATAGCATGTTTCTGTATCTGTAATTAATCAAACTTCTTACATATAGCAAATGGAAATGTATTCATGTGTAAGGTGCTACTTCTCAGCATAACTATAATGAAAATTGTAATTACCCCGGTACTATTGTAACTGACCAGAGTATTACTGTAATATTAACACACAGAGTGGGTTAATTTAATAGAATATACATTGAGCTGCCATTCTAATTATAACTGGCCCCTGTTTTGTTTTTGTTACTTTATTTGACAATGCATTCATAATGACATGATGAATAAAATGATGGATGACTTGACACTGTAAGATTACTACCCTGAAAGGAAATTTGATCTCTAAAACAATGTATTTGAAAATGTCACTAAACCATCAAATTTGACAAATTATTGTTATTAGTTGATCGAGTCAGCGCCACTTGGATGAAATGGCAGCAGGTCACTGGAGTACTATGCGACAAGAAGATCCTTTTACGCCTAAAATCCAAAGTCTACCGCTCAGTGGTCAGATCAGTGGCCCTATACGGAACTGAATGCTGGCCAACGACAAAGAAACATGAACAGGCACTCCATACGATGGAAATGAAGATGCTGCGATGGACCCTCGGCTTGACAAGACTAGACCATGTCATGAATGAAGAGGTGCGAAAAACACTCAAAGTCGCCCCAATCACTGAGAAAATGAGGGAATCGCGCCTGCGATGGTATGGACACGTGCTCCGCAGCGATGACACATCATTGGCAAAGACCGCCCTCGAATTGAATGTGGAAGGCCGCCGGCCCCATGGACGACCATTTACGCGCTGGCTGGATCGGCTGAAAGACGACATGCGCCTCGCAAAAGTCACCTGCCGAGATGCCGCAGACCGTACGAAGTGGAAAAATCGGTGCAAACAAGCAGACCCCACATAAGTGGGAAAATTCGAAGAAGAAGAAGAGTTGATTTGGTTCAATTTAAGGCTCAGGTGACTCGCATGAGCTGAATCTTCAAAAGTTGACCTTTGTGGATCTGAATTTGGTGACTGTCACTAAACTCTGTCTTCTGGCCTCACCCATGCTGTGCATTTCAAAAGGATAATGTATGTTCCCACACCTTGAACCTCTAAAGATTAAGATGACCAGAAAACAGTTTAGTCTTTACTGAGCTTGGGCTTTGAGGTCACACCACAAGGCGCGGCTTGGTAAAATTAAACTTTTCTTTTTACACCAAGACCAAAAAAGACACTGAAATGAAATGAAAACATTGCCTTCTAAGTCAATTCACTTCCATAATAGCATTAGAAAGGATTAAGGTGCTGTGATGCACAATAACTGTGTTGTGTAAGTACAGTAGTCTAACAATCATGATCTGTATCTGTTACCAAAGGGGTCAAAAGCAATAATTTCAATTATCGTTTTTAGTCCATTTATGGTTCCCCTTCTATTTGTCAGCTTCTCTTTCATGTGGTTCCAACAGGTACGGTATAACTGGTATAACACCTAGAACACAAACACTTCTCAGATGGCTCCGAGGCACTTCCTGTTTTTCTTTTTTCCTGAATCACTAAGAGGAAGGGACAGATGGAAGGTAAGAGTGGAAAATGTCTCTTGGTACCTACCACCCTCAAAAGGCTCAGGTTGTCACGCAGGGACGCTAGTGCCCCAATAAAGGAGACGATGAACATGATCACTCCCAGCACGATGAGGATGATGGCTGGCGCTAGGAAGGTGCCCTCCAGGGTTTTGTATCTCTGCCTCTCCACTTCTGCATAGATACCAATGAACAGGATGAAGCTCCCTATCAGCTGCAGAAACACAACATCAAAAGGCAGTGTTACAGACATGAACTCAGGTGAGCAACAGGAAATCAAAAAGAGGCATCCAGGGGTTTGTTGTATTTTAGATTTTGGAGGGGCATTCTGTCAGTCCTCCCTTTCACTACTCAACAGCCTACAGTCATTTTACCTACATCCGCCACACAGACACAACCGCACACTATAGATGTGCACTCCGCCAAACAATCTGTTTCGCACTCCCATCCTGGCAGTGGCTTGTGTGCTGGGAAGGAGGCCCCATCGATGAGCTGATGATGCCTAGACCTTCGGGCAGACTGCTACAGCAGGGCTTTGGCCAGCGCCGTTTCACACCCTGAGCTGCCCGCCTGAATTAATGTGTGTCCCGTTGAAGAGGATGGAAACGGAACCCGCACGGCTGATGATATGGAGAAAAAAACATCTATCAAGATGATGAAAGTTAGGGAATGACATGAGATTTTATTTTAACCGGTGTTTTATTTTTACACTTGTTTGCGGCCGAATAAACCAGTTTTGTTAAATCTATGCTGATGTACAGTACCTGCACCAGTACAGTACAGGTTTCCTGTGATCCCTGTGATAAAAAGTATTTAGCCTACAATCAACTAGCAGGACCATGCTTGAAGTACATGAATTAAATCCTTCAGTTATGTTACACAGCAGTTAATATGAACCAATATTAATATTAATATTAACATTGATATTATAATAATATTGAATGCTGATATTAATAATTAATATAATCAATGTGACATTAATATTAATGGTATTATTATTATGCTAATAATATATAACCGATATGAATAAGTCATCAATAGGAATGTTAATAGTGCAATGGTCATTCAAATATTAATAATTCATCAATATGAATATGAATATTGTCATTTTGTATTGTTGCCTGTTTTTATTCCACTCTTCTTCCCATTCTTCTACATGCTTTTAACATTTTCAATACTCAAAAGAACTTATTCATTCGCATTTCAGCAAAGGCCTCCCCATTACCATTACCTGAACATTTGCTCGAACGGATTTCTTGTAACCTTTCCATGGTATTGTCCCATGAAATGCTATGACATTTAAAACGAATAGCTCAAGGAAAGGAAAGGCTCGGGCCAAGTGACTCCACAGATTTGTTCTGGTCTTCTCACTCCAGGAGAAATGGCATACAGTACATTGTACGCTCCATGCAGATCACTGACGAAGAAAAAAGATGGGGAAGGAATATACGCAAATGATGTGCTATACTGGTCATCCACAATAGTATATGCTTGTGCACGGCAATATTTTCTATTTCAGTGGGGAGAAAAAGAAGTTCAAAGATTGTGCTTGTTGGTTTTATTTATTGTAGCACGAGAATATGCTTCACTTAAAGGTTTTGCAAAGAGCATTCAAGACTATTCTGAGAAGGATGCAATATTTTAAATATGAACAGAAACTGTGACACAGGAAATGGTAACATATGCTGCTTTTGTCATTCTTAAATACTGAATCCTCGTGAGGAACCATATGTCTGGGGCAACATAACTAGGAAATGGTGGGTAGCTGCGTCAGCAGGCGTAGGCTGCAAAGGAACAAGTAATAGGTTTATTCCACGCTGAAAAGAAGAAGAAAGAAAACACAACGTTTCGGCCGTGGAGCCTTCTTCAGGTGTCAGGCGCTGTCCTTTGGAAGAGATGTACCGTAAAACCGAGGTCCTGACGCTCTGTGGTCATTAAAAATCCCAGGGCATTTCTCAAAAAGAGTAGGGGTGTAACCCCAGTGTCCTGGCCAAATTTCCCATTGGCCCTTACCAATCATGGCCCCCTAATAATCCCCATCTCTGAATTGGCTTCATCACTCTGCTCTCCTCCCGACTGATAGCTGGTGTGTGGTGAGCGTTCTGGCGCACTATGGCTGCCGTCGCATCATCCAGGTGGGGCTGCACATTGGTGGTGGTAGAGGGGAGTCCCTATTACCTGTAAAGCACTTTGAGTGGAGTGTCCAGAAAAGTGTTATATAGGAGCAAGCAAGATTATTATTTTATTATTATTAATCTATGATGTCTATTCTCTTGTCTGTGTATGGTATATGTAGAATGTTTTTGCAGCGCCAGGTACACCAGAATTAATCCCTAGTACATGAAATGTACTTGGTGAATAAAGGTGATTGTGATTATTACCATGGACCAAAACATATGTTTGAAATCACAGTGTTTTGGTTTCCTTTTAACAAATTTCAGTGCAGTGCAAAACTTTGCATTGAAAGTACCATAAACCGTAGGTGGTTGTTTCGAGTCTTATAAAACTCCACTCATTGCAACTGAAAACCGTATAAAAAATGTAATCTCTCTGAAACACAGAGAACCCCAACTGAAAGCATTGTTTAGAGGTTTGTTTGCCATAAAGAATTTGTACAGACCACCTTTATTCTATTTCCTAAATACATGCAGATCTATCTCCATTTATATAGTTTCAATAATAGTTTAGGAAGACCACACAACTGTTTAAAAAAGGTGAATACATTTTAAACAGATATTTCGCAGCTCAAAATGAAAATAATCAAAGCAAAAACATATTTTAAAATGCAAACTCATGTTATATGTCGTAGTTCAGTATTAACAATGATACTTAAACTGCCTTTCAGCGGCTGTACAGTATGTTCTTATACAGCAATGCTACAACTACTAACATTCATTGATTTAAAAAAAAGACTGATGATTGGCAGATATTAAAGGGCTTTATTTTCTTAACAAAAACCAATCCCCAACCCATTTAACAAATTATTTCAAGAAGTAAAATGCATAGTCAAGGGAGAAATAAAACAATCAGCTTAAATAAAATATACATTTTATTGAAGCTAGGGAGAGTGTTTTCTATTTTCACATAAATTATTTTTTCATAGTTGGAAAATAAAATACACCATTTTATTGTTTCTTTACAGATCCGTCCCATTGTCAAAGAGGAAACAATGCCTTCAAACTCTGACAACAGGGCTCACATCGAAGGCAATTTTATTTGTATACTGTTGCCCCCAGTTATCTTAATATTGTTCAGTGTCACTCTTTTTACCTTGTCATTAAAATTCTCTGGTTATGTTTTATAATATGTATTAAAACTGCAAAATGTTTCCCCTTTTCTCACACTGCAAGGAAATATCTAACTCTTCTGATTAAAACCCATTCCATTACCTTGTACAAGAAGACCCTTGCCTCTGCACCTTTTACTACTATTCATCCAAATGACTCAAATTGCTTTGAATGCCCATTCTGAGGAGCAGGCTGAAACGTTTCTATCCAGTCAGTAAGTTAGCACTCCTTTTAGGACATGGCAGCAGTCAATCATCAAGATGGAAATGGGTTCCACAACAAGGTGCTGTCTGGGGCACTGTCAGGCATTTTGTTTATCCGAGTTAGTGCCTTAGTGTTTGTAGGAGCTCTCCAAGAGAGACTGACAACAGGCAGCTCAGAGGCCAGGAGTGAGGCGGAAGACCAGGGCATGACATGAACTCCAGGTGACCGTAACATCTCCCCCATCCCCAGGGGGCTAGGTCTCAGACCCCAGTGATTCTTTACCAGGGACACACCCACAGAGCGTCCCACACCGTTCAGCATGTCAGCTGAATTCAATAGCTCTCAGGTAAGCCAACAAACTATTGGGTAACACAGGCTCAACAAACTGGCATCTGTAACGGAACAAGTAAAGGTTTATTCCATGCTGAAAAAAGAAGAAAGGAAACACAACGTTTCGGTTGCGTAGCCTTCTTTGGGTGTGGACCTGACGAAGCCGAAACGTTGCGTTTTCTTTCTTCTTTTTTCAGCATGGAATAAACCTTTACTTGTTTCTTTGCAGCCTACGCATGCTGATGCAGCTCCCTAATTGAATTGCTGAGATCTGTAACTTCTTATATTACAAATGCAGGGATGGAAAGTGCAGTTTTGTGATAATATGAGTGTATTTAATAAACTGGGCACAACCCTGTTCAACCTCATGTTTTACCATAAAAGTTGCATTTAAGACAAGCACAAAACACATTTAAACACAGAAAATGCAAATTCGGATACCCAGTGGTCTGAGAATGACACACACTTGTTCAGTCAGTTAAATAAGGGTGATCTGTCCTCTTTTTCAGACCAAAACTTACACAAACACACAGGTTGAACTCTACATTTACACAAAAAAGTGTATTTAACTTTCCCACCTGGCTGTAAAAGACAATTTCATTTTGTATGAATTTTAATTTCATTATGTTAAATGGCATTTCAGTCACCATTTCTGTTAAACCTGTGTTCTACTGTATTGTTCACAATATTTTATTCTGCAAATCTTACATGATCTAATTTTAAAACCCAGAATTTTCAATCTAGTAATTATTCCCTTACAAATAGCTACGTAAATGAGGGTATAATGGTACACAATGTTGCATCTGTTAAGTGGGTTCGGCAGGTTATTCCTTAAATAATACTGCTACTTTGACTGGAGGAATTTTTATAATAGAATTATAGTAACTGTAAAACAAACATGGCTAATTCAGAGCATTTCCAGCATGCACAGTTAGATCTCTAGCTGCTTCTGATAGCCATAGAGAGTTGACAGACAGGATTATAATGTGTGTGACAAGAGCCCGTGTATGCTGGAAAATAATAAAAGGGTTTTTAAGTGTCTTGTATCAAAAGGTCTTGCAAGAGGGAGATATCCTGAACATGCTGTATAATAGGGCATTCTGACAGCAATGTTTTATTGCAGCCTGAAACCTGATTAATGCACCAAGGAGTCATGGAAAAGGATCTCAAATAATGATTGCCAGGGGTGATGAAAGCACGAATCAATCACTTGGATTTGACTGGAAACAGCGTTGCCCACAGCTTTATAATATTTCTCAGGTGGCAGAGGAAAACTTTGTATTGCCTCCCATAACTGACCACGAAATCCCACTTAATGATGCAGAGTAACTCTTGAGTCTCCAAGTCTGGAGGATATGAAAAGTTATCTATAATGAATAGCAGCTGCCAAGGAGACAGAGTTGCAGGACATAGTTTTTATTTGGTTTGTGCCAGTGCAAACATCAATGTACTAAGAACTGTGCTTCAAGGCCCATTGCTGTGAACTGAAAACAACAAAAGCAGGTCTTCTATTTCAACTGGAGAACAGAAGAAGCTCTCAATGCAACTCATCAGTCCTGTGGAGGCCAGGGTGATGACAGATGTCGCCTTTATACAGCAAACTCAGGATCTTCCAGCCAAAGGCATAGTCCTGAATTAGTCTTCATGCACCAAATTCAAGAGTGTGCCACAGCCTGGATTCAAACTTGCAGCCAGTGGGACTCATACTACATGAATTGTGACTATCTACCATCTGATAATTTCGTTCTTTTATCCTATATGTAGAAAACACAGGAATTTAAAAGAATTGTTTTGAAGAGAACTGCACATCGAAATCAGCAGAATACAAAGTTATTTCTTTCCAAAGGAAATGAAAAACACAAACTATCAGTTGTCCCTAGCATGAATTCCTAAATCACATGCTGCTGACATCATTAACCATGCTAATTAACACTTAAAACAGCAGCAGACATGTTCATATCAGTTTTGCAAAATCAAAACATCACAGGAGTGTAGCGATTTAATTTCACTTTTATGAAACAAGTACAGTTGTATAAATAGAAAAGTTTTTCCCATTATAAAAATAATGCTTACGCATAGACTATAAAAAGTGATTTCAAATGGAGACTTTCAAAGGTAACTAGAATGCCATTCTTCAAACACATGCTAATAGCAATTGCCGATTTCAGTGGTGTGGAAGTTTTCTTAGGCTAAAGAGCAGGGTTTAAAAACTAAAAAAAAATCACTGAACACTACTTGGTCATGTACTCTGCTTAACATTGCACAGCCTGGGTGGACCAAGTTGTGTATTATCATATTTCTGCACAGTTTATTCACCCACACAAAATGCTACAATTGCCAAAGCTTGAGAGTTGTGGCACAAAAACACAGAGGTTTTCTTTTCTTTCATAAACAATTTACAACTACAAGATATTGCACTGAGAATTGTTTCATCCTTCACTGAATTGTACTGTAATTTAACAGTCAGAGCATGAAATTAAAGTAATATTTTATCTGAATGTAGAGAATCTTAATATAAGCATTTACTTAGTGAAAATTAATCTTCTTCAAAAATTCATTATATTTTTACTTAACCAAAAATTACAGAGCTGGGCTCACATCAGGAACATACTCAAAAAACACCTTATTTAATGCAATGCAATCTAGCTTTGTTTGAAAAGGTTACATGCCAGGATTTGCTATCACTCTGTTCTCTTTGACACATTTTAATATACTGTATGAAAGTGATATTGACTTGCACTGCATATAGTATAAACCCCTTCTCCTCATCTGAGGTTTCAAGTACTTGTGGTATCAGGCTAGTACTGGAACATTCTCAGAGGCCATGAACATCTCAGTCTGTCCCCATGGCTTGATTTGAAATTTGTAAGTGTATTTTCCTCCACTTTAATGCTCATATCGCTGCACTCAGTAATCGTAAAGGCACACGCTTTATTTTTATCACCCCCCCAGCAAACGTCTTACAGGCCTGTGGAAGTAAGGATTTTACACACATCCATACACCAGCAGAAACCTTGTCAACATCTTTGCATCACATCATTCACAAAATTCACATAATAATGTTCATGAGTCCACTGTATTTGTATTAATCATAGAATAATGACCATTTAGCTACTGTATTTACATTAATGAACAAAACATTTGGTCATTAATTATTACATTTCACAACTAATTATTTTGCTTTAAAAAGCCCTAACATGTCAGACCATTATTTTATTATTAATAATAATAATAGTTAATAATAATTGCTTACACTTATACAGTGCTTCTCTGGACACTCCACTCAAAGCGCTTTACAGTTAATGGGGACTCCCCTCTACCACCACCACCAGTGTGCAGCCCCACCTGGATGATGCGACAGCAGCCATAGTGCGCCAGAACACTCACCACACACCAGCTATCAGTGGGGAAGAGAGCAGAGTAAAGAAGCCAGTTCATAGATGGGGACTATTAGGAGGCCATGATTGGTAAGGGCCAATGGGAAATTGGCCAATTTGAGGTTTAACTTGAGGTTTAACCTCAGATGAGGAGAAGGGGTTTATTAACTTTGAATTGCAACAACTCTGTTCTACTAAATCAATCTACATTGCTACTGTATACTCAATTGTGATACTCTTTTCCTTTTTTCATTTTAATAGTACTCACCACGCTTGAGTTTACTACTCAAACCTGACAGACAGTCCTTGCTTTCTATTCAATAACTACAGCTAATCTTACAGACAAATGGGTGGATGCACCATTCAATCCTTTCAAAGATTAGCTGGCTTCATGCAGTACTAAAATGAAAAGAATGGCAGTATTAGGAAGCAAATATGCCGAAAGTGCTGCACCCAGCATTAGAAATATTACTTTGTTCCTTCTGTCTCCCATCAATCAGCCTATCTATGAATCCTTCCTCAGGACCCCATACCAACTAGTTTAGTGAAAGACATACTTCATACACTTAACCCCAAAACCTTTTTTAAATATAGGTAATAACTCTACGCTTTCTGGTACTTTTCCAGTTGCATTTAAGGGTGGCATGAGAAAGTTACTGCCGAAGAAACCAAATTTGAATCCTAATTCTCTAAAGAATTATAGGCCTATCTCTAAATTCTTAGGTTGGCTGGTTGCAAAACAATTACTTGATTTCCTTACATCAAATGACATTATGAAAAATCTCAGTCTGGGTTTTGTCCCCATCCACGGCACCAAAACAATTTTAATCAAAATAGTGAATGATGTGCTTATCTTCACATCCTTACAGATAACACAGATACTGTTCTTGTCCTTTTACATCTAAACACAGCTTTTGACACCATCAAATAATAACTGTTCAGAAACATGAATCAGCCTCTCTAAATATGTCCTTTCTTGGTTCAAACCATAATTAACAAACAGATCCCAGTGCACTCAGAGTAATGATCCTTATTCATTTATATCACAAGTGACGTGCGAAGTCCCTCAACCAGCGCTGTTTTTCCTATACGTGCTCCCACCAGTAGAAATCATCAGGAAGCTGTTGTACTGATTACACAAAACTGTATTTGACTGTGACACCCCATTAACCCTCAGCCAAAAATAATCTATCCTTCTGCAATGCTGACACTTTAGACAGATGTAATTTTTTACATATTAAATTCATCAAAAGGTAAAGAGGTAAAGAAGAACCTTGGTCTGTCTGATTCAGGAATACCATTAAGGGACCGGCAGTAAATACTTTTTAATACTTAATACTGTATACAACGGACCTTCACACCTCTATTGCTCAGTTTATATACAGCTCTATATATGATGTAAATGCACTGCTTATTTTTAGCATACTACACCTTGAAAGGCTGAGGGAAATCGGATAACGGCAAGAAGCCAGATCTACATTTAGGGGACTGAATACGAGGACGTCGCTAACTTCCCACATTGATGATCCCCTATTTATATCCACTGTGTTCTTCTGCTTTATCTATTGAGTCGTTTTCTGAAAGAGGTCACGTGGCTGAAAAATCACTGTGACTGTTTTTATCCATAATTACTGGGTTTCAGGAGGCAATAAAGAGCAAGAGGCAGAAGAGCTCTTGTGACCCACAATGCCACCTATACCTCATTGACAGAAAACAAAGGATGTGCCTGAGATTCAGTCTCTTTCTCCCTCGGTTAAGAAGGATCACCAGTTCATTTGCTTTTTCCTTCCCATTTCTTAAGAGAAATGAGATTTTCTGTTGCCTGTTGGCATGGCCAAACACAAACTCCAATGTCTGTGTTTAGGTATCTCAGTGGAAAAGTGTACACTTGACAAATGTGGACTTTGCTGTGCTTTAAAAACTGAAGGATTAAACTTTTTTTATTCAGTGCATTGTTAGTTAAACATTGAATGTTATCACGTTATTGCTGTTCATCATTTTCAATAGAACAGATGGCCCAATCCACATGGGAGTGCAAAGTTTAAAACTAACATTGCTAACACAAAATTAGAAGGCATGTTGTTTGGAATATGAGCTACATTCCCTGGGATGTAAAGGCTAAGGACACAGTGTATTCAGAAGATCAAACAGAAGTGACACCAGCAAAAAATCAAGTATGAGTTACTGTACTGTTAAAAGCACTTAAAAAGTGTTATGACAAGTCAACACAGCTTTTAACTAAATCTTACTATAGCACTCTTTAACAGGTTGGGTTACTGCACACCAAGATCACTCATCAAGTTGCATCTTCCTATCCATAAACTGTCCTTTTACATATGAATTCTAAACATTTGTTATCAATTTATCAGCTATGTACAGTATACTTACATAAAAATCTGCTAAATTAATCCAGCTGTGCCATTGTAATTTTCTCCAGTTTATAAATATAGAATATCATAATTGCTTTTGGAGCCTCTCAGCGAAAAATTGCCTTGTTGTGCTAAACATTGAGCAATAAAACATCCAGTTTCTCAATGGGTAGTGATCACAGAGGTCACTTTCTTGGGAGAAGCAAATATGAAGAGACTGTAATTTGTAATAAAATAAACACAGACCTCTTTAAAGAGGTTTACATTAAAAGGCTGCAAACATCATTCTAGTCCTGGACGTCTATATACCTGAACATCACCAGAGCAACTACCGAGGGCAATTAAAATAACTATTTTTTTAAGTCAACAACGGAAAAGAAGCTAAATCAGTCTCAATACATATACCGTATCAACAGACTATGAACAAACCATGAACCAAGCCATTCCTTGTATAGATTTAGGAAAAGAAAAATAGATCTAGCTGACTAAATTCTGTATACTCAGTGTTTACAGAACATACACACATTATCAGGGATTTACTGATTTTTGAACTACAGCACATGAAATTGTAGTCCAAGGTTCAAAAACTGCAACAAAGATACTGTGATAGCCAACACTCTCCACAATCAGACACAACAATAAATCTGAACGTTTTATTACAGCCATTTATAGGCAGTTTTGTGAAGCATTGCCTGCGTTTATATCCTGTTTCTGAAAGGCTCTTTTTGCACTTACAGTATGAAATCATCTCTTCAACTGTTATCTATTCTCAGACTTAATGGTAGTGTATCCTAAAGGAAATACAAGGGACATCATTGTACCCAGATTTTCAGAAAAAGACAAAGCTGATTGTTTCTTGAGCATACTGTTGCTGTTATTTACAACAGGACTGTCCTTGCTAATCAAGTGCTGTAGTATTCTGTAGCACAAGTACATTTATGACAGTATTTATCTACCAGAAGAAGTCCAGTAACAAAGTGCTGCAGTCTTTAAGGGTAGTTACGTAGACATACACGCCATTCGTGAAAGAGCACTGCAAGTCTTAGGTTCACATGACAAGACCGTGAATTGTTCAGGGCAAATCTCTGTGATGTGATACAGGAGTCATTCATCACAATAGTCATGGACCTCTAATAAATACTCTCACCAAAGAAATGCTAATTGTTTACATTTAATATAAATGTCTAAATCCAATAAAATTAATTAACACGACATTAAACACATCTTAGATACTAAAAATGTGTCAGCTCATAACAATGCATGTATTTTTAAAAAGTAAAAAAAATCCTCTTGATTATACTAATGTTTATTATAAATACAGGGAATTTTATTTGTTGTAGCAAGTTTTTCTTGAGTACTTTCTCAATATTATTAATGTATCTTACTGGTCTTGATGAAAAAACACTGACAGCTGCTCACACGATAAAGATATACAGTTAAATCATTCTGTTCAATGGTTAATCTGGTCATAATAATGTATGTAAGCTTTTGGGTTTCCTTATAATAAATTGGGAATATTTGTTTATTAAATATCCATAAATGCTTTTCTCAATATCAATAGACTGAAAATCTCATAACCCCCCTCATAATCATAGAATGTCACTGTGTACAACATTTGTATCATCTTTTCATCCTGAAAACAAATTTGCCTTCTTTATATACAGTACATATACTTATGCTCCGCTTGGTCAATAGTTACAGTACATTGACTATTGCTTTTGGCCGGGAATCGATGTCATCAGATGATACCCAGCTTTCATCAGACGTTTCGACCCATATCCATAACGCCTCCCAGCCTCCAGCTGAACTCCTCTCTCCTTTTCCAGAGCCAGCGTGAGGCTCTTTCTCTCTGCTGCCTCTCCCAGCCTTCGAGCTGCTGTCTTTCTGTCCCTCCCGGCTAGCCCAACAGCTGTCGGGATTCTCCACGCTGATTGTGCAGGGAATCCTCTGCATACAACCTCCACCAGGAACAACCACGTCCGCCACTCTTTTCATCCGCAGTCCTATACCAGATCTTCGTATCTGACACTTTTCCCTTCAACGGCCCCCTCACATCCTTCCTCCCATGGCAACGATAGCTCAACAAGGCTGATCTTTCTCTCTTCTGGGGACCACATCAACCACGCCTGGCCTTGGAGGTGTTTGTACAACGTCTGGAAACTGCATTCTTCCTCCAAGGTCCACTCTCACGTCCCAAGATGGAGCTCTACGAAAGACAGAATCTTTGATTTTGTCCAGTCCTCACCCTCCCCGACAAATTTAACCGTGTTTGTAGAGCGTCCGTGTGCTTCCCCTTCCTTTCGTCTCCATTTCTCCACACTGGCTGCCAGCGTCATCAAAACCTGGCCGTGACGCCATCTGCAGCTCTGTTGGGAAAGTGCTACTCTGCACCCATGGGGGATGTGTGTCATGGTGCCCCTTTCTCCACAGAGCCTGCAGAGTAGATCTACCCGCATACCGCACTTGTACAGTGTGCTTGTACTCGTACATTGGTGATGGGAAGGTGGCACCGACTGCCCACATTAGGAAAGATATATGGAAGGGCTTCAGCCTTCACAATTCCATCCAGGTCAATCTTTCAGGAAGATTTCCCTTTGTCCGTGCTCCCTGCACTCCCAGCTCCACTGCTCTGGACCTTCGGCTGTCCTCCTCCTGATTACTCACTTCTTCCTGTACCATAATTCTCCTCACCTTTAAGCTGGCTTTTCCCCAGTGCTGGAAGTGTGCTGTTCCCAGACCTCGTCTGCCAGTGCAGGCAAAATTCCCGAAATACAAACAAACTTGTGAAGGTAAAGTTTCAAACTTTTAATTTTACCAGAAAGAAAAATCAGCAGGCAATATCTGTGAGTACTAAGAATTTAAGAGCACAGTCTTTTCATAAAATGTTTTTAATCATGAAGTAGAATATTGGCAACAACATCAATGCAGGAAATGTTTAAAAGTTAATTACCTTGAAATGATGCAGATAAATGCAGAAAAACCCTTCTGTATTACTCCTCTGCTGTTTTGCCTGAAATTACTCAGCTAATTAACTTTTAGCACATAAAAACACCACATTGGGCATTGCATATGGAACTATTCAAAACATGTGGGTAGAAGAATAATTTACTTGAGCGTGTTTCAGATGTAATAAAAATAAAGTCCTTCAGTGATTCTCAATGGAATTCTTCTTTGCAATTAAGAAGTTCATCCGTGAATAAAAAAAAGGATTTTCCACATTACCAATGTCACGCACTAACGTCAGAATACATCACTCTAAAACAGGTGGTTAAATAAAAGAGATAAAGCTTTATTCCAATATGTATTTTTAAACACAAGCCTGCCAGGTCTGGAATACCATCGCCATCACAGGGTGGCATACAAAATTATACTGAACCTGCTGCTTCAGTTTTAGGTGTGAAACAAATCCAGGAATGAAAAGCCCCAACCCAAGAGCACTGCCACCAGGATCACAAAATTCTGTGCTTAGATAATGATTTCATCCCTGGAAGCAAGAAAAGAAGACCCTAGTTTTACAGATACAATCGCCTCAATCACCTATATCTTTACCAAAGTGTATATTCTTACAATATCAACGTGAATTTTCCACATTAGAAGGAGTATGTACCCAGCGGTCCTGACTACCACTACACTGAAGGACAGAAGGTATCTGCACTGAAAGAATCTTCAGACAGCATTCACCGTCATAGGTTACCGAAGAAAGGAGTCTCTGAAGAATATACTGTATCGAGAACCATTACGACTGTAAAATTCCACATCCGCAACAGCATTCAGTCAGCTGATGATGTTCATGCATTGTGGTTGCCACCAAATACTACCACAACAGAGAACAAACAGATAGCAGTTTTTTATTACAAAAATGACTAAGCAGAAAAGGTCTAGCTTGCAGGACATTTAATATAAAACGTCAGAAACACTTGCTAAGTTGCTTTTGGTAACAAAGAGAAATTAATCTGCTGAATATGCAGCACTCTGAAAAAAACAAACATGTCAGAGAATGAAAAACCAGAAAATGTGACTGGCCTTCGTATTTTACAATTGAAAATAATTGACAAAAGCCTTGGTATTATTGAGATGAACAGTTCCAGTGCCAGTATTCCGAGACTGTGAAATACAGCAGATTTCAGACACAGGCCTGAGCTGCACTCACCCTAAAATATTTGATTGTTCCCAGTAAATCAAATAAAACACCGCTAGGAATGATCTTATTTGATACAAACAGGATTGTGTGGTTTATTTTTAGCCACTGTGCCACCCAGTTATTTCCAGTTCTGCACATTCAAGCAATGTTTCTTTTTTCCCCCATTACAAGGTGAGACAATCATAACTTTTTCCTTATGATGATTGATGTGAAGATTCTAGTACGTTTTATTAGCATTCATTCTTTATCATCTATCAGTGGGCTACACAGCTTCAAGGGGGAATATGATGAGCTGATTTCAAGGTATTTCAAGCACTCCCTCTGTCATCACCAGAACCTTTTTTCTTTTAGTGTGTGCTATTACAAAATGTCATTTCATTCCCAATAATAAAGATACAGAAAATGAGAAAATAAATCCATTAATTCATAACTAGTTTATATATTTAGCATTATCTAATGTGCCCAGCTCGAAATAAATACATTTTATATTGTAACATTTATCACTAGAACCTTTAGTAAGTGGCTGACCTTCACATCCAGTACCCAAAATGAAGGGTGCCTGCAGAAAATGCTTTAAACCTCTTAGTTCTGACATCAATGATTATCTGACGTTTCTCACTGGCTACTATTAATGCCTTTCAGTCAGCTCCCCCGATATTAAAACCTGCAGAGGAGCAAACAACAACATGCCCTCCACTACGCAGAGAACAGGGCTCAAATGTGAAAGAGTGGCAAGTCATCAATAAAAGTAATTAACCCCAGAGGAGCAAGAGCTAGCCCTGAGGTCCAGCAAGACAGAGGTGAGAGGAGATCAGGTCTCGTGTGCCCCGGTGATGGCAGGGGGTTCGACCACGGTTGCTCACACCGCCTGCGCAGAGTATGTGCGGGAACTCCGCTCCGGCACTGTCCACGCTCCAGGACTGCTGATCCCAGCAACCGGCACGCCCTCATGGCGTAACAAATGTTCAACTTTCTAAAAATCGCCATTATGTCTACAGTACCGGACTAGGGTGTGAAGTCTTGCGATCTGCAGCGCTGCCTTTGTGCTGCAATCGCTGCCAGTGTAAATCACAGCATGGACTGCACTGGGAGGGAAGAAAGAGTGGCAGCCCATGATCAATAGACGAAAGCCTGCAACCACCTGCTTCTGAAAATGAATCAGTTTTAGGACAGTGTGAATTTACTGGAGCTAAAGTACTTGATTGCCAAGATGCATGCTGTGGCATTACGCCACTAATAAAATCTGCAGGACGCATTCACAGAGCAGCACCTTCAATGACTAAAAAGCCTGGAAGAGTTTAATAAGTTTAATTCTTTATTAAGATCTATATTTCTGCTCAGGTGCAGTAAAACAGAATTCGTCATGTTTTTAAGGGACTTTAAATTGAGCTCTCCTCTGCAAACAAGGGTAATCAACATTACACAAGAGCCACGCCCAACAAGCAAAACCTGCCTATGACCTGATGTCTCATTTGTAACTTTTCTTTTAAAGTGAGAACAGCCCTCAAACCTTGTTTACAGACATCTAAAATAAAACACTGTGGTAAGTTATATCAACAGAGGCCACAGCCAGTAGATGTTAGAGCACATTAACACAAAGCACATGATCATATGATGCTACAACAGCAGCTTTCAATTGGTCATGATTTTTTTCAAATCATTCTTCATAATTTAGCTTTAGGATTTGACTATGCATTAAGTTAAGTTCAAGGATATTAGTTTAAATTGAAAGAACTGAAGAGATCCATTTTTTATTCACTTAAGCAACTGAATGAATCTCCAAAAAAATGACCTTGTGGGAATTAATGACATTATACAAAAAAATAGACCAAATGAAGTTCTATTTAAATACAGTGGTGCTGAAACTCTCTAGTTGTGTCCATGTTGATTGTCTACAGTGATCACACCACAGTTCAACTAGAACATTTCTACTTAAAAAAAACAATCTACAGTGAGACACATAGGAATTTGTTGCCATACTATTTTGTTAGCTTTGTTAAGACAGATAGATAAAACTAAATAGTTAAAACTGCTTTGTTAAAACCACACCGAAATATCAAATATCTTTGTAATGAAAAATCCCTCAGTCTTATTCAGATTCTCAAGCAGGTTCCCCACATTTTACTGTGACTAGGTACTCGCCCTATAGCTTTTTTTGGCTCACACTTGATCAGAATGACCGAGAGCTCTCAGCAAAGAGTCAGTAGCAGCAGTTGAGCGAACGCTAGCTGTTCCCAGTCCTTCGATATGGGATCCCATTTCATTATTATTTAGAAAATCAATGAATAACACACATAGTTAGATGTACACATCGTGAAAACAGTCCGAATTATTTTCTTGATCTTATTGGAATATTAGGACTTAACTTGAAAATACGCACCCAAGTGGAGTCGGAATTCCTGTTCGAAATTCAGAAGAGGGTGTCATTTCGCTAGTACTACTACTAATGACGTTGATAATGTTATAGCTATTATTATTAATAATAAAATATCGACAAAACTCCTCTGTGACACCCAGATCCCCAAAAGGGTGGGGTAAACTGGAACACTGCCTTCGGTACGTGTACTCTCTCACTGTACAGCGCACGAAGTGACAAAATGTGTTCAACTAACACCTGTTCCATCCTAGAGCACATAAGGTTTTTAATGTTACCACGGTATTGCATGACGGACAGATTCGTTGGTTTTGTTAACTGAAGAAACACAACCGAATGAAACTGTATCACAAGCCGTCTGCCACTAGCGATACTTGTTTACACTGTATAAACACGCCCTGAACAACACTGTCGCGGATACACTCCGTAGGGAAGGGCTGTGGGGTACCGTGTGCTTCGCTTGCCTAGGACAACAGCAGTCGGCATAACGAAAACTCACCCAGAACACAGTGCAGTAGACGATGAGTGTAAACTTTAAAAACAGGTACGACAGCCTCTCGCAGTACCGGACTTCACCTGACATGTTGGATTCTTCGTGTACCTATCTCTTCACATTCCCGCTGTACTTTCTCCCGACACTTCCTACTTCCCACTCCCACACCTGAAAGTCAATGAAAGGGCTCCATTATCTCGACCGAAGGCCAGCAGCTCCCGACAGGGTTTGATTGATAGAGCAGCGTTCCAATAGGAAAGGCTGTCTGGCTGACGGGCCCAGCGCGATGCCTATAAAAGGAGAATGAATCCACTTCATTCCCATTGCTTGCGATGCATTCGGAGATCTATAATTAAAATGTTACCTAAATATACTATAATTTAGGAGTGATGACTACGTCTAGCCAAGTTTGCTATGTCTCGGGAGAGAATTAGTTTGATATAAGGGACCATTAAGTCCATTTGTCTGATTTCTTCTTCTACGTATTTAAAAAACATGCGGTTTGTTTCTCTTTAAAATAAACCTACTGTGCATTTAGTAACAAATTGCAGACAATTTCAGGCGAACTGAAGATAGATATGTTCAATATTTTAAAGCATTAGCCAGTATTTAATAAAACAATAAAACACGGCGGTTTAAATAACATTTACATGCTGTAGTAAACGTTACACAATATGGTGAATATTGTCTCAATTATTCTATTGTAGATTAATTGCATAATCGCAACTTTAGCAGAGGAATTAGCTGCAGGACAAGAGTTTAAAGAGTTTTCAACGAAATTCCATGACAATTTTAGGAATAGTCTTCAATCTATTACACATAATTTAAAATTCATGATCTCTTTAAATCACACAAAGAGTTACTTTTTCATGAACACAAAGTTATATTATAAAAACCAAAGGGTAATATAAATTTTATTTAGGAATATATTTCCCTAAAATATCCAAGAATAACACTTGATCCATCACAGGTTCCAAGCTCGTTGAGTAATGGGAATGTTCTGTGTGCCAGATGCTTCTTCTCTTGTCTTACCAACTGAAACTTGCGGTCTTCAGAATTTGTAGCTAGTGGGTGGGTTCACCCACTGCTTTTAGTTTAGTTCCGTTTTAAGTTAGACCATAAAACGTTTTAAAAGATGGAAAATAGAATACTGGCGCTTCAGCCTTTTTACTGTGGTTGTGTATCTATTGTACCCTAATTTAGAAATGCTTAGTGTCCTGTAAATGAGCAAGCTTCCTTTAAAATGACTTAACTTTTGAATGTATTTGTAATGAGTCATTTCTGTTTACAATTGTCAGATTACTATGGCTTGAATCTGATGGTTGTTGATTTGAACTGAATTATATTGTTATATTATAAGTATTAAGAATATTTGTAAATTGCACAGTCCTCTAGGGTAAATAAAATAATCAAATAGAAATAATAATAGTTTTAACACACGTCAAACAAGTCAAAGCTTAGCTATACTATGCAAATTTTATAACATGCAAAATCATGTAATGAAATGCCGTTGGCTAGTTGTGAAATTGCTTTTCCTATTCTTGTGGGCGATAAATGCTTTTAATTAAAGAAGAAATCAAAAAATCCTTTAACTGATTATGTAAACCAATCCCAAAGTGGTCTCTTACTGTGAAAATATGTCTGTGCTCCTAAAATCTGGAAACGTACCGTAGATACTACTGGAACTAAAGAATGACAGATGTACTTTTTCCAATTCCAAAGTCTTTCTCACTACTGTTTTTCTGTAATAACATTTTCCTCAATACACACTTCCTTTCAACCACTTTCTCGAGGCATGCAAATAAATTAGAGCAGATAAAGAGTGTTTTTTTTTATATTTCACACATTATGACAAGATTATATTCATGCTGAGTTAGTTTCTGGAGCTCTCAGACAAAGGTACTGTAGCAGCTTGCCTGTGCTTCTTTTGAATACAGCAGTGATATTCATGCCTGGCCCTGTAGGGTCACAGTGCGCCAGATTTTATAGGTAACTCTTAATCCTCATTGAGTAAAACCTGGAAACAGTAATCCTTACAGACAAATGAAATGAGCACTTGACGCAAATAATGTTGTCAGGAATCCAAACAGAATGAATCCAAAAGACATGACAGACCTCCAAGATGAGGACAGAATATCAGTGAATTTCAAACATTGCTTGGTTTAACAGACCTAGAACTAAAGAAATTAGATGACTACAAAATAAACCAAGCATACAAAATCAAATCTAGGCTATCAAACTCCAGTCATATCACTAGAAACAATGAGAAAACAAATCGCGTATCACATTTGGAGGCAATGATGTGAGCCTGCTTTCAATGAGGCTTCTGGAAGCTTTCATGCTGGCTGGCTTTTTGTTGTATTGTGATTTAATTGGTCAAAGTTTGTATTGCTACAGTACAATGCTCAGATTGCATTTTTTTAATATCCTGCAGCAAGCTCACTTAAGCAGCATTTGAGCCATCGTAAAATCTTGCAGGCACTGCAATCACTTGACACACTTCACTTGAAAATGAGCGAACAATGAAGCAGGATATTTGTGGGTTGAAGCAGTAAGATACGTACAGTGAAAGATATGAGGTTATCAAACAATTCCTGGATTCAGGATGCTCACAATGAGACAGAATGGACCTCATCTTTGACAGTGACCACATTTTGTGCAGCACAGGGTTGGCCACTGAGAAAATTGAATTCAATGTCCAGTCCACGTGGGATAAATTAGCTAATGACCACTCAGCCCTGGTCCTGGGGCCCATCCAGTAAGCCTTACAGGTCACCCTGAATACTTAAGAACCAGGACCACTTGTAACTTATTGATCATTGAGGCATATGAGGTGCTCAGTTAAGGGGACTCTGATTTTTGAAGGCTGAAGGGTCTTCAGATTTTAACCCAAACATTCCTTAAATTGCTTAATTTGAAAATAGTTCCAGGACTTTAGAAATTGATGATTCAGTGTCCTCCTATAAAATGTACTGTATCAGCCTCTCAGGATCAGGACAGCAGACCCTTGCAGCATTGATACAAGTGATTAACTGGTGATGATCATGAACTGGGCTGGGAGGAGGATGGGATATTTGACATTTCTAAGACAAAACAAATAAGAAGATAGGACATCATCCAACAAAGTCCATAATAATATAACAATTAAATTGCTCCATATAAATGAATAATTATCACCTCCAGTGCATTCGATTATACAGTAGCATAAATGTCCACTTTGGAAGAGAATGGAGAATTAAGCTAAACTTCAAAGATCCTTTATCACTTAAATTGTTATTAAGTTATTAAGTTTCATTGGTTACTGTTAAAATTCTTCAAACATGTATATCTCAGTCTGAAATGGCAAAACTTGCTTTACCACAAAAATGATTAAAGAAATCATGTTAAAATTAAATATACCTACTAATATTTTTTTTATTATCCATTATTTTATGTTACCTACTTTACATTTAGTAAAGTACATTATTGGATACTTGTAAATAAACATCAAATGTGTGCTTACAATACAGTATGTATATGTACTAATTTTCCATTTTGTTCTTTAATAACAACATTTTCCCTGTTTATAAGAGATATATATATTGCCTGTATTATAATTTAAAAACTAAAAACTTTATTGTATGAGTTTCAAAATCTCATACAATTTTTTCAACAAAGCCTTTAACTTTTGTTAATTTACTGTATCTGCTACCATACGGTCAATTAAGCCTACTGTATAATCAGGTGGGTAGCTGCGTCAGCATGCGTAGGCTGCAAAGGAACAAGTAATAGGTTTATTCCATGCTGAAAAAAAGAAGAAAGAGAACACAACGTTTCGGCCGTGGAGCCTTCTTCAGGTGTGGACTACTACTGTATAATCTGTTGACAAAAAATAAAAAGTCAAATATTGTAACTTAAAACATCATAAAACAGACATGTAACAGCCCATTTGTTAATATGAGGCAGAGCTCTGAAAATTAATTCTCGGGAGACATGAAGTGGTGAGCTGCAGGAAAACCTGTTTTTCGGGTCTGTGTCTGGTTGCTGTTTTGTCATGTACAGGATCTGTTGCTCAGCTTCCAGGTTGTAGGAATGGCTTTGAAAGGTAAATTATTGGTAGGTAGGACTTAACAGTGCTCATGCGGATTCAGAAGGATGACAAGATAGAATGTTTTGCTACTAAAATGAATTTATGTGGCCAGAACACAGCATGACAAGGAGAACACACTCCCTCTCAGAAGTCCCAAACATTGTAACCGCAATTGCTCATACTGTAACTGCAAGCCAAGGTGTTGTTCTTATAAACACAGGTAGGGTCAGCTAAGTTTGGAAAAATAAGAGCAGTAACCAAAGTGTACAATTAAG
Source organism: Atractosteus spatula (assembly GCF_055471065.1). NCBI lineage: Eukaryota > Metazoa > Chordata > Actinopteri > Semionotiformes > Lepisosteidae > Atractosteus > Atractosteus spatula. Next base: position 29,109,349 of record NC_142710.1, on the reverse strand, counting down.
AGTGTGTGACAGTGAAACTTGTGTTCAGTATTTTTAGTAATAACAGGGGAAATGATTGGAAAGCAATAAAGAACGGGACTCTGTTTACTTCCAATGCCAAAATTAATGTGTTACTGCTATGTCGACTCCTGCAGAAATTATTCGCAGTCTTGATATAAGTTCTGGTGCTTGCGAAAGTTTCACGTTATTTTGAAAAAGGCTTGAAGTGAAAACACTCGGACTGCATAATTTAAACCATTCAGGAGGGTTATGACTATGTCCATTTCTCAATTTGATATTTGATATCGAGTTAACAATTTCTGATCCCTGCTAGCCCCACTAACACATCCATGTGGTTCTGAACAAATGTTAACGTTATGTCTGAAAACAGACTGCCTGAATACAGCGGCTCACTAGCACGAACAGCAGACTTCGACCAATGTGTGGGTAGATCTGACGGGTACAGTTTTTCCTGAGAGAGGAGTCGTCTTGCAAATCACACTTCTATGACTTCCTAAAAGAGCTGCTAAACTCTGATAAAATCATCACACACCTGTAGCTGCTCACTAAGTGTGCCAAGGCTGCATGCATTCAGTGTGCCTATGAGCCTGTGGTCGTTGCGGTATTTAGAAAGCATGCATATTAACACCACAAATTTGGCCAGGACACCGAGGTTAAAATCCCTTTCACCTTTCAAGAAACACCCTGTGATTTTGTTTGGACCACAGAGAGTCTCATTCTGAATGATGACACCTTTCTTACAGTATAGTGTCCCCATTACTTTACTGGGGCATTTGGACCCACTCAGACCGCAGGGGGAGTACCCCCTACAGGTCCCACTAACACCTCTTCCAGCAGCAACCTTAGCTTTCCCAGGAGGTCTCCCATCCTTTGGAGTCCTGGCTAAATTTCCTATTGGCCTTTACCAATTATGGCCTCCTAATAATCCCCCTCTATGAATTGGCTTCATCACCCTGTTCTCCTCTCCATTGATAGCTGATGTGTGGTGAGCGTTCTGGTACAGTATGGACGCTGTCACATCATCCAGATGGGTGCTGTCGCATCATCCAGATGGGTGCTGCACATTGGAGGTGATGGAGGGGAGTCCCAATTACCTGTAAAGTGCTTTGAGTCAAGTGTCCAGAAAAGTGCTATATTAGTGTAAGGAATTATTAATATTTTGCATGTACTGGCCAGGCTCACACCTGCTTCGCTTCATTGGGCTGCCAGTTATTGTCACGATCGCAAACCCCTCCTCTTAAGGGCGCTCCAGCCCTTCCTCGTTTGCCCCATTCCCCGCACCTGTTCCTTGTTCCTACCCCGTTTCAGTTCGCCTTTAAAAACCAGGCGCTCACTTCACTCGAGGCTCTGCATCTGGTTTCCTAATCGCGCAAACCCGGGACCTGGTTGCGCCTGGCTCCGTTATGTTTTTAAGTTTCTAAGTCTGTTCCTGTTCCTGTTCCCCTCGCCGGTTCCGACCCGGTTCCCGTTTTTAATCCTGCGTTTTGGATGGATCACCTGGCCATGGACTTTTTCCCGTTTCTTGGATTCGCCTATGGATTTATTCTTCGGATTGTTTGCCTCGGCCACACCTCCCCGGATCACCAGCACTCTATGGACACGCCCCCCTGTCTTTATTCCCGTCTCCTGCATGACTTTTTCCCTTGTGTTTTCTCACTTTAACCCGGATTGTGTCGTCCGCATAGGGTCCGGAAAGAACTGTACGTGACCGTTATGTGTTGCAGGATGATACAGCAACACCATTTTCCAGATGAAATTGTTCAAGAGTATCATTATACTCAACACAAGCATTCTCAAAAAATGTCCTTAACTACACAAATGAAATGTTTGAAACTTGGTCCATCAGTGTGTCATGGAAACAGAACAATATCTGATCCTGTAGATGAATGCAAGAAAAGCAGGTGGAATCTAATTTCAGAATGATTAGGATTATATTTTGGTCTGGTACTAAAGTTCACATTGTTAGAAATTATAATAATCTTATGGAAATGAACACCACTTTTTCTGGATGCTTGCAAATCCTTTCTCCTGACAGACACAGACCTCTGAGAAACTGCGTTTTAGAAAGCAAAGACTACGAAGAATCGAAGAATATTATAACTGTGAAATTAGTTTTTTGGAGTGTGGTGATTTGGTACTGAGCAGCCCACCAGCACCAATGTGATATTTATGTTGACTCATTGATATCTATCACTACATATTACAGTTAAACGACAGAGCAATCAAACAGTGTTCGGCCACCCTGTCAAAAGAGTAAAATTGTGATATGGAGGTGTAATACTGAAAGCCACAGTTCGGTGCTCAGATTTGGCTTCCAGTAAATAGTGCTGTTCCGGAAAGAGCTGTAAAAGGAGCAACCACAGTCATTCTTTTTCGCCCCGAGCAAAAATACAAGCATCATTGGATTGGAGTTGGCTACTCGGACTCTTGAAATAAATGTCACAGTCAAGATATACAGCTACTTAAACCTCAACCAGGAAAAAGGACAATAAATATGGCAGCTAAACGTAGATAAAATCAAGGAGAAGAGAGGGAATGCAGCTGTTCACGTAATGCAGGTTCTTACAATAGTTTACGTAAATCGCGTCGAGGAAGATGTTTCACTGAATCTTGAAGCCTCTCGAAGAGACAGCTTGATAAGGTTCTTTAACCAAATACTGTAGCCGTTAGCAACCACGCAAGTACAAAGTCTCTTCTAACCTGGTGTTATCTAAAATGTTCCGTTTTTAAAAGTGCAACAACTATTTTACGTTAATCTTCAATGTCATTTAACATTGAACATTGTTGCCGCAATAGAGAGCTCGAATTGTTAATTCCTTTACACAGAACGTTAGTCCATTTTAAAGTTATTCCACGCTATTTTGTTTTTAATTTTACAACCTGATAGACCTAATTTATGTGTGTGTGTGATTAACGTTATTAACTTTACAATACACTTTAAAATCCACACTAACAGAAGCTTTTCAAGTTTTTCATTATTGAAATCATTTTTAAAAAAACGGCATTACATTTTTTTAATTTTTCTTCCCTGATCAATTTTTTTCTTTCAGGGTTCAGCGTATCTAATTAACAATTTTAATGAAATAGAACTGGCACGAGCTTTAAATCCTATGAGAATGTATTAGTCCATTGCGCAAGACGTTCCTACATGTGATGATGGCACTTAACCACGGTTTGGATTTTATTAATGTTTACATGCCTCTGGTTTAAAGTATATGTCGCATTTTAAGCCTCTGATATCCTTAGAAATACGTTTTTAAAACTCGTTGTCAGGCGTTAATTTGGTTATCGATTGATAGTTCAATATTAATACATGCAGTACCGACGCTCCAGCAATTTTACTGACATCGTGAATGTCTTCAAATGAGAAAGAATACTTGAATCCGTCACCGCCAGTTATAAGAAAGTGTGAAAGACAATTACCCGTACAGATGTTTAAGCAGCCTAGACAAACAGAAACAAAATCGATCTGTTATTATCTATTTGCTTAACAGACGCCTTCATCCAGGGTGACTTTCAGCGCCGGAGCTGCACACTAATGGCTCAGGGTGCCTTTTATTGTAATCTGTGAAATTCTCCTCCTCTTTGAGATCATATAGAAACGTCACTGTATCGACCCCACTCCTCCCAGATCGAGCAGGTTTAAATTCCAACAGTTACGATCACCAAACAAATGAGGAGATAAATTGCTGCCCAATAACGCGCTGATCGCCCAAGGCTCCAGTCTGGTTCAGCGCTAGAGAAGAAGTACGAGTAAAGTTTATCCATGTTGCTCTGAAGTAACCAGTTATTCCGTAAACCTGGCGAGTCTTCGCTGACATACGCCTCTTGATCATGCAGTCTTTGGTGATGGCAAAACTGGAATTTTAAGCTTCCTCATTTACAGGAGAGATTGATATAAAAAATGACAGGCTATGAGGTTTCCAAACTACGCGTAAAGGTATCGCCGTGAGACTTTATTGCCAGTATAACAAAATCCGGATTTTAAGCGCTTTTGCCTAAATAAGTCATGGATACAACTTCGGCTCCTCTCTTTTTCTCATCTCTGAATTCGTCATTCGAAAACGAAGATGATGGCAACTACACCGGTACCAACATTTTCGCCCAGCCGGGCTGGCAGGTCGCGCTGTGGGCGATCGCTTATGCCCTGATAGTGATAGTGTCGGTCATCGGCAATATCACTGTCATTTGGATCATCCTGGCTCACAAAAGAATGAGAACAGTTACTAACTATTTCATTGTGAACCTCGCGTTCTCAGACGCTTCTATGGCAGCTTTCAACACAGTTTTCAATTTCGTCTACGCCTTACACAACGACTGGTACTTCGGTCTAAGTTACTGCAGGTTCCATAACTTTTTTCCCATCACAGCTATTTTTTCAAGCATTTATTCCATGACAGCTATTGCCATTGACAGGTAAGCAATGTGAATACCTTTTCTTTTGTTTTCTAACGAGACTGATAAACACAGGTAGATACATATTCCGTGGTAGAGTACTACTTGAAATGCACCCTGCATAATTACAACGCATATAAGATTGTACGCGACAACAATGTTAAATGCAATAAAATACGGTACTCAGATGGAACAATTTTCTGAGATCTTTCAGCATCAACTTGTGTGTTGTTAATTTCACCAGACAGTATTACAGTTAACACTTAAAACAGGTTTTAACAGCATCTCTTTGAAATCAGTTTTCATCCCAGAAGCAATCCGTTAAGGACGCACAGGGGAAGAGATGAAATAATAGAATGGGGCAACATTTTGAGAGAAAAATAAAATTGCTGCAATTAATAATTAACCCACAAAGACTCACACACATAACAAACCTGAATATAATTCATAAATGCAATTAAGGACAATGCCATGGAAGACGTTATTTGGGGTTAATATTTAGACGTGTCGCAAATGCCCCGGTGCAAGACATTCGACGCCCTTGCGTGTAGCAGATGAAATATTTTAGTATTTGAGGATACAACTCTAGCCTGCACCTGGGACTTAACCCTGGAGTCCTGGGTACTACGTTTCACGCGCATCGTTAAGGGCTCGCAACAAACGGTGACTGGGGATCATGCCAGTCCTTGATGCGGGTTTGATTATGACCGCTGAGAGTCACAGACGGTGGTCTGCTGCAGTAAGTATATACAGTAGTAAGTCTACCTAGTCAGCGTCAACGGGCGGCTGGTGGACTTGCCCTAGATTGAGCGGGAATGTAAAGGCGCATACTAAAAAGCAAATGGGCTTTGCAACTCGGGCCGGCCAAGAAGTAGGCCTACTCTTAAAAATGTAGCCATGTAGATGTTTGTGATAATACTGTATATTAAGAGCAGCCTCTATGTTGTGTGTGTGAAAAAACAGTAACACAAAGTTTTTCTTCACATAGACATAACACATCATTTTTGCTCGTGATGTTAACACGAAAACAAAGTATCCTTTTCAAAATTATAGCTCTTTACTGTAAACATATTACCCTTCTAAACAGTTATTGTATACCTCTGTATTCGGTTACATTTGAACTAATTTAAATTAATCAGAAGCAGAGAGTGTGATAAAAAAACACTGTTACCTGTTTACTTTGTCCTATACGCAGTGATTAAAGATTGGAATTAAAACGTTCAAACAGTGGTTGAAGTCTCAGACCGCAAGTATATCAACACTATCTCTTCAGAAACCAGAAATGCTTGTGCTGGTATGACAATGATTTCTTTTTACGATCAGGATAGTTTCTTCCATTATTCAGAGTAGATGAAAATTCTGTACATGGCATGTAATGTATAGATTTTGCGGAATCATGATAATTACCCAAACGTATGATATGGACTTGCAATAAGCAAATTGCGATTGTTTTTTAAACACCAACTAAAAACAAATACGTTTTGCAACAGAGTTAGTTCCTTGTGGCGCACTTTTAAAATAAACTTTTAATCGAGTTAATCATCAGAAAATATTTTAATTTCTGATAATTAATACTGAGGTTTTAAAATGGTCTTACAAAAACGTTTATTCATGGATATTAAATAAGTTGAGCACGAATTTAGCATGAAAGCAAAATTAACAAACTACAGGTTTTTATTATATTTTATTATATGTTTTTATTATATTTTCATGTATTTGTAATTTCTACTTAGTTTTTGCCTATGCTTGTATGTCTAAATAGCTGTCCCTCCTTGACTGTATACAATATACCGGATATATAAATGACTCGGTGTTGAAGGCAGGTTATTTTCCAGATCAAAATGACACAGCATGGATTCTGAATACAAACAGGAATATTGTCAGGGGAATAAGCAAACAAAAAGGAATGTCCATATCACTTTTTCATTAACAAGAGTCTCTGTTAACACATAATGTTTGGCATTAAGATACACAAATATTCTACAGAAACTAAACCTCCACAGTGTAAATTATGAATGTTTCCATTTTTAATTACCTCTGATGTGGACATCTTTAATTAGTTTTAAGGAGTGTGTTTTACAAGGTACATGACTAAAAAAAATAGTAAATAGTTGTCCAATGATATGCATACATAATATTGACACTAGCCTTCCTAAAGGGTACTTTTAATTCATGTTTGTAATAATGATAACAGTCACCACAAACAGTTAATAATAATAGCCAAATCCACACATATAGGAAAGTAATGGCTCCTCATTGTGTACATCCCTTCCATCAGCAAAATGGAAAAAAGTTGTATTTTGCATTAAGATTTTGCCTCAAGTACACAGCGTAAATCCAGATTCTCACACTAGCCATCATAAGCATATGTTGTTTGGGAGCAGTACTGTGTTCCTGTGAACCTCTGCAACAGCCATGTTACATGCAATGAACCTGTTCTGCACTTTTCTCAAATTAAAATGGGTTCATGGTTGGTTGTATTATATTTCCCCTTATCCCTGAAGACCCCAGGTATCCTTGCACTATATCAGATACTGTGGTCTTAAAATGGAGATCAGGTGACTAGTGTATCCGTTCGATTCCTCACAACAGTTAGCACAAAGATGACTGGCTTGCGGAGACCAAGCTGTCATAGCGATGTCACTGACTCACCCTTGAGCGTTGGCCCTTCCTGTCATTGTGAAGCAGAGTTCGCCAGCTGCTGCACCGTGAGCTGGGATCAGACTGTCATGAGACAGGTTCGTTGTACCCAGCTGAGGGGGTGCTGCTGAAGTACAGCAGTAATCCAGCTCAGTAGGATAGGACCTGCAGGTGTCTGTAGTGGCTGTACTTGGCTGAGGAGCCAGAGGTGTGAAGCTACCATCTCTGGGTTCATGGCTGAACACCTGTAAGTCAGAATCCCCCCTAATTTAAAGACCATAATATCTGATATAGGCCTGGGATACCCAAGATCCCTTGGCATATAGAGAACATTTGGTACAAGCAACTAAAATCCCATTTTAAAATGAATTGCTTGGGAGACGCATTATATTAACCTGTCTGCACTTTTTTTAGACTGTGAATTTGCTTTTTTATGTTTTCAGAACATCAGGAAGGCCAGAGAGGAGGGGAGGGCCTTCAGCCCATGAAGCTCATTTAGTTCCTGTAGTCCCATAGCCTGTACTGTCTGTACTGGCAACAGATTCCATCCTCCCCAGCTCTGACACTCCCTTGAGACTCCCCCCTCTCTGAGAATAGACAGTGTAGTGTAGTCAATCAACCCTAACTGCTCATATGTGGATATGGGAGAAAACTGAGGCACCTGGAAAAATCCGCACAGAGATTGGGAAACGTGCAAAACCACACACAGTGGGGAACCAAAATTGATATTTAAACCCAGGGGTTTTGAAGCATTAATGCAAGCCATCAGTTCAATTCACCTATACCATATAATGTTGATCGCTTTATACCAAACACAAATTGATTATAGTAAGGTCACCATTATTGTGGGGTAAAATCATTAGGCTTTGATCTACATGTGTATTGTTTCTGTTATGGTTTGTGAATAATTATCAGCCCTTTTATTTTGAAAAAAAGTAAACATTTCACATTTCTGCGCATCTAGTTTCTAATCACAGTTTCTTTTGGTCTAGTGGTAAATCCCTGTCTGCAACATAGCAGTACACAGATACCTGAACATAACTGATTTAAATGACCATGCAACATAATACATTTGATAACCATATATAAACTCTTTACTGGTAAGAGTTTTATTTTCCCTTTAATACATATATTACAGTATGAATCAAGCTTGTTTCACACTGCCCTCTATTGAAAGTACCATACTATACCTTTCTATCATTTAAAAATTTAAGGTGTTCATGTTCATAGGTCTTTTTTAAAGTAAAAAGGACTTTTTGTTAAAAGTAACCTATGGTGGTCTTTATGTTACAGCATTGTTGTAACATAACATCTGTTGTAACATCTGTTCATTGCCTTATAACGTAAATCACAGTGTTAAAAGAAAATAATATACATAATATGACATTTACGAGGTTTCCACAGTTAAAAAAGGAATGAAAGCCTGCAAGCATACTGACCCTTTCATACCAGGTCTGGATATCACAGCTCTAGATTGAGACTTGTCATGCCAACTAATCAATGAGAAATAGCTTCTATATATATTTCTACAAAATGGTTCTGCATAGAAAAAACACCTTGTGGTAAATTCCTGTATGCAACATAGCAACACACTTGTGTGTCATTTATGACTTTAAGAACGTTTATCTACATTGAACTAGTATGTGAGTATTTCAATTGTACTTCTAAGCAGAAACAGCAACAAAGAGCCACTCTACTAACAAAGCAAACTACATGGGCCGTGGTTCCTAACAAGCTTGCGACAGTGATGGGCATAGAATCGGCATGTTGGTTGAGCACAGTTGGAGCCTGGAATATGCCCCCTTGCTGGCAATGTATGTCCCTGGAGCTCAAACACTGAGGAGTGACCCTTTGTGCCACTTTGCTCTGTCGTCACATCCTATATTACAAAATGTAAAACAATTACACTGGAAAACACTCATCCTTGTGAGTTACTAACGTCACAATGTCTGAAGTCATGCAAAGGGATTTTTAACAGCACATGCAGTGAAAGCAACATACTGTATGCAACAGAGGTCTAATAAGCCACAAAGAAAGTAAAAAATGATAAAATCATGCCTGACTGCTCTCTAATTCTCTGCAAAATTCTACCCAATGAACACTCTTCGACATACATAAAGAAACACTTGGTTTATTTACTGCATTATTTTTAGCAGGGTTCGCCTATTGTTTTCACAGGAACATTTGCAATCCGTGCCACTGATAACATTTTTCACTCTTAAGTGTAAAATCAAACATTTTGGACAAATGGCAGTTGCTAAGAGACCAAAGTAAGATATTCTCTCACTTCAACCCTTTTGGAGCGATGAATATGGATTTGTTTAACATAAAGACCGTGCTGCTTGTACTCTAAGTTGTATCCTGAGCAATATGAAAATGGGTTGCAAAACTAACGTTTGTAGTTGACATCACCATGTATATGAATGAACTCTGTCGACAAGGTGCAATGAACTCATTTTCCGCTATTTCCGGCATTTTAAAGAACTTTCAAAACCCATGTTGTTGAGTTCGGAGCGTAGATGCGGGAACAGGCAACAGAATTTTCTGTAAGGTTTCAGGATTTCCAGCTTTTTGGTCCGATGTGTTCTTTCTGTTTAAACCAGGCTGCTTCGATAGTAACGACGATAACTATATAATTACTATAATGATAATTATATTTTAAAGTTAAATTTTTATTAATAAGAATGTAAGTAGGGCTATTATTGACATTAAAAAGGTATCAATGGCAAGCAAATGCCTACAAAAGTGCATGAGCTAACTCTTGGTGTGCCCCTTTTGAAATGTTTCTGACCCCTCTAATCTTACTCACACATCAACTTGTGAAATTTAGTTTAAGGCTTTTTTTGTGTGTGGATTTAAAAGGATTCCTGTGTGAGGCGGGTAAAGTTTACAGATTATTCATTCGGGAGGCTCTGATACAGCTAAAACCATAAGCCTCTTTAAAGGCCACAGTGCATTCAGTAACCCAACAATGTGATCTTTTCTTAAACACCGTATCACGTCGATGTTTGATGCCTACAGGTGTACAGGTGTACAGGTGATGCATGAAGCTGTCTCATTTGAATATGCAGAAATGCAGCCTATTTGTTAAAGACAAATTTCTTTGGACCTTCCAGGCAATTATTCATATAGCAAAATGTTAAAATACTAAAAGTGTTTGAATAACAGACATGGACTAAAAATTGCTTTAGAAGTGGGAAATCAGCATTTAACATTGAATATTTTTATTTCTGAATACCCTTTATAATTGAGGTAAGGAAAAGTTGATAAAACGAGCAAAAATAAATGATCTGTTCTTAGCTGGCATGTTTTTGTCTTCTGGAATAATAATAATAATCTGGGATTATCTTTCATAGTAAATACTGTAAATTAATAGTGGAACAAAAGCAATATCATCTTTCACTTCACATCCTTCTAAAAGATCTAATAGTTTTCTTTTCTGCACAATCACTACCAAAACAAATGTCAAATGTCACTTTTATGAAAATGACATATTTATCTCTGGGCTCAAGTCAGTAGACATGCTCAGATCAATTCTATAAACCTAAATCTCTTTCCAGATGGTCATGTAAGTAATTTATGAGTGCCAGCTTGGCTTGTTTAAATTGCTTTTGTGGGTGTGTGTGGTACTGTCACTTCTCCAAGATCTAGCTATGGATTAGTAAAGACAATAGGCTTCGTTACCAGTCATGACAGCTGCAGTCTGTCAGCACTTAGGAGGACGGAGGTTCTGAACATTCAGTAGACATGTTCACATTGATAAAGCTGATAACACTGCTTCACATAAAGTAGCTTGTCTCTGGTACTTCATTGCTAAACCCCCGTAACCCAATTGCACAGTTTATTCCCCACTGAAATAAAACTATTAGTTTGTTATCAGCTATTCCTCTGTCTAATGTAGCTCCCTACCAGTACCAGGAATGCTTTGGGTAGGCCTTGCTGATCCAGCATTGCATCGCTGGAAAACAAGACAACCCTGACCAACAAATATGGGCACAACTGCTAATCGAAGAGCATCATCAACAAAGCACCGGGCTGTTTTACCTCAGTCTCATCCTTGTCCGTTGTTTAGAAAGACTGTACGCAAAGCACAATGGCAAATTTCTGTATTACACTGGTAGCTTTGTACCACTCACAATGTCATATTTGTTATCTCTTTCACAAGCAAACTCACAACCACACATCCCTTATTATATCCCACATATGCAGGATGTTGTTAATGAGGAGAATGAGAACTGGACATGAGCTTTTTTATTTCCGACAGACATATCATGAATGTGGCACGATACTGTTTATAATCCAAGCCAATGTATATACATCCATGTTATTTATATCTGACCTATGTACAGTGTATTCAGACAAGAATGTTTCTTGCCAATTTCTAAGTTGAGAGAGAAGGAAATTCACTTGAACAAGTTCAGTTGAATACTCTTCTTGTGAAATGCCAAAAGACGAGCACAGGTTTGTCTGACACATATGCCGCCGACGATGTTTTTATTTTTGTAGATGATCAATATTCAATTTACAATTGACACATTTTTTTCTAGCCACCAATCGTTTTTTTTATAAATAAATCAAGATTTCAGTTTTAATTTAAGAACTAATGCAATCACGATCCTTCCTCAAAGCATCAAAATTACCTTGAAGAAATTCTATCCATCCTAATGAGGTTGTTTAACAATCGAGAAAAGAGAGTAATCCTGAGGAAGAATCTGCTACTGTAGGTCGTTTGTACACAATCATGAGTCTTCGAGAGTAAAAAGTCCTCAACTGCATAAACCTTTTCACTTCTATTGAAGGGAATTTGAAGTTAATCTGAAATACTTGTATTTCTGGACAATTAAAAGTACTTTTAAGAGTGACTTCCTCCTACTGCCTTGGGTTCCTCAAATCAAATAAAAAGATCTAATTTCATAAAATAAGAATATCTACAATGATTAGGATATTAAAAGAGTGCGGCTTCTCTGTTCAGAACTGTATAAAGACAGGGTTATTAGTTTTTTAATGAGAAGGGGAGACCACAGCATGGTGGGAAACAATGAATTAGCAAACAACCTTGTTCATACCTGATTACAGTCAATCGTTTTCTTATCTGGGGTTTTATGTGCCGATATGACTGAGAGCCTAATGGGCTTTGAAGGAGTTACAAAGCAAAGTTGATACTGTCAGACTTATTATCAAGGTATGTATTTCCATTTTACTGGCAGTGTTCTATTAACCTCAACACCCAGGTTTCCTGTTACTTAAGTCAGTTACTTTGATACTGTACTATGCAGTGGTATTACAGTTCTTACAGTTTAATTCTAGATAAATTATCTTTGCAAGAAGGTAAAAAAAACCTCTGTGCTCATTTCTGCCTGCATTGTCATAGCATTAATAAAACTGCAATTTTTTGTCTTTTGTAATTGTCTACTATAGAAAGCTGGTAAACTACTGGGGAACCAAAGTAAATTTAATAAATGAGGCTGCGCATGTCACCAAAACAACAAATTTATAGCTATGTTAGATACTCGACAGCACCCAAGAATGCGCTTACAGATTTACCTCTTCTCTGACAATTCCCCTCTTTCTGGACTGGCAGTCCTCACATCTGTATCCCTCTGTTGCTGTATATCGCTGACATGAGTTGGGGTGTCTGAAAGTGCCGTGTGATTGTCATTTGCAATGACAGGGTGTGTGCTGTGTAAGTATGCTATAAAGAATTATATATATATACTTGATGTAATAAGTGGAATATTGAATGATGCTTCAATACTGCAACATTACCCACTATATGCTGTCTTACCTTGGGCCTAGTGATAGTTTAGTGATATGTTGTGCTTGAGAACAGACCAGTGTTTAAGTTGCAGGTCAAAAGCTCATGTTCCTAAAAGAGTGGAGTCTAAAGAATCATATCAGTCCTTGATAAGGTGTGTGATCAAAGCTGGACATTTGTAGTGTGGTACATTTGATAAACCACAGTAGTAAAGTAGTACAAAAGTAGTTTGTTATCAGCATAAATGACAATGGAACTTTTCATAAAGGCTCCTTAGTCAACAATTTGGGGACAATAGCAGTCTTTACAGCAGCTCAACTTTACCAGAATAAAGTCGCGTGTGTATGCATCACCTGCTTTTCTACACTATCTTGCACTTTCGTAAAAATGCAATCTAGATGCAGCTGAATATCCAATATAGGACAAAACTACTTTATGTTTGTCTTTTAGGTATTGCAAATATAATTGTTCCAAAATTGTCCACAGACATTGTTGAATGACATCACCATAACCAGTTTGTCAACTAAATTTTAATCGATCATTTTCAGATTATACATACTCCCTAAAATTTTAGATGTAGTGCATTCAATCCAAAACAATATTATGTTTGAATTTTAAAAAAAAAGTGAATGGAGTTAAAAGCAACTGGAAAGGTTTGTGACAATACATACTATCTTAACTTGCTTCATTAAAACCTACAGTACCATCCTAACTGTGGTTAAGAAAGATATGCAGAAGAAAAATATCCAGGAAAAGAGCTGAAATGGAACTTATGAGAACTCATAAACTCCTCTTGGTAGTGTTGTGTTTAATAGCAGACTCACTCTCCAACATTGCCTGCTTTCACTAACAAGAATGGGAAATGAAGGGGGCAGGCTGGAAGGAGAAAAAGTAAAGTAACCCTGCTCTGCCATTGCCAAAACAGGACAGCGTTACAGTTAAACAAAGATCAATGCTCAGATTTAATATTTTCCACAATCCTAAATCAGAGAAACTAAAGGAGCAGGTACACAAAGTGTTAAGACTTCTACTTTCAAGTCTTTGTCCAATGGCAGTTTACTTCCCCCATTCACTCACTCTCAGCTTGACATGAGTGCACTGGAACGTTTTATTTGGGAGCACTTAATTACATTTCTGTCTGTATGATTATTCACAATTCTTATTTTTAACAGTCATCAAAATAAAAAAAAAATATATTGGAGTGTGATGTCGGGGTCTGTCTCACTACAAATCCTAAAACTAAAGCCCTAATAGCTTAACAGCAAAAAAGGAGCATTTTTAGTGGAGGCAAACATAACTGGAATTTTGTTTCTGCGGGTGTTTTCAGATAGAAATCTTCTATCTGACGTGAAGTTAACAAGCCTAGATGCATTGAAGATAAACACTTTATTTTTTTCCCTTTCAAAAGGGATACATATCAAAATACAGATCTCCCTAATTTTCAAGGAAATAAACAGATACACGAGATTAAGATCGCTGCACTGAAAAGCAAGCTATCGATTTTTGCCTGATCTTATATTGACTTTTGATTGTCTTGTCTAAGTGGAATTGGAAATGGTCCTTTAAGGCAACATGAGATAAAAAGGAGAATTCTTTGGGTATTTTTTACTAAGTAGATACATTTTATTTATTTCTTTATTAAAAATGAATCTTTTTCAATGGTTTTACTCTGTCATACAACTTTACTAACTCACTGCAAAAAGTAAAATTTTTAGAACAACACTTCAGGCAGTATATATAAGTATACAAAATGACGTTTAACGTAAATCTAAAAATCGTTCCAAAACCCCATTAATTCGAAAGGAAATACCATTATTTGTGCATACTGTATAGGTTTTCAGAAGAATAAAACATGTGGATATGCTTAAAATATTTTGATTAATTGATCATTCAAGTGTGATACCCTTGAGTGACCTTTACTGTTATTTAACCTCTAAATCATTTTGTAAGTAAAGAGAGGGTTGTTTGGGTACTTGTGATGAGGTTAATTAACCTGTTGAATCTTAATAATAATAAGAACATCAAGAAAAAGAACAAAGTGGCCCACTTATCAAGAGAACAAGGTCTTTGTGCCACTGGCTCAGCCCCTCAGGTAGACTCAGCAGCCGTGGTGATGAATCAAGGTTCTGTCTGGGCCATCCTAATGTATAAACAGCAGGTGTGATACAGACTTTCCATACGGTAGAGCAATTGTTGTCTACAGCAGACCAATTGATGATGATGTGCCAGTCTGGTGTTTCTTGGCAGCTGTGTCTGGTTGCTGCAGAGCGTCTACTTGTAGTGAGTGATAGCAGCCTGTTTGCACTGTGCTACAGTACATTGATCAAGTCCTGGGACCTAACTTGCTGCTCTCACTGACATGACGTCATTCCAGCAGGACACTTGTAATAAGATCTTTAATGTGAGGTAGGAATGTGGCAATTAACCCTGGTTTCTCCACCCACCAGACATGAGCTCCATTAACACTTGTAGGATGAGCTGGGATGACACCTGGTTCATAGAACAGGCACATGATGAAATTGACCTGATATGCTGTCAGCCTGTGACCTGTGACATATTTGCATGTCAATGTACTGTCTACTGTAAGTCCACAGACAACAAAACAGGGTGAAAAAAAAGATATTTTCCGACTAATCACTATCTGTGATTTTGTTGGAGATATAATTATTCAGTATTATTACATTAATTTGAAAGGCCAGTTTGAGTCCAACATGGAATTCTAAAGTGGCTTTTGGTTTTCTCTTGTAGGTATATGGCTATTATCCACCCTTTGAAACCCAGGCTGTCCTCCACCACCACGAAGATAGCCATTGCTGTCATATGGGTAGTAGCCTTTGCTTTGGCATTCCCACAGTGCTTCTACTCCAAAACAATTTTTTCTCCCCCAAGGACTATCTGCCTGGTGGATTGGCCTGGCGAGTATGGGGGCAACCATCAGCTTGCGTGAGTGTTTGGGATTCAAACCTTCCGCCCCAAGCTCTGCCACTTCACATGGGGGTCTATTCTGCACAGAGAGAGAGAGAGTCAATGGCCAGTGAATGGGAGGGAAATGTTTTTCACCGCTCTGTTAAAAAATGTCTAATTGTGCAGCTCTGTCAAAGTATTTTGCCTAACAACACTGTCAGGTCTAACAAGACTAACAAGGTCTAACAAGATTCCAGTTTAAGGCTTGTTTAATCCCATGCATGGAGGCCTGCAATCCAGCAGCTTTTATGGGGCTTTTTACATCTTCAAAACCTCAAGAAAACTGTGAAACTAATTGATTTAGTGGAATTAAGCAGATGAGAATGGAGCTGAAGTGAAAAGCTCCACAGACTTTCCAGGAAATTGGATTTGGTTATAATTTATTTAGAAATCCATAATGTTTGTGTATTTGTATGCACAATACACGCTAACCCATCATCCCATTACATATCTCTCATCTAGAAGTAAAATGGTGCTCAGTAATGCGAATGGACCTTATTAAGAGGTGTGCTATGGATAGCAGGACAAACCCTATCATCAACATTGACTGCTGCTCTTATAGTCAGATAAGGTGTGCCTTAAAGAAGTATCCAGACCCTGGAAATATGTGGAAAAGAATGCTGACAATGTAACGTATTGAAGAAAAAAGGTTTTAGAAAATTTTTAGATTATTTTGGAAATCACCTTGATTCTCACTGCATATTAAAGGAGACTGAATACAGAAGTAAAAGGTTTAGTCCTAATCTACTATATAAACTTAATTTATAACAGCCAAACTGGTTGGTTCTTTGCCTGTTCAGCTACAAGTTGAAAAAAACAATATAGAGCCAGTTATTTTAAATGCTGATTGAGATCTGTAGCAAGTTAATGCCTAATTCTGAAAACAAGCAAGAAATGCTACAGCTTGAATTTCTCCACCATGACTTGGCCTGTTTTTTTTAATTGACGAGAAGTGCTGAAGGAGGTTGTCTCGTCTCAGGTATCAGATCGCTGTGATTATCCTGATCTACCTGCTGCCCCTGCTGGAGATGCTGGTGACTTACAGTATTGTAGGGATGACTCTCTGGGGCAGCGAGATCCCTGGCGAGGCCTCGGATCACTACCAGAACCAGATGCAAGCCAAGCGAAAGGTAAGCGGCAGATCCACTAGCGACCAAACCTGGAAGTCACTGGAGCTGAATTACCTGAAATGCTCTGACTAATAAGAATATTGAAATGGGATGTCTTCTGCATAACAAAGAGAAGACAACAAGGGGACCCTAACCCAAACCTTAATTATAAAACTCAGGGAAATGCAAAATTCGACTCAACTTTTACTCTGCTCAAGTCCTTTTTGGTGATTACATTTTAAAGGACCTGACTGTAATGTTCAGAATCCTCCAAGACGCAGACAAAGTCAACCCTGTGGCTGCCTCAACACAAACACATACTGGAGAATGCAACTGAAATGTAAGGGGACGTGCATTAAAGACCGCAAGCAGGAGGCACTTTTTTTTACACAGGTGGTGGGAGTCTGTGACAAGCTACCCACTCAGAGTGTTGAAGCCCGTTCCCTGGCTTTTCCAGGAGGTCCTCGGATTGATGAACAACTAAGAACAAAAAAGCATGGTCTGAATGGACTCCTCTCCTCTGTAACGATTCTTTCAGCATTTGTAGCTTTTATCCTCATCTCCCCCGCTATTAGGTATGCAAGCACTGATTGTAACTCTTGCTATCAAAGCCAAGAGAAAATGGTCCTAGTCCTTGATCTAAAGAACCTCTATGATCAGCTATGTACTACCCTAAGCACACATACATTTTAATGAATTTAGTTAAAAAATGTACAGAGTTCCTATGTGTTATCCTATCAGGATTACATCCTAACATCCTAACAGGATAACTATTAGGATGTTATCCTAACAGGAACTTCTCTGGTCTTTTTTGGTGCCATCCCCAAAACCAGTGATGACACTTACGTCACTTAGAGAAGACAAATACTCGGGTATTAGCTGATTAAATCTTACAAATTTAAAATTCCTGGTACATATGTGGAACTTGAAACTCTGAATGTCCTTTATTCCAGAAATCCTTATCAGCAGCATTGATTTGAATAGGAATGTACCATCACATTTTAAATCCCTTTTTTTCAGGTTAAGCCCATAGCAATGCGCTCTCTCTTTCAGGTTGTGAAAATGATGATTGTCGTCGTGGTGACCTTTGCAATGTGCTGGCTGCCCTTCCACTTGTACTTCATCCTGGGAAGCTTCATTGAAGACATCTACAAGCAGAAATACATCCAGCAAGTCTATCTGGCCATCTTCTGGCTGGCCATGAGCTCCACCATGTACAACCCTATTATCTACTGCTGCCTGAACCAAAGGTGCAGGAAACTTGTACAGGATGTCACACTGCAGACATAAGACATGCTAACCCATCATCCCATTACATGTCTCTTATCTAGAAGTAAGATGGTACCCGGTAAGGTGAATGCCAGGACAGATGTCTTCACATAAGGACCCTTAATGAATGAGGACTTTATAGTGGATTGAAAAAATGGGTATCAAAGGAGGAAAAGGAAAAGAAACTCAAACTGATTGCAGGCAGTCACTGTCTGGGAATCATACTTTTTCTCTTGATGAATTGAATTTCCATGTTTTAGAATTGCATTTATTTGGAGATATTTTTAGGTTCTTTGACTGTCTACAGAATTTAATAATCTGTGTTCTTTTTTCTATTATTAATCATGCTAGAAACAAACAACTATAGAAATGTCATTGTATTCACTTGTAATTACAAAAGTAATACATATAGTTAACAACCTGAAAATGGAAAAAATTTTCAGAACATTTGACCCAACATCTCTTTCTCCAGATTCCGGTCGGGATTCCGGAGAGCATTCCGATGGTGCCCCTTTGTCAAGATATCCGAGGAAGATGAAATGGAGTTACGACACACCCGTACACTTCGCCTGACTCGCAGTTACCGCACTGAAACTTCCACTGTGGTCAACCACAACTCTGCTGATCAGGAAGAGACTACAGCCAAGCTCATCAAGGCTTAAGCGGCTCCTACCCAGCGCCAGAAATTGCAGAACAGGAGAGTCCAAGCCTGGGAATGAGAAACGAATTTCTGTGAAGGCGTGTTGTCTGTTCCGACAAGTTTTTGGAAAGGTGCATGTAGGGTAGAAGTGTCTGGAGAGGCCTCTGCTACTCCCCAGCAGTTAAAAAAACGCTCCTTGACTTTTCACTGTGTCTTCTGAAGTCGTCACATCATAATGCAACATGAAAAGAAAACGGAAGATAAAAGTTCTCACTCAATCAGTGATAAACTTATTTGAAGCATCTCTGGTGTGCTCTGGGGACATTCCTACACAAACCACTCCAAGCACAGCTGCTTTTAAGGTCCAGGAGGCTTCCTGGCTTTGTTGTGTAAAAGATTTAGCACACCCTTATAAATGAGAAGTAGATCTTCTTTGACAAGTCACTCAATAACTTTTAATACTACTTCTTCCCCCAGGAAACTGTGATAAAAACCTTACCTGACCCTCAACGTCCAATAACCAATATAATGACCACAGTCACCAGATACACTTACTCAACAGCAAATGCCTTTATTAAATCCATGTGAGAATGCACAGCTTTCTATCAACCAATAATCCAATCAGTGAATATGGGTGCAACTATTTACACAGATAATTTTTTTACCGATGTCTTCAAGACCATTTGTGTCGGGCTCTAGTGGCACGTTTATGGCTATTACAGCCTGTCCATAGGACAGCCTAGCACATTAACTTAACAAGGAATACAAAGTTTATGTAAAATGGCTGTAAATAGATATGTTAATGTACATTTCTTGAAATACATAATTAATGTATTACTTTCCTTGGCATTTGAAATTCTCGCTAAGCCTGTCACAGTAAAAAAACAAAACAAAGTTCTTACCTTTTAAAACAGGTTTCCACAATTGATGAATCAGGGTTTTTGAGATTTAGAAAACTACAGAACAAATCGTGGTAGAGTAATAGAAGAGAGAAATACAATAGCAGAAAAGAAACCGAATAACAGAAGAGAGAAACAAAGAACAGACCTGATGTTGAGGGCAGCTAGCTAGCAATGTTGCCTCGCAGTGCTGGGGCTCTGGGTTCAGCTCTGGACCTGAGGTGCTGTCTGTGTGGAGTTTGTATGTTCTCCCTGCGTATGCATGGGTTTCCTCCAGGTGCTCAGGCTTCTGGGAAAATTGTCCCTGGTGTGAATGTGTGCGTGTCTGTGTGTGCCCTTTGATGGACAGGTGTCCTATCCAGGGTGTACCCTGCCTTGCGCCAGTTTCTTGCTGGGATAGGCTCCAGCTCCGCCATGACCCAGTACTGGATAAAGTGCTTAGAAAATGGATGGATGGACTTCATGTGGCAAAACTGAAATCCCACTTGAAGTTAAACCCCGGCGGTGCTCCGAAGAGTACCAGGCGGAGCAGAAAAACAGAAAAGGACTGTTCCAGATCCTTGGCAACATAATGTACTGTGTCATGGCTTGCTTACCTGTCCAGCTTCTTGATCTGTATCTGTATCACCCAACATAGCTGGAAAACAATGACCCACTCTGTCTGGAAAGAACCTGCAGTGAAGCAGCACTGTACATTGCTGGAATGAAAGAACATATATAGTACAAACTGTAATTACACACATGTATAGTACATAAACGGAAAAGGCAAAGCCAAGACGAGAATAAAACAAAGGTGAAGTCTTAAGCTTCAGCTTTGCGCATACGGTGTGTGCTGAAGTATTCCATCATCAAAGTGGATGTTATATACAGTATGTTTATATCCCCTCATGAAGCAAACCATGGAGTCTTAACACACCCTCCATTCACACCTCCTGATTCTGTCATTAATGGCATCTGCTACTGAGAGCCTGACGTAGCTTTGCATTTCAGTGGGGCTCCTTGAAGTCATTGTTAAATAGCTGAGCATGAAAGGAAGGACCTGCAGATTGATAATGCTAGCACAATTCAGGTGTTAGTTTAGATGCGGAATTTGGATTTCAAAATGATTTTTTTAAATCCAAAAGAAATAGATTTTTCAAAGGAAACCTCTATATGGTCTATATGTTGTGTTCTGGTCTTCAAACTGGCCAAATGATACATAGAAAACAGGACTGATTTACATTATCCCCTGACAATGGCATTTGGAAATCCTGGTACTGTGGAAGGGGCCTCCTACTGGGCCATCAACACCACTTAAAACAGCAGCCTCATTTTTCCTCAGAAGTTTCCAAGGCAAGACTAACCGGACAAGATGAGATTGCAATTAAGTATATGTGCTGCTGAAGCCAGCACATCGTGATAATTCTGCTGTCATATCTACTGGGTCTTGTACCTTCAAAGATTCTTCTTTTTTTAACTATGAAAAATGCATAAAAAGATTCCTGAAAATGTGGTATTGAGAGAATATCAGACGTCCTTTCTGTTTCAAGTAAGGGTGAAGGCCTTTTATTTTAACACAGAAATTTCCTATTAATCTGATAATGTAAAGATGTAATTCGTGTAGCTATTGTTATTATCACCATTGTGCCATTTGGTCTCTGCTGTATTATTTAGATATAATATGCGAAACAGCAGGAGTGGAGGATGAAAGCAAGCCAACAAGAAATAGCTGTAGCAAACCAGCAGAGAATCCGTTTATCAGTTTTACCTACAAGTACTTCCTGTACTTGTCATGGCTTTGAAACTGTTGATTATACTGCACAAAACCATATGATCACATTTCTTCATTTTTAATGTTTAAGTGTATTTTACAATGTTAGAAGATGTACATAATGAGCCCGAATTCCCAATATTGATACATCAAGTTCCAGACTGTGTTTTACTGGTAGTACTTTCACAAGAGAAAAAAAAAACATTTTATCGTTAACAGCAAAATGTTCTGTACATTTAGTTAATATGATGCACTATAGTTGCTGTATCTCTCACAGTTATCTAGCAGCTTTTTTTTTGTTCTGTGGAAGAAAGCTAGTATTTGTATTGTGGAATATTCTGTGTTTATTACCCTTACTTCTAATCGTATTTAGAAAAAGATGGAGAAGATGTTTGTTCTTGATGTGTGCATCATTTAAATATTAATCCACATAATCAAGGGTTACGTGTAATTCAGAGGATGTCTGAATATGTCTACAAAAGCTGTAGAAACCAAAGGTACGTTGTTATAATGTTTACATTTTGTGGAAGATGTGGGTCTAATGGCATCAGTACTGTGAAACCAGTAAAATAAACATATTTTTCCTTGAAGACATCACTTTAAATAGATACAGAGTTCAGAAACATTTCATTTGAAATTGCAGCACAACGTTAAGCTGTTTTTGGCAGCCATTTGATCTTTAAAGGTTTCATTTTGTGGTTGTTTGTAGTATTTGATGTATAGTAAAACTTGTGCTACCACCCAGGTTATTTCGGAAACACAAATTCCTGAAAAGGGTCTTCAGATCATATTGTGAGGAAGTGCTTAGAGTAATCAAGATAACAAAAACCACTCCAGGAATATGTGAAGAGGTGGATGTGTAAAACACCACTGTTTAGCCTGTTGGTCAGAGACAGAATGAGGAAGGCCGTGGCAAGGCTGAGTGTGTGGGCTGCATGTGACTGTTTCACATGTTATATGAATTTCAGCATGTTGCAGGTTGCTTCAAATTTCAGCACTCCTTTGAAAGGTGTAATTAATGTTACTACGAATTCAACAGATGTGAAAGACATTGCAGCAACAAAACCTGGGTTGTCTGCTGTAGTGACACTTACAGTATATGATTGTACAGCTTTCATTTGCTTTTTTTATTTCTGTGGCAGAACATTACCACAGGGATTCCTGATTGAATGTATAATTTTGTGTTACAATGAAAATTATCCACTTTCTGACTAATGAAATGTTTTTATGTATGTAGCAGATGAACAGAAGAATACTAAAGGGGAGAAAAGAGACATTTATAAGCATATTTGATGCACATCAAAATAAAATTTAATGTATTCACATATCACTTTTTGAACACTAGTGCATCTATATCAATGTACAAAATAAATGAATTCTATACCTTTGTGTCACCAAATAAGGCATGCATTCTTCATAATAGTTTTAGACATATATAGCTACAGGTCAACTCACAGTAGGACTCACAGACATTCAACCACAGTACACATAAAGCATACTGAAATGGGCCAACCACTTTTCCTCTCCAATACACATTCCGGTTATTTGTACAGTACATACAGCAGGGATTTAACACTACATCTAATTCACAAAAGCAACGAGATATACTGCAACTGCATTTGGGTTTCTGAACACTTCAATTCTGGCTTTATTCAGAGAAGTGATTAGGTGAATACAAGACACCTTCATGCACCTCAAAATGATTTTGGTAAAAATCTTTGTTCAGATCTGAGGGCATAAAATATATCTAATAAGAAATAGGTACTGAGTAACTGAGTAAGTAGGAAATATAGAGTGAAACAGTACT
Organism: Atractosteus spatula; assembly: GCF_055471065.1. Classification (NCBI taxonomy): domain Eukaryota; kingdom Metazoa; phylum Chordata; class Actinopteri; order Semionotiformes; family Lepisosteidae; genus Atractosteus; species Atractosteus spatula. The sequence goes on along the minus strand of NC_142710.1, from coordinate 29,086,121 downwards.
GTAGTACAAAGAAATGCAGCCGTGACTCGCGCATCTGACCCATGAGCAGGTCTTTAGAACACAAAAAGAATTAGCCTCGAATGAACAGCGCCCTCTGGTGGACGACCTTCACTGCACTATGCACCTATTCCCACACCCATGTACTGAGACTGATAGCCTCAGTAAAACTTAACATTCTGAGGTAATATTAACATCTAGAATTTTATATGGAAATCCCCTTTTTCACTCAGCAATGTGAGGGGTCATAGGGTCATCAAAGGAGGGAGGTCATTTCGCTTCAGTTCTACTGAGACAGAGAATTAATTATAATAACAATAAAACCTGTTTAAAAATAAATACATCCTCAGGAATTTTGTTAAATAAGATTGTTGCGAGCTGATATCCACAGAAATATCTATGCTTGTTTTAAAATGTTAAAATGTCTATTTAACTCAACACAAACTCTTAGAAAACGGAACGATTTAAAGGGCGTCCATCCTGAAGACAGAGGTAGGCAGCAGCGTGGACTCAGAAACAGACCTACGTCAGTGAGACTGCCATGTCTGTGCAGCTGGAGCCGGCGCAGCTTCGGGCTGCACAGCGAGTCACGGCTGCAGGCTGCAGCAGAAGAAAAGTGTTCAGGAAGATGAGGATCGGGCTGCCGGGAGCTCTGGGCTGCTCGGCGGCTCATTTCTGCTGCTCCTGCTCCCGCAAGCGGCAGCCTACGGCCGTGATCAGAGCCGCGCCTTTCCCGCTGCCGTCTTCCGACAGGAGGAAGTTCACGTTGCACTTCGGGGCCAGCTCCTTCACCGTCTGGTGCATTATCTTCGAGAAGCTGGGGAGACAGAAAGTGAGTATTCCTCTGAGTCTACACATACCGTACCTCCGCTACACAAGCCACAGGTTTAGAGCTGCTGTCCAACCCGCTGTGTCAGCCAGGAGAAATGAAGACAACATACACTTGTCCTCGGAAATATGGACATCTGCCTTTCTTTTTGCAAAGTGATACAGGAAGGCAAAATGGCAGGTCTTTCACATCAGGTGGAGAATAGACAACACCTTTAGCAGTAACTGACTGCTAAAATGGGGAAAGACCGGCAGCCCTACAGTGGACTCTACATACAGCACCTTTTAGATAACAATGCATCTGTACCAACAACATTCATACAGTGTCTCCTGTGCATCTTGTGCTGTAGCTGCGCCCAAACTCTATAAAACACAGTGTTGCTTATTTACAATGTGCGCGCGCACACAAACCGTCTAACACCACAGCTATCGCTAAAGGATGTGCTATTTCATGACCTGCTACACTCAAACACTCCTCCTCCTCTCTGATACTGACTGTGGATGCAGCTTGTAGAGAGTCCCGTCAACCCCCACGGTGATGTCCAGCTTGTCCAGCCCCCGGTTCTCACGGATCTTGTCCACGACAGCGGCCATCCCGGCCCCGCAGATCTGCGCCGCTCGGCGAGACACCGTGCCGCACACCTCCTTCACAACGATACTGTCGTCGCACGTGCTGTCCAGGCCCAGCTGCTGCAGGATGGCTCGGACCTGGAGGAGGGCCAGGCGGTCACTAGGGGACAAAGACACCAGCTTCAGAGTTAGGGACCTTCACAAACTGACCTTCTAGTGCCGCACTTCCAAGAGACAGCTGATGAATTCAGTACTAGTGCTCACTGGGCAGCCGGGACCGCTGTCGGCACAGTCATTCCAGAAGAGAAAGTCTGGCACCGGCTGCTTTAAAGCTGTTCTGTAGAAATTCCCATTGATATTAATAATATTTATACTGAATTTCCATTTTCCACAAAATAAAGAGCAGGGATCTGCTTATATGTAAAAAGTATGTCAAGGTGAGGGATATAGACTCCATTACTTTAATTTACTCAAATACAATGCATGGAAAGACTTTGACCAAAATATAAGCTTGACAATGCCATCCAAATGTGATCTATCATTATCTTTATATTAACCTTTCTAGATCCTCTAAGGTGACAAATCAGGAAGAACAACTAGTTCAGCTGAATGTGTGCCAATTATTGTGTCTGACAATAAAGAGAACTGAGTACAAGATCAGGTGCCCTGCAGGCGACGCCACTCTCACCTCTCAATCTGGGACAGAAACTTAGTCTCAAAGATGCCTCTGGTCTTTAGCGTCTCAGAAATCTGACCTCTGAAGAGGAACCCCCTCTTTGTCAGGTCGATCAAAATGTTCCGCACAATTTCTCCCAGGTACATCCCGCTACACATTTTTTCATATCTGGGGAACAAAAGGCAGATTTGTCCGTTAACCATTTCAACAGAGACTGCTGGCCAACGTCTTTAAGATGTAGTCACTAGTATTGAGTCAGACGATCAGAGACAGGTGTGCTGTAACCACGGTCACCTTTGTTTCCCAGGATTCAGCGAGAGCTCGTCCACTGCCCGGTCGTACTGGGTCCTGATGTCATCCAGACAGCCGTTGTCTCCAAATGCACCCCATTCCATGTTGACGCACATGCGGCCCTGGTCTCCCTCCACTGTCTCGATGTTCCTCATCTCCTCCATGTAACACGCATTACTGCCCGTTCCTGAAACAGCAATCGACACATTCCTCCTGCTTATTATCTGAGCAAACCACACCAATTTCAGTGTTATTAACACAATACTTTCTCCTGCAAAGAGCACCACGCTTTGCTTAAACTCTGCGAAAAGCATGCAACTAAATGAATCATTTGAATCATTTGTTAGAACATGTACATTGAAAAGTAGGCCCAGTGCTTAGAACATTTACTGCCATCAATGTCCAGGCAGTATGAAATTTGCACTGTGACAAATTCATACAGAATTAGGGAAAAAACAATTTCAGCAACTATTTTGTGTCATTGGTGAGGCTGCAGCAGCGAACACACAGAAACAATAAAGTACAGACTTGAGTGCAGAAGCCTCTAGGAACGTTGTGTAACATGCAACACATTTTTAATTAGATCCCTGTCTACCCAAATGAGGTTCTGCCAAAATCAGATCCAGTTTTACAAAACACTAACTTTTTTTGTCCGTGCATGTTATTACAATATCATTAAAACTGTAGCCAGAACGTATATTTCTCTATTTTTTCCCCAGGCTGTGAAATTTTGCAAGACGGGGTGACGTTCGCGGTGGTAGTTCAAAACAAACGAGACGCAGATACAGCAACAGTGGAGAGCCTACCCGCAATCAGACCTATCTCACACGTCGGCTCCTCATACGCACACGTCATCATCGTCCCCACAGTGTCATTCACTATGGCCACAACATCCAGATCAAACTCCTTGAGACAACGAAGACAAAAACAAGACATGTAGAAAGTGCTTTTCCGACCAAATCCCGATGGTAAGAAACACATCAACAGAAAGTCGCTGGCACACACTTGCAACATGTTCGAGGTATTTTGGAAAACGCTTTGGGTACATTTAAAAATATATATTTTTACATATTTGCATAAGGCTTCGCATCACAGCAAAATGTGATTACATGTAGTACATTTCTTCCGCCGCAGCTCGTCTCAGGAGCATGCGGCTTTCTCTCACCTCTCGCCTCTTGATGCCTTCGCGGAGCAACCCCACCACGTCCTCCCCCTCGCAGTCGGTTGCTTTGAAACCTTTGGTCCAATTTACAAGGATTCCCTAAATCGAGTGAAAAAACGGACCGTAAATACTGAGAAAAAAAAATCCCCACAACGACTTCCAGTCCTTGAATGCATTTCTACAGGTTATCCACTAGGTGCCGTAAGAACCGCAGCAAAGGAACTGTAAAACTGGCCAACAAGCAGGGCAGAGACCTTTCTCCAGCTACACTTACAGACAGAAACGGGAAGGCATGTAAATATTTGAGAGAACCATAAACGTACTTTTTCAATTGGGTCTGCTTATAACCCACTGTCCTCCAAAAATGGAGAACTTTTTCAGCTCTTTGAAGTTCGGTGACAATTCAACCCATAAAAAAACACAGGAAAAACACCAAGAGCTCACCGCGTCTAGACTGGTCTGCTTGCATGGGAATGAAAAGGTGAACCCCAGAGGCAGGCGGGCGTTCTTCATCCCCATGTAATCCAGGAAGTCCGAGATGCAGTGGACAATGTGATCGAAAAGCTGGAAATAAAGGTCATTCAATGTCAACAAAATAAAAATACAAGTGAAAGACTGTTTTGTCCTGTTTAGCAAGGTAGTTTCCAATTTCATACTAATTAATGCACGCATTGTCGATCGATTATAAAATGAGATGTTATGGTACAGGTTTGTTGCATAATGTTTAAATTTCATAACATTTCCTTAACTGTTAGATAACACAATTTTATTTCTATTTATTTCAGTCCAGTCAGTGAAAACGAGAAAGGATCCCCTAACAACCTGATTTAGAGACTTTGGATGCTAATATTAATCTGGCTGGCATCTTTGATGTTCAAAAGCTTTTTTGTCATTGTTGTTTTTTTTTTTAGTTTGTTGCAGAACAAACTTGATCAAACTTTTATTATGTGCTCATAATAAGAAACAAAATGTGCTACTTTCCTAAACAGCATCTCCATGGTAGCCTGTTGGATCTTGGATCTTTGACTATTGGATCAAGATTAATGCTTTAATTAGCAAAGAAACGATCTATATACAGTAAAGTGTTCAGAGAACATTGTTAGAAGAACTCTCTTTTTAGATTAACTGATACTGAACATTTCTTAAAACTATGGGAGCAGAGGTTAATTCTTTAAATTCATATATTTTAAATATTTTTCCATCTATTTTAGGTTAAGGCATCTTAAAACCTATCAAATCTGTGACAGATCCAGAGTGGTTTTCCAGCATTGCCTAACTCCTTTGCTCCCACGTACCTCCTCTCCAGTTCCTTGCATGACTTCTATGGGAATGGCATATATTTTATTGTGCATCTCCACTGTGCGTCTCTTGCCACTGCGGATTTTGACCAGCAGCACCCTGAAGTTAGTCCCTCCCAGATCCAGTGCTAAGAAGTCTCCGTGTTCTGAAAATACAACCAAAACAGAGCCCGTGAAGCCCAGAGGAGAGAGCTGGCTTTCTTCTTGTCAGCCCCTACCCCTGAGCGTGAAGCCAGGTGATCAATGACATGTCTCGTTGTTCCAGTCTTGGGGGAAAGCTGATGATGTAAAAACTATGCATTGCCAGACAAGAAGGATTCCTGTCAGGCATGTTAAACCAGTGGGGCAAGCAAACAAGATAAAAAATAACTGGATAACAGATCAGAAGACTGAAACAGCCAAGAATAAATTAGTTTGTGCAAGCTTCTTCGCCACAACATGTCGGTCACTGTATGGGCTTGCAATTCAACTGATGTGTTGACTGAACAGACTAGAAGAACAAATGATACTTACGAGTCACTTAAACCAATTGGTCTGTTGTAGTTCCATCTTACTCCTGTTCTAATGTATGTCTTTAATAAGCTAAATTAATTTATGTAAAGACATTAAAAAAATTAAATCCTATAATTGCAGGGGTTTTTTTTTAAACTAAGACCCCAGTTGTTTTGTCTTACATTCAGAGATACATGACCCAAGATGGCTCTAAATTGTTGCAGCTATTTTTTCTGGAGGAAACAATGTCATGTACCTGTATTAGGAAGGGCTACAGGAGATACTGTATGAGACTGATTCTTGCAGGTATAGCAAACAGGGAACTGGTGAGGGTTTTTTTTTTTACAGGTGCTTTTGAGATTAACACAAGACAGTTTATTCAAGTAAACTGAGACAGATAGAACTGAGCCTTATTTAAAAATCACTTTAGTGAACCCTTTATACTTCTCTCCTGTGTACTCTACCGATATTACCAGGCCGATTGCTTTGAAAAGCACACCTGTCCCATCAGGAGTGCTGCGCACGAAGGTGGGCAGCATCTTGACAGTGGCGGTCCCATGGGTCTTCTTGCCCAGCCCGTTCTCTATCTCTGTCCTCATCCTCTTCTTCACCTCCAGCAGCTGGGCCTGGGTCAGCCGGAACTCATCCATAGTCTGCTTGATCTGCCGGGCCTGATCCGCCAGCCGGTAGGCCACCGCCGTCACCATGGCGGCGCCCTTCCCGCTGCCGCTCTCGGAGAGCAGGAAGCGCACGTCCGAGTCGGGGACCAGCCGGCGCACCGTCTTGTGCAGGCGCCTGGAGTACCTGTGGGGTGTGGGGGACACGTCAAAAACCTGCACCTCATAACATGGCAAGCTGCAACACAGCAGTGATCCTGCTCCAGAGTGCGTCAGATAACATGAAGACGCCGGTGTCGCATAGCTGCTGCCTGCTCCTGGGACACAGGCAACAGGGTTCCTGTGAACCAGAGAGCAGCCACTGATGGCAACGACTGGGCGGACACCATGTGGGGATTGAAGAGTGGTCATTGCTTTTTTTATACGGTAACGTAAAGCAGCACAGCAGCGCCGTTCAAGCTGCAATAATGTTATTTGCTGTGCATTTGTCTTGATGCGGGACGTTGGCCTTTGGCGAGAAAAAAAGAATCCAGTTTTATCTGAGGGCTTCTCAGGAAACCCACAGTGCTGTGCAATAGCACGCTCATTAAACTCACTAAAGAAATAAGAAGAAAGAGAAAAAAGAAAAGCAGAGCAAACTGTATTTATAGATCTAAATCAAGTGAGACATAACAATGCTGTTGAGCAGAGAGTCTCTGTTGGTCTGGGCAGTGAGTTTCACAGTTGTGGTGCTGTAAACAAGAAGGCCAGAAGATGGCCAAAGATAGAGCAATGTTATTCTTATAGGACAAAGATACCCTTGTGATATTCTAAACGTGCTTCAAACGACAACAGAGGTTTCAAACTTCCAGTTAGGGTTTGATTTTAGAATCGTCTGCAATGGGAGATGTGTGAGCATAAATTCCAGCTTGTCACCGTTCAGCTCAAGAAAGTTCTGTTGCATCGATATTGTAATATCCGACAGACAGGAAAGTTCAGAAAACACAGTAGTCTTGTCTGATTTTTGGCTGTAAGTAAACTTTGTCTCATTATTGTGCAGTTGAACCTCAAGCCCCGGATGGCTACTAATCTGACTAAGAGGCAACGTGTAAACATTGTATAGTACAAGTCACAGAATGGATCCCTGTGGAACTCCCTAAATAAGTGGGCCAACGTGAGATTTAAAACAGCCTGATAGATTAGGTCCTGAGACCCAAAGAGAAGACAAACCACCAAAAGAAAGTACTGATGCCAGTCCATCACAGGGCACACATATGGACAACTTGGAGACACAAATGAACCCAGCCAGTATGTCTTGGCAGGAAACTGGAGCATCCAGAAAACCCCTTCCCACACAAGAGGAGAGCATACAAACCCTACAAAAAAGGTATTGTGTTCTGCAGTCGAACTCAGGCCCAGTGCTTACTGCTGCAACACTGTGCTGTCTATTGTCTAAGTCATTAGCTTTACTTTTTTATTACTGCTGACAACAGATATGCAAAGATATACAATGGTTAGCCAAACTAACGGCAGTATCACTTTATCCTGAAGAGGATTTGGTCATAAAAAACAGAAACTGACAAGAAATACATTCAGCATGTGTTTGCAAATTTATTTTGCTTTAAGTATTTGTTACTGTTATGTTTTTTCCTAAAAATACAAAAAGGTAATGGTTTTTTATGTTTACCATGACCTTTTTGTAAGATATTACCATTATAAAAATGATACTGAACTAATTCTAAAGGTCTAAATATCACTGAATCCCATTCAAAAATGCAACAGAACCTACAGGCAAAGACTACTGAATGAAATACTGTTAGTAAAGCAGTGGTGCAGTGAACCAAACAACTATCTCTGGCACTCTTAGTCTTCATATTATACAGAAGGCTACAATTATCTATTTATACAACTAACATTTTCCCTGCAAATGGTAGTCTCAGATTTCAGAACTAACCTTTCAGTTAATCTATACTACATCTGAGTAGTTATCTTATAAATAGAAGAGCTCAGTCATGTACCCTGGGATTTCCAGAATGGAAATGAAACTGAATATAGTTTCTTCCAAACACTAGCTGTAAATTATACACACTTTTGTGGACAATGGCACAACAGTGCTAGGGAATAAACGTCTTTATCAGTGCAGTAAAAGTGGGCAGGACGCAGCAGAACCAGGGGTTTGGGAGCTGTACCATCTCCTATGGTTCACATGAGGCATGGCAACAGTAGCAACCTGTCGAACTTACTGGGGGTGCATCTTGTAGAGGGACCCATCAATGCCCACGGTGGTACGCAGGCGGGCCACGCCCTTGTTGTCCCGCAGCTTAGTGAGGATGGCGCCCAGCGTGGCGGCGATCAGGTTGGCCGATCGGAACGAGACAATGGTGCACACGTGCTGCACCGCGATGCAGTCCTCATGCGACGGCTCCACGCCCAGCCTGGTCAGGATGTCCTTCGCTTTGGCCAGGCCCTCCTTGCTTCTGCGAGGCAACAGTGATGGGGAGAGAGAGGGACTGAGGCTCACTAAACCTGGCACACCTGTACCGCTGAGATCCTTTCAAATCTCGCACAAAAGGTAACCGAAACATTTGGTCGTCTTTTGTCGGAAGGTAGAAGTCCTTATTTTGTAACAGTAGTAAAAAGAAGAAAAATGAAAGACTCCATTGAAAGAAATAAGGAAAAAAAGATTTATAATAATTTTACCTTTTTCTCCACAATAAAATTCCCATTTGTTAATAGTAATTTAAAGATTTTTAGGGTGCAGCTAGCAAAAGAAATGAATGGAAAATTATTTTTTTCCAAAATCTGGTCAGTGATTGGATTAGTAAGAGCAAGTGCAGCAAAAAACGTTTGATAGACATTGTATGTTTGATTTCCAGCATCATGTTCTCCAGTTATTTCCAAGATCAGCTGTTTTGCTCTGATGATCTTACTTTGATTTACTATTTTTATCTATGCCAGCAGTTCTTAAAGGCGAATAAGTACAGGTTATGCAGCAGACAGTTCACTGCAGGAATGTTACAAAGTGATCTGCATGCAGAGCTAATAAGTAAGTAGTATTTGTCGGCAAAACCATCTTGAAGCCGAGAGCAATATTGGATTATAATAAGAAGAGATGTATTCACAAGCCGGCTTGTTTACAATGTAATAGTGCCGGTTGACCTCGCAGGACGTTTTGTGGCCTCGTTCAGATTTGCAGAGAATGAGGTCAATATGATTCTGTGCATACCTGGAAATTTAGTCTATTTTGTGAGTAAATTGAAGGTTTTACACGTTACGGTGTACATTTTACTTTCACTGTGGTTTGAATTGCACTCGTCATTGCAAATTCTTCAAAATATTAAAATAGTGCAGTTCTCCTTTAATGGCTTGATCATGTTTTATATTCTTAAAGTCTAAATTTCCTATCACACACATTCACACCATAAAAAAGTGCACGTGCAAATTAAGTAAATAATTTTCTTACCAGCAACAGTAAAAAAAGGCTCATAGCACATTGTCTGCTGACGACGAACACACTTAATGCCCTTATATCACATGGAGAAAAAATTTTAGTATCTAACAGGGATTTTTTGCCTCGGAAAATGTTATTCTACCTGTTTTTCGGTTCTCAGGCCCTGTGGGAACACAGGCGAAGAACAATTAATAACAGATAATTACTTACTTCTCTATAGCTGACACGTGCTTTGTTTCAAATTTCCCTTTGGTGAGGAGCTCGGGGGTGATTCTCCCTTCAAAGAGGAGCCCTTCTTTGGCCATCTTCACAAGGATGAGGCGCACAAGCTCACCCATGTACATCCCACTGACCATCTTTTCAAACCTGGAGAAAGGAAGGCAGTAGATGGGGTGATATTCCAGAGATATCCAGTATACCAGAAATAATAATGTTATTTACTGTATACAGTTTATGCTACTTAAAACATATACTCTATGTGTATTAAAAACTGAAAGCACATCACCTAATATTAATTATTACATTTGAAATGAATGTTGTAAAATAAATATCACTGAGTGTTTAAAAAAAAAGGTGAATCACAATGAACAAAACAGTGTTTCACACTCAGCATTGTTTTCTAGTTCTGGTTCTCACCAGATGGCTGTCTCCTGGGAATAAAGGATGAGGGAACGTTAAGTGAGTAATAAGAGGTTAGAGGGGATGAGTGGTAAGAGAACAGCGTTAGAAAAAATTCAAAAGTATAGTATTTCCATCAATACAGAATAGAAATACAGCATTGTGACTCTGAGTGATAACAATAGGGTTGTGACAAAAAATAAATGAATTGTTATATGGGACCCTGTCTCAATACTGTGAGGCAGTATTACTCTGGATCACAGGTTCATCATGCACTGTATGTCACAAAACTTGGGGTCTTACAGTTGTTTTCCTGGATTGAGGGATCCTCTATCAATCTCTCTGTCAAACTCTGTTCGAAGGTCCTCAAGTGAGCCGTCATCCCCAAACGCTCCCCATTCCGTGTTGATGCACATCCGGCCCTCATCCCCTTCCACCAGGTCAATGTGCCTCATCTCCTCCATGTAACACGCATTGGTGCCAGTGCCTGCAGGAGACCAGAGCGCAGCATGGTGAACCTGGTGAGTCTGTCTGTGATATATGAGTCTGACAGCTAGAGCACGCTGGTGAATCTGTCTGTGCTAAACCAGTCCGACAGCTAGAGCACGCTGGTGAATCTGTCTGTGCTACACCAGTCCGACAGCTAGAGCACGCTGGTGAATCTGTCTGTGCTACACCAGTCCGACAGCTAGAGCACGCTGGTGAATCTGTCTGTGGTATACCAGTCTAACAGCTAGAGCACGGTGGTGAAGCTGTCTGTGGTATACCAGTCTGACAACTAGAGCACGCTGGTGAATCTGTCTGTGGTATACCAGTCTAACAGCTAGAGCACATTGGTGAATCTGTCTGCGGTATACCAGTCCGACAGCTAGAGCACACTGGTGAATCTGTCTGTAGTACACCAGTCCGATTGCTAGAGCACACTGGTGAATCTGTCTGTGGTACACCAGTCTGACAGCTAGAGCACATTGGTGAATTTGTCTGTAGTACACCAGTCCGACAGCTAGAGCACACTGGTGAAGCTGTCTGTGGTATACCAGTCTGACAGTCTCCATATCAATAAACTACTATCCTTTTAGTCATCAAAACTAACACTGATCATCACATACTATCACATATTGTAGTGATAGTGAAAAGTTTGTAGAATTGATCCTTTTTTTATTTTTTTATTTTCTCAGTTTTTTATTTATACAGTACTTCACATACATTTTTGCTCTATATCACTTTGTTCTTTCAAAAGTAGATAAAACTGATGTTTATAATTCTTTTTGACTGTTGGTAAATGTTGTTACACCAACCTCTCTAACTGAAGCTGCAATTTCAATATCAATTAAAATGGCGCAAGCGGCATTTGGTCCAAGGAAGTCAACTTATGTTTAAGAGTGATGCTTGTGTAACAACTCCTACATTAAATCACAAGAATAACCAAGGATAAGGGGTCCAATCTCTCATTGTCCAGAATGCAGCAGCTTTTCTATGTCTCCTTAAGTTATAAACAGCTCTTCACCTAGGAGAAGTTAAATTAATCCAATTAAGGTTTAATAGGACCAATTAATCCCTTCTTAAACTGTGGTCAGAGTAAAGAGATGGAAAAAGCTTTTTGGATTCTAGACCCTGAGGTCCAGAGTGGGGAAGCTTTTTCCAGAATATTCTCTTCTGAGCTTTTTAAAGGGCAAAATATCTTTCACTGGAAAAAAAGCCTTTTAAACTGCTTTAGTTGCCTCTGAATTTAATATATTATAGCAGTCTCCATTGCCCTACTAGACATTTGGTAGGGCAACACTGTGGGTCCTGGCTAACCCGGAAGTGAAAACCCCTCTTTGTTCCAGAGGGCAATGGGCAAAGAGGGGGGAACTTTTTGTTTCCCCAGTAACCTCAGGACTCCACCCTCTCCAGGGTGTCTTAAACTGTGAGCAGAGTAGCAGTCATGTCAGAATTCCTCTAGATCCAACAAGGTTTAACCTCCACCTTATTTTTCATTTCATTGGGCTTAGTTCCTCGTGTAAACAGCTAAGAACATTAAAGCTTGTTCTGCATGTCTGAGTCTTTGAAACTATCACATGCTTTTATATGTTTACAACTTCTTTACCTATAATGATCCCAACTTCACATCGCTGGTCATCAAATCCACAGGTCATCATAGTTCCAACTGTGTCATTGACAACCGCCATAATATCAGCATCGTAATCCTTCAAAACAAAGAAACAGAATTACAGATGACCGATTGACCAATATGCGTAATGGATGTGAAGCAGTCAGATTTCCTGGTTTCTTTTTCAATTTTAATTAACTGTATCCATTTATACACTCACAAAGTCAGTAAGCCAAACTTACCCCTCGCTTCTTAATGGCCTTGTTCAGTAGTTTCACCACATCCATTCCCTCCACACCACTTGCCTTGAAACGCTTGGTCCATGTGAGCAAAACACCCTGAAACACACAGGTCAGGCTGTTAATGCCCTTTGACACTAAAGGGCCACATCTCCTAATTCAATCTCTCTGAAAATCAACCCAACAACAATTAATTAATCAATTAAGCTTCAGTATCACACCCCAGTCCTTGTCCTTCACTAAAGGCTAAATCCTTGTCCTTCAGTACAATTACTATTTAGTGTGTAGTTTTTGGATCATTCTGTGTTGTTGGATACACTAAACAATGTTGACAGTAATCTGCCAATGGCGAAAACAAGGAACAGAGGAGCAGGAATTAATGATTACCCCAAACTGCCAAGTCCTCTGCTTTGACCAGTGTTTCCTTTACAAATTATTTACAATGCATCCAGTACACAGCAATTAGCATAATTATTAACTAACACAGGTTACCATTAGTGCACTAGAGGTAATCTTCAAAAGATATTCCATGGTCCTATGGTGTTTATAGCATTTGAGTGATAATTAATGATTTTATGTTTTACATTCCTCTGCAGGCAAAAAAAAACATGCCTCTGAAAGATATGGAAGGTTTAGTCCCATCCATTCTGCTACTGGTCTGTGGGGATTATTTCTAAAACATTTTTGCAATTTGGTTTCAGGGAGATTAAGTAAATCAGCGGTCAATTTGCCTCATCCACTGGCATGGCTACACGACAGAATATAAGAGTCCTCAGCTCTCCCTAGATCTGAACTAAAAGCAGGCCATGTGGATAGAAAGAGCTTTCACTCATAAAAAGTATGATTTGCGAATTTTTTAGTTATTTTTAAGATGATCATACCTCGTCCAGCTTGGTTTGTGCACACGGGAAGGAAAAGGTGAATCCCACAGGAAGCTTCTTGTCTTTGATTTTTTGTTTTTCCATAAAATCTCCCAGGCATTCAGCAACATGGTCAAACAGCTGCAAAATATATCACAGGCAACACGGAATCAGTCCATTATTAATAAGAAGGCACTAATATTAAATTATTGTGTTTGTTTGGAAATAAAAAGTAATCCTGTCTGAAATGATTTGCCTTTATGAATAGTATATTGATATAAACAATTGTAAATATGAAGAATTAGTTAAATAGTTGAAGTGCTCAAATGTTCTCACTGCCCACTTCTCACCCAGATTTCAAGTGAACACAAAGCTTTTGTTAAACCTTGTGTCAGCATGCACAGCAGATTTGAGCACACAAAACAGACACACCAACCTGCAAGGTTTGGAGATGGGTGGGATCTCAATGTACCGACAGTGCCCAGCAGGAAGAGACAGGAAACGGAGCTCTTACCCGTGTCCCACTGCCATGCATGATGTCTTCCGGCGTGTCGTAAATCTGGCTTTCCATCTGGACTGTCTGTCTCTTCTCGTGAGAGACCTTCACGCGCAAAATCCGAAAGTTAGATCCTCCCAGATCCAAAGCTATAAAGTCTCCCTTTTCTGGAAGAATGAAGGGGCTTCGTGTTAGTCTGCATAGTATTTTCAGAGCTTCTAGTTACAGAGAATGGAAAATTAAAATCCCATAAATTCTATTTTGTGGTATTCTTACTGGTCACATGCAAAGGCTTTGCATTTGAAGTATGAATTAGCTAAGAGGTATACAAGTGAAGTGCCCCAAAACAGGACAATTTGGAAACCTTGTTGAAGATGTAAAGGAAATTTAAAGAGTTTAGATAGAATTCTGGACTGGAACACACCTTGCAGATAACATTTACTATAGAAATGTTTATAGTTTTACATATACAGTAGGTAGCAAAGATCTGAACTACAGCTGTAAAATGGGAAACACTAAGTTTGTAGAACCTACATGTGAAAAGGAGTTAGGTGTTTACAGGTATGTCGACACATCTTATAATCTAGACAAAGTGGGGAAGAAATAAAACATAATGAAAGGATGTGTAGTAAAAATCATTTAATTTAAACCTAGAGATGGTATGTTAGAATTATACAGTGTACCGGTAAGTTTCAAACATATTATTGCTGCAGTACCAGTAATTCACTGACAGGTTAAAAAAAACTAAACTGTTTAGTCTTAAACAGAGAAGACTGAGGGGACCTGACAAAAGGTTTTAAAAAATGCAAGACAATGATAGAGTCATCCCAAAGACCTTCTTCACTATCAGCAAAGAACTATAGTATGAACCAGAGTGGAACACACAAAGGGTTGTTGGAGTGTGGAACAACTAACTAACCAACCATTTTGTTAAAGGCAATATCCTGGATTCTGTCAAGAAACAGCTGGAAGGGATCCTGGGACCACTGGGCTACCAGTAACCACACAAGATAGAATCTTATGCTGGTTATTGAGCAGCTTAGCAATATAACTTAAGAATGTTCACATGCCTTCAAAAAGGTAAAAACAAAATTAGGTTTCTCCAAATTAAAACTTTTATATTGTTCTTTCTTTCTACCTCTGTTGAACCTTCTACAGTAAGAGAGGAGGACATCCCTTTTATCACTGGTCATTTTAACAACTTGGCATTTAAGCAGCTTTATCTCTGCATAGCAACCAACTATCAAATGCATGCTGCAGTGGTCATTGGATTCCCTTCATTGCCTTTCAGAAAATAAATGAGCAAACATTTAACTGGCCTTTTTCCCCCTTCTGAACACTAAACACTTCAATTACGCCACGCTCAGGTACTCCACAGTATGCTGCAGACAAGAGAATCATTAACATGAGTCCTTCATTAGTTACAGTGAATGTCACAGCAATGCACATCGCTGTTTCACATGAACCTCTCCCAGTGCCAGTATATAGATTCAAGCAGGGCCTTTTACAAAGTCCTTGGATGAAACAACCTCTGAAAAGTGGGCAGCAATAGAGTGAGATGGTTCGTTCTTATCTGTACCTTGGCATTCTTTTTCTTTCCTGTGACACAAAGGCAAAGAAATTCACAAAATAAAATGGCTAAACACTGCTAGACAGAAAGAACAGGATGTTGTGTAAGTACTGCCATTTCACTGAGGTGCTACAGTAGTATTGTACTTATGCTTTTCTAAATGAGTGGCAACTAATCATCATCCCTATAGACAACCTCTGTAATGATTTAGGCAGGGATCATGCAGAGTGTTGTGTTCAGAACTGCTCTCCACATTATAAAGATGGTATGGTAATGATGACTGATGAAAAGGGTTCTTTTAACCTGAAACAGAGCAGACTTAGGGAAGATTACAGAAGAGTTCAAGTTTTAAAAAGATCTTTAAAGATACTGTAAAGTTTACCCAGAACTGCAATTGAACCAGGACATGGACATTCAGATTTTGTTGCATAGAAGGCTCATTTTTTGCAACACTCCATCTATCTTAATGAAGCTACAGTACTTAAATTGCATCTCAGCAGAATTTTAGAAAGTTTGTAAGAGAATCTAAATCCAAGTAAGGAATAATGGTTGAACTACAGCTTAAACTACCTGTAACGTTTCTCAGGTTCTTATGTTTACCAACTCAAACTGTCTCTGATCATGTGACCATGATGGCCACTGGTCCTGCAAGGTCAGCCTTTTCTTTTCATTCTGTTTGATTCGGTATTTGTAAGATCACTTCAGAGGCACATATCTCGACAGTTCATGGAAAAGGGAAAATCAAAAAGAGACTGTATCTGCAGGCTGTGTTCCACCTCTCTTTTTTAAATTATCACTGTGGGACGAAATTCAGATTATATAGTCGAAAAGCTCAGAGGTGAAGATACAGTATATGAATTCACATGCATGATTACTGAATCCAATCTCAGATCTGACTACACAGGAACCCCAGCTTAGAGTAACCTCACACACAGTGCTATTGCCCAACAGCCAGCTGTTCTCTCACACTGAGCCCAATTAATCCCTGCCAGTGTCCTGCCTTAATAACACTACACCAAACATCAACAGAATGCATGCAATCCTCCAGAAAAACTAGAGGGGCCTTTTTAAGCACAATTAAGATAATGTAATTAGAAAGTAAGGACCAAAACCACACTGAAATAATTTTAAAAACTTGACACCATAAGAACAGTAACACATATAAATATTTTAAAGGTGAGTTTCATCAGTTCTAGCTGAGGTTATAATTATGACGGTGGCTCTGAAAGTGTATTTTCATATTTATCGGAAAGACCGCCTCACATGATTGCCTTGGGAGGCCCATGCTAGGTTATTTATAAGGTGTGACATGAGTCGGAGCCGGGCTGAAGTGGGCTGCGTGTAATGCAGGACTCCCTTGGCACCTGACATGGGGGTAGTAACACTTGGCAGGCATGGCTGTGCTATCTGAGTTAATACACGTGTGCTTATGAGTAAGGTCCAGTAAGAAAGACAGGAAAGATTGCAAAGATGATAAAAACGGGTGTACTCAAATAAATCATGAGAACTTCCTGAATGTATGCCTACGTTGTGATTTTAACTAAAGCAAAAATGATGTAACTACCATGACACATTTTATTTGAGATTCATTTTAAATCGACTCCACTGTTTGCTGAAATTATGTTATACCAACCTTTTGATTCAGAAATTACTTACGAATGAACTAAACACCTGCTTCCCCCTTGCAGGACGATGTCCTCAACACAGCACAGTCTTCACATGACAGTAACCGTAGCAGTGGAAAATTTAAATCTGCCATTTTGAGGACCATTTACGATGCAGATGAGAGGACCAGGACAGGCTTTTTCTAGATTTTCTTTTTTTCCCCATCTCATGGCTCATTATTACTCAGCTCACAGCAACCAGTGGATCCTGAGTGGATTTAATCTATTTTCATTGCTCTAACAGATCGATATGTTATGGCTCACAGTCCAGCTTCCGTTTTCATTAGTGTAGCACTAATTGTATCAAATTGCAAGGTACTGTAACTTAAGGTCGTTCCACCTTAAATCCTGTGCTCATCGCTTAAAAACCTGATTGTTGTCAATCAAAAATGCAATATGCCATATACTGTAGTGTCAGTTGCTTCAAATCAAATTGCCACTCAAATTCACTGTAAGATGGACATTGCAATGATTAAGTTGTTGATCTCAGATATTTGATACAATTTTAAAAAGAAAAAAAGTCTTTTACATGTATATGGTGTATATACCATTGGTCTAGCCCATCCCAGAAATACTGAAAGGAGAAGGTCAGACATTAAAATAGAAGAAAAACGTATTGGAGATTCCAGTTCATCTGCCATCACTGTTGAAGGTCACACATACTGTAAAGCTGCTCTGAACATCACAAGTATATCTGATCTTTTGTTAGCTTGGATCAGGCCCAGGAAGAGAGTTCCAGGAGTGATAAGCAATTGAATAAAAACAGTCTAGCCTGCCCTAGCCTGAATAGGATTAATTAATTCCACAAATGTAAAACAGATTTTTGCAGAGGGCAACCTAACAATGAATATTGATCGCACTGCATTGCTGCATGCACAGCACGGCCCTTGAGTCAGACGAATACCCTTTTCTGATATTGTTGTGGGAATGTACTTGATTTCCAGTTGGAACAATGCAGCACTGGTGATTCCAGTCTTACTCTGTCAAAACATGTCGGGAGCTCACCTGATCCATCAGGTATGGACCTCACAAAGGTTGGCAGCATCTTCACAGAAGCTGTGGGGTTAGTGTCCCTGGTCAGGCCATTTTCCAGTTCTCTTCTGAAGCGAGCCATGACATCCAGTAGTGTTTCATCAGAGAAACGCATGGCGTACAGGTACTTATCGATCTGAAAGCAAACAGAGGCAAAACCAGCCCATTGTTAACACTCAGGAGAAACCAGGCATCTTGCATTAGTGCCCACTTACAGTACATTATCTTCACTCCTTTAGTTCAAATGGATTTCTACCACTCTTATTGGAGTCATCCTGTACCAACATAAACTTTAAGTTCAATAATTGAAAAGTCAGACTTTAATGAGCAAGAAGCATGTTGGTGTTCTCCAATTTATTCTAATCTTTTTTTGTTCTACAGTCTCAGCACTCATTTGGTTATACATTTCTAACACTGCTAAAATCATAGAGTTAATATTCAACCTTCTCCATGTTTGGCTTAGAAAATTAAATAGGAAACAACTGCTCAAGAATTTCATCTAGCTTGTTGTAATATCAGCTAAAATCCACATTATGTAATGCTTTAGATTAATTATGAGGACTTCAGATTAAGTCATTTTAATTGAAAAAGTCACATTAAACAAGTAAGCAAAAATTAAATAAACTTACATTTGAGAATGCCCTGATGACATATAGAAGGCAAGTATTTTCCATAAATAACTTGCTCATCAGACCTGAACTTATCCTGGTTTCTATGGAGTTAAGAGAACAAGAGGGACTTCTGTCCCCAAAAAATCTGAAAGCCAGTCCATCACAGGGATTACCCCCAGAAGTGCTAGACCTCACTTACACAGCTAGAGTGAAGTACCTCACTCAAAGGTACAACAGTGTCTGCACTGCAGGGACCTAAACTCACAGCCCACCGTTAAGGGGTCCAGACTTAGCCCCAGCAATATACTACCCTCAATATCACGTGGACAGTATGTCAAAAGAAAAACTAATATGTATCATTACCTACAAATGAAAGGACATGAAGAAATATATAGATATCCTACTAATACAACCATATAATTAGAATTGTTTTCTGCTTAGTAATGTTATTGCTGTCTTTTTAAATTAGCATATTGACTAAAATTCTGTATACAAACAGTATTTACCACTAGTAGACAATCAACCGCCTGAAGTCTACTTCACAGGAATGAAATTTAAATCTGGATTAAAAAAACAACCAACCTATAAATTGCAAATTATAATCTCAATTCTCAGTCTTCGTTAGGTTTGTCTTTGGACAGAACTAAGAAGACTTGTGCCCAACACAGTCACCAGGTTTATCATTCCTGAATGCCAAAGTT
Organism: Atractosteus spatula; assembly: GCF_055471065.1. NCBI lineage: Eukaryota > Metazoa > Chordata > Actinopteri > Semionotiformes > Lepisosteidae > Atractosteus > Atractosteus spatula. The sequence goes on along the minus strand of NC_142710.1, from coordinate 29,066,877 downwards.
TTTATGTAATATGGGCCTCTGTGTCAATATGCTGATAGAAATAACTTAATTTGCAGATCAGTGGAATTTAAAAAAAAAACTTCATCACCATAGGCTGACCTTGGGTTCTACAGACAGATGATAGTCATGAAAATGTGTAGGTTTTTACCACAAATGTTTTACCAGTATGGATTTTAACATACCATGAATGTTCCAAATTGCATGAGAATGAGCACCTTTAACCTCTTTAAAGGTCACTGAATGTGTCAATGCAGGGAAGGATCATTTTAGAGATTAATCAGAGGAGAGAACCTACTTGTTACCAGAATAGCAGGAACTAAAACATAAGGATGTTTAACCTTACAGCTGTTCCTGCCACTTAGCAAACTCTAAAGAGGTTACAATATGGTAAATGAAGATAGCTGAAGACAGGAATTTAATGCTTCTAGCAGTGAAATGGTATCAGCTGATCAAGATGATAATGGTGGAAAGATATATTTAAATGTGTTTCTACGCATTATAAACTGAAGAGAAATGTGTAGGTCTGGAAGAATGAAGAGATGGAATCTTTTGTTCTTAAATGGAATGTGCACACCTATAAGGAAGGACAGTTCTGGCTCTCATCCCTAAAATCTCAACAAGACAGCATAACAGGGAGAGAAACATTTCTGAGTACGGTATCCAACTTTCAGCCTCTACTGCTTAATTCGTAAGAGTAGGGTTGTTAACCCCAGAGTCTAACCCAAAATCAACCTTGGGCTTGCACAATCTGGCCTACCTACAGTACACCCTTCACTGAACTGGTAAAGCAAAGTCACTTATTCCCCTTATCTGCTACGTGAAGGGGCACCTGGTGACTAATGGTGTCCATGCGTCACTCAGAGGGTCTCTGCAGTTCAGTGCTGGGTGAGACGGATCCCCTCCTTTATGTAAAGCACTGTGGGATCCTTTGGGATAAGAAGTGCTACATGTAGTAGCTGCAGGAATTAATATGAATTATTACGTGCCACACATTGCAGGCAGAGTGAAATGTTTCTTATAAATAATAAAAGAAACAGTCCTTTACAACCCTCAGGAAACCTAGGATATCTATCTGAGGACATTCAAAAGTCACTGAGCTACTATTGTATGTGGGCCAAGAACTGTGTGTGGCTGAGGTGGAAGGTTGTGGCCTACTGTACCTACACAGATTTCTGCTCTGACTTTGACAGAGGGCAGTCAACTAGAGGTCAAGCTCTCTGATAGAGATGTTTCTGAATATCTAAAACCATGCCTCAAACTTTCATGTATGTCTTAGACCAAATGAATCACACACACTAATAAAGCACGTTAATTGCTTTATGTCAGAGAAAGGGGTGGATGGACTATCAGTTTGGGTTTTATGACAAATACACTATTGTGAGCATGTGTCAAAAAGATAAAAAGCAGGTTTATAATTAACCTTACACTTCCTACTGTTACTTATGCTTTGCAATCATTTCAGGATATTGTCCTGGACCAATCCAGTAAAACATTATTGGAACTATTGATGCCAGGTTGGGTAATTCATAAGAGCATTATTAATATGATCATATTTATTCACAATCAAATTTCAGTATTAATAACTAGCAGTATAAATCAAATCCTATTTTTCAATTTCAGCAGTTATTGCAGCATTGAGGCTGGGACATTTTTTAAATTGAACTTTACATTCAATTTCTTAGTTCACCAACTTCATTCTGTCCCCTACAGATTTAGATACTACTATTTAGTTTAGATCATCTTAATCTTTAAAGCAGAAACTATCATCATACACAGGTCATTTTTCTTACAGATTGAAATATTGGAAAAGAGATGGGCACCAGCTAGACATAAAGCTGTCTTCTTTCAAGAAAGGACTAGGTGAGAACCTCAGATTAATTAGCTGCTAAAAACCAAATAAGCAAGATGTGTTGAATGGCCTCCTCTCATTTGTAACAATCAAAATTGTATTCAAAGAGTGTGTATCCAATTTATTTAAGCGCTATAAATAGAGGAAACCGGAATTACATCTGAGATTTACATTAGGGAATCTCCTGTTTGCTCAGCAGCGGCCATCTGTTAGCAATCCAATAGATTAACTACAATAGATTGTAGTTGGTGTTATCAGGTTTGGAATGTACTGTAAAGAAGCAGAGGGAAACTCTTCGAAAGACCGGAGCACTGAGTGAGCAGAGTCTGCAGCTATTAAAAAGTGGTGCTGAACGTTTTCAGTTCAATGAACATTTTCAATTAAATGGGAAATGATTTACCATTTTCTGATCAGAATACAGAACAGCTTCCATGTCTTCAATGGTATTACATCCACTACACATACAGTATTATTTTAATTTAATTACGGTAGGACTTCAAATGTTTATTTTTTAAGAATGATCTCTTTCCAAGGTGAGCACTATTGGTTAGAGAGGAGCAAGCCCAGTGTGGATAGAAAGCAGTGTGGCAGGTTTATTTCTATATTAACTAGCGCAGAGACTAAGGGAAATACTTCAGCCTACTAAAGAAATTAGGTTCTTACAAACAGTTGAGACTCCTCAAACAACGTTTTAATGGACAGGCTTCATCATCTGTGGTTTTCTGAGTGTTTATTTTGTTATTCTTTATTTAATTAGTTGTGAAATGACTTGAAGCACCACACAATTAGTGACATTTCTTTATTTTTTACAGGTGATTATCGTGCAAGTAAATTAGAGTAAAACCAAAATCCAACACTAATCCTCAGGCAAAGTACGATAAAGGGAGCTCATGAGGACAGTAATAAAGTATGACACCATGACAAGGTATAGCTATTTGAACAGCACACACCTCAGATGAGCACAGTAAATCATGACTCAGGGCTATGAAAATTTATGAGGACTGACTCAATATCTTCCAGTGAGACAGGTAATCAGAGAGTTTCCTGGTTAGATGCCTTAGAAAGCTATCTATAACACTCAAAAGTATTGCCACAGACTTGAAATAGGCTTGTAACACCTTGATGACTTAGGGATTTTTTTTATCACACACATTAAGATTTAATTCATTGGAAGATTCATCTGCATTTCAAAAAAAGTACAACAATATCAAAACCTTTAACTTATAATTAGCTGGTTGCCTTGCATCTGATTTATTTCATGGTGACGAGAAAAAAAAGGGAAGAAATAAATGTTTTGTTCTCAAGCTACGCATGTTGAAACAGAAAAACAATCTGCTGCTAATATATCAGTCACACAGAGATAGGGCTAAGTGTATTTGGCATGCCATTTTAATGTGTGGGGAAGAGGCCTACAAGACTGTTCTCTTAGGCTGTTTTATTTATCTGATAACACCAGCTTAGGAAACTCACACTGTGACCCAGTGTACTTACTTCACTTAAGATGTTTGCTTCAGTTAAGAATGCAAACCAGTGATAACCACCAAGAGTTTATTTACTGTCAGTTTCCTTGTTTATCTGCGATGCCAAGCAGCTGAAGTTACATATGCATTATTACAGCTAGGGCTCTCTCCTCGATCACTAAACATTTAAAACACCAAGGAAGTAGATTTCCTCAGATATAGAATGGGGAATAGAACACTTCTCTGCAAGAGTCCTTAACTTATGTAGTTAACTATAAGATATTATTACAGTGAGAGATATTGTATGAGTTTTTTATGCTGTGCTGTTACTGAAGAAAGCTATGTTTGTCAAAGGAATCAGTCAGAAATTAAATCTTGTTTGCATGTCTGAGAATTTTCTGCTCATGGAAGCAGACATGTAGTTATAGTTGACAAAAACTTCCCCTTCTAATAACATTTAGTCTCATAATGAATTCCTGATTTACATTCATCTTAGTTTTTTATACACTTTATATGAACAATTTGTGTCATCACATTTTGTGAACTATGGCCTAGTAAATGAGGCTGTGACCATGAAACACATTTCATTTAATTCAAGTGTCATTCTTTCTATACTAATGGTAAAAATGGTTTTACACGTCTTAACATCTAGCAGCTGTTTGTCCAGGAGTGTATCCGTAGGCCCATGGCATTAACTAACTCGTCCAGTAATCCATCAATGTGGCAAGTCTGCATGGCTTGTATTGCCATGGCAACAGCACACACTGCCTTCTAAAAAATCAAGCCCTTTGTTTTTTAAAGTGGTCCTAATTTGAACTAGATGAATAGTGATCTCCAATTAAACTAGACCTGTTTGATCAAAATTAATTGTGGCATTAATTTTTCAGATATGGGTTAAATGAACAATTCCAAATAACAGTTATTTTGTAAAAATAAATTGTTTCTTCATTTTGGCTTCCTTCTTTTACTTCTTCCAGATTTTTTACAGGAATTCATCTTTGCCATAGAAGATATTTATCAGAGGTCTGAGCACCTACAAAACTGTGTTTTATTCAAGATGATATAATGTAAGATTTGTTTTGAAATTCTAATTGATATACTTTTGAGAGCTTGGGCTTGAATTTTAAACTTCACTAAATTCCAGGTTGTCCAATCTGTCGCTAAATGTGCAGTACAATGATTTCACTTATAAAAGCTCTAAACCGCACCCTCTGCTTTTGAGAAAACGAGTGACTTCATCTTTGGAAATGGAATCTCCATTTAGGTTATTATAGTCTTTTCACAGTACTTAAGGCACATGGTTCTGATCCTAGCTTATGAGCTCTTTCACAATTAGAGGTTGTGACATTACAGTCAGCAGTATATTAAAATGAAATATTTTCCCCTCACTATAGCCGCCTTCCACTCTACGGCTATCACAATCTGGCCACAGAACAGAGCTCCTTGATACAAGAGAATGCTTTCAGTGCTAGCCTGGGTACTGAACCTATGAAACATTATCTTTGACAGAGGGCAATCTTTGCCCTTGAATCAGCGAGTGAACTACGTGAGTGAAAAAATTTAAAAAAGGCCAGTATCTAAACTTTCTCAGTTAGAAGACAGAATCGTGGAAGTTTTATTTTGGAGATGGGGTAGAAAGCCCTCCCAAAAACTCTTCTACAAAATAGAATACAAAAATAATTATTTTGTCACCATTTGATTGATTTTTCCTTCAGACATTCACTCTAGGCCAGGGACCCAACTACTACAACACAATGGGATTTCCCTACAGACAGGTAGCCAGGGCTTTTTATATCCCACAGAAGAGTCTATTTAAAGACAAAATCTGATTTATTGAATGATACTTTATCATCCTGTATCCTGTAAATGAATCTCTGTAAGCTAATAGAGGGTGGTTTACCGTTCACATGGTAAAAAATGTCAGCTGTCCATTCTTGTAGCTCACCACAGTGTTGGCCTTTCATTGGCCTCCCTACACACATTGTTGCGTTACTTAGATTCTGAACATTTTTCTATTTCTGTCAAATAGTATTGAATTAATTAAATTACTACTATATAATAGAATACAATATAATAATACATTATTATATTTCAAAAGCTGTCTTTATTATGCTAATTTGGTTGTTTTGAGGGTCACGATTAATTTTTGTATTGATCACATATCACTAAGAATGACACCAGGCACAGATGAATTTCCCACTTCTCAAACATAAGACCACCTGCATAAACCTTTGAACAGGGTTAATAAAGGGTTAATTTTTGTATTAGTATTTAAAGTATTAAGTTGGATCCAAATACAGGAACGGAGCACCATTTACGGATCAGGACTTCCCAGCTCTATCACTCTACCTCTGAGACTCATCCTTAAATCAGCAATCCTGAAGGCATGGCAAACAGGAGTCAGAACAATACTCTACAAATACTTTCAGCTTTTTCTAAGATACACATTGCTATGATAATGCAATACAATATCATTTAATTCAGGTTTTTGGGGGGAATTGCCACAGATGTATTTTCAGTACCGATGATTATAGGTATAACACATTGTATGTACTCTTAATGCAGTTTTAATAATGTTATTGAAGAGGACCTTGTAATAATATTATGAATATAATATTCACTGTAATTTTACCTTACATGCAAGTTTATCACATTATTTCACATCATGGCGTGTATTATTGTAACTACTTCACTATTACATATTCTCCAATGAACGCCATTTCTACGCTCTAACAGCACTCGTTACTCACACAGCTGTAAGTTTAAGCACACACTGGATTTTGGAAACTATATCAACATCTGTAAGCCGAGCAGCTGAGGCACCTCTATTCTGACGTATATTCAAAGCGCAGTCTTCACTAACAGCCCCGAAAGAGTGCACTGACTAGAGTAGGCCTTGAGAAGGGAGGAGTATAAATTTAAACCAAAATACAGATGACTCGGTTCTCAGATGCTTGGAAAACTAACCAAAAACAGAAATCAAAAAACAACTCTTAGCTTTGACAATTTATAAAATCAAACTTTAAAAACCCATAAAAACCTCACTCCGGTGCCTAGTCAGCTCGACCGACACCTACATCCTGATTTCAAGGACACTGCAGCACCAGAGATTACAGGCATTGCAACCACCTTGGCCTTCTCTGCCAAAATATGATTTGCTGGAGCAACAAATAAATTAGGGCCCTTAGACCTCAGTGACAAGTACAGTAATACATTTACATTAAAAATATAAACATAGTCACATCCCCCTATCTGGCTCCTAACCTCATAGTTCTAAGATTGCAGGAATGTTTCGAAACACAGCCAGTTTGTCAGTTCGCCAGGGCTTCTGGACTCACCTTTTTGACCTGGTCATCCTTAAGCTCTGTGAAGTAATAGGCCAGAAGCTGGGCTGCTATCATCCTGCCTGGGTTGTGCGTGTAACAAGAGGGGGAAAAGCCCGACACAAGGAAATCCTTCCAGTCGAGTCCGTAAACCTTCACAGATCCCTTTTTTATAAGAGAAAAGCCAGCCTTCACACTGATCGTCCCTGTTCCCTTCTGGTATCTGCACACTGTACAAAATGAAATAAAAAAAAGCAGGATCTACATTCACTGTGGCTTACTCCTCTAACCACCAGTCAGCCAGCTCAGAGAGATGCAGCAGGAGCTGGAATGGTAACTAGCTAAACCCTGCCCACTTCCTGCCCCGTCATTGGCTGAGATACCGGAGCTGTTTTGCAAAGGAGAGTCAAGCTGACGGGCTGTCTCATTCTCCTTCTCAAGAGCGATGGGAGTGGGGGCGGGGGAGGGCGCTGCACTTACTATGGTAAAACCACAGAGTGTGTTCGCCAGGCCTGCTTCCGCAAAGGAGTCGCCATGTTTGGTGCCTGAGCATCACCGAAACAGCCCCACCATGTGAGCTTCACAACACCCTACGGCTCTCCCACTCTCACACTGCAGTGTAGAGACAAAAGGAGGAGGCACATGAAGATTCCTGAACAAGTCAATATAAGCTGAGTAATGCTTCCCTCTGCCTCAAGGTGAACCAAAACATGATGCCCTCTTTGGCCACTCACATATCAATATATACAAACAAAGCTCATGGTAAATTCTAAGGTTTGTCCTTTGCAAGAGGAGGAAACCCAGAAGCTTAGATTCTAAGGAAAGGGAACACTTCAAAGAATAAGAAAAGCCTTATAAAGGTCTATGAAGAACAAATGCAACAGGAGAGAGAAAACGATCTGAATGACCTCTACCCCAAAAGGAAAAAAGGCAGATTCAACTGAATTTTTTGTCAGCAGAGAAAAGACCAAACAAAGGGAGGAACGGGAGCCAAAGGGTGTTCTTGTGTTGCAAATGAAATGGCTTCCGAAACTCGTAACGGTGCCACATTGTCCATGCTACTGCTTCTCCCTGCACAAGAAGGATTTCAGGGAGAAAATGAATAAATCGTGGCTCTCCTGAACAAGCTGCCTTTGCATGAGCTCTACAAACCTTTCCCCGCTGTTTTTCTGTGATCAAATTTCACCTTTGACATAAATGGGCCAGGTTGCGCCTGCTAACTGCCAAACAGATCTTGAGATCAGAGCCAAGGCATTCATCTGGCAGACTGAATTACCTTCTCACTGCTAAAGAGGCCAGTTACTGCAGGACCTATAGATAAAGACAAACATCATACTGTGGCCGCCAAGCCTGCACCTGTTTGAAGGATACACAACACACCCATCGCATAAAAAGAAATACACAACACACAGTCTGAATTTCACAGACTCTCACACCATATTGATAAAAAGCCAAATTATATGGCTTTAACACAATTTTCCATCTAGCAATTTGCAATGATGAAAAAAAGCCTATGTCAAAACTATTGCTGCAAAAAGACTGTGCCTGAGTGGAGAAGTAATCTTGAGCAAAATACCCAGCTGTATAAAGGGGTACAAGTGTAAGTAACCTTTTATAAAAACATCAACTTAAATTAAGAATTATTAATAGAGATCTTTGCATTCTACTGTGCTTTTTATTCCAAGGGATCCCAAAGAACTTCACATATTCACACACATCTAAAATACAGCCCAAACAACACTGCATATCAAGTGGAGAAGGGAGAACTACTAAAGCTACTAGCTAAATTAACATCGAAATAACAATAAAAAGAACTTTTAAATAACAGAAGCGAGCTGATCCTCCCAAGGAAGTTGGGAACAACTATGAATCCATCCACACAAACCTAACGCTGACTGAAGTATAATAACCCTCAGCGGCCTTAGTTTTACTCTCATCATCTCGATCATATTTATACCGGGACGCAGCAGCACGATGTGGTACTCAGTGACCTTGATAAAGTCACAGCGCTCAAACCATGTTAAAAAGAAATTAGTCCCTCAGTCTAGGGTTCTCTAGCAAATTAATTTGTTAGTAATATATTTAAATAAACTCAAACCCAATAATTTAAAAAAAAGTTCAAAACTCTGGGATATTTATAACAGACTTGGAAGGGGAGCGGTGTGACGGACATTTCTCCTCTCATTGAGCTGTGTATGTTATAAAAGCACAAACATATCGCAACGATTATCAGTAACCGACCAGGTCCCCTAATGTAAACAACCTCTACGGGTTTCAAACCGCTCCACGCGGCCCTGGCGCCCACAGGGTTAAGTGCTATTCCCCACCCCGCTGCAGCAGAGGTGCCTACATGCTGCGCTCAACGTAACAGAAACGTGCTCTGACTCGTACGACCAGATAACACGCCCTTTCTTGACGGTTTTTCCCCCTCTCCAGGCAGCTGAGAGGAGCCTCCCCCTCTCTTCTTTACTAAGCAACCCCCAACACACGCAACACTCGCTGCCCCCTCCCTCTAAAGTGATCAGCCATCATTAAACCGACAGGGTAGGATTACACCGGAATGCGAAGTTTCCCCCACAGCGCTGTGGCCTTACTTGCATTTGAGAATAAAAGGATGAATGTAATGTGGGTTTAGGGCCTTTTTCATTTCCTTTGTCTCAAAACCTAGATTAAAAATTAAAAACTGCGGCTCCCCTCAAATGAACCCTTCTCCAGTTATTCTCCGGCTGGGGATGAGAGGAGCAGAGAGAGGCTGCAGGCGCGTCATAAGAAAATGTCAGCCCCAATTATATTAAGAACTACAGGGATGACTTCGGTGTCCTGAATCAGCACTTCGTAATGAGAGATCTTTACACAGCGCGGCTAACAATACAACTCTCTTCTGCTTACAAAATTATTTGTAGAAGAACCGTGATGCATTAAATATATTTTCCCGATGTTTGAAGTAATCTCTTTACACACTGCAAAACGAGTTTTAGTACCTATCAATTATAAGAATTCGAACTGTTATAGTTGCAGTAATTGTTACATACCAATAGGTTTAAATAATTAAATAATAATCACTTCATAGCATCTCCATTCTAAAGATCAAGGAAAGAATATCGATAAAAATGTAATATAAGTTTGATTCTTTTCTCTAATAGCCTAATAACCTGATTGATATTTTCCAGGCTGGTCAAAGTATTAAAATGTAGGTAAAAATTGTATTTCAGGGAAAAAACGTGTTTTTTTAACATACTGATACATGTTTTAAGTTTTAAATTGTGCCATATAGAAAAGCCTTATATCTGCATGACTCAAATTATTGTACTTTATTGTTCAGCATATTATGGTGCTCTGGTAATTTCTTTTTATCTTTCACGTAAACAGTCTGACCGCTGGGGCCACTACCAGGATGACTGAATCAGGGTTGGGAGAAATTTCAGTCACACCCACAGGATGTTAAATGTGTGTTGTCTCCTCCAAGAAGGAGATTATACAGTAATCACAAATATGCAAAGTCAGAGTAACATTCTCCACTTTGTATTGCCAGTACCTGGAACTAAAAAAAGAGCCAGTTAAACCTTGAGGCCTATCAAGCTTAAATTACCCCCACAGCTACTCTAATACATATTCAACCCGATTCTATACTCCTTAGTTAGTTTAAACTTGATTTCTTGATGGTCCTTCAATGATCTTCTTAATCCTCTGTTTTGATGTTACTCATTGTAAAGTACCCTGCTGTGTGACTTAAACAAATGACCACATAAAAACCTTTTTTCACACAAACACCTCATAAATCCACTCACTGTGCAACATATCGAGATCAGAAATGTTTTTGAGATAGATGGGTTAGGACGAGTGCAGTTGCACAGGGTTGCTGAAGAACAGCTTCAAAACATTTTTGGTTTGGTTAATGAGAACTATCTTCATGAAAATGAAATGCCCCATAACATCTCTAAAATATTGTCAGTATTTTCACCTATTTTCTATGACAAAACCTGTCAATATGGTTTGATATTCTAAAAAAACATTCAATTTTTTCTTAGTATACATCTACCTTTCCAGTTTAATATGATGTGAGATATGAAGTAGTGACATTTTCTTTTCCACTACAAAACTTTGACAACCATACCCTTAGCAAGCAATTTGTTGTTTAAACCAAGGGTCCCCAATACTGCTCCAGTACGGGCAGTGGTTTCTACAGTTTTCAGTTCAACTGGTCTCTTACTCAATCAGCTCTGGTCAGTTTAACAGCTTCTTCTTGCTCTTCAGCACGATCTTCAAGGACCAGGATTGGGGACCCCTGCTGTAAACTGTCAACTGATATCCTGCCTCTGCGCTCAATAGCTGTGTGGGGGTTACCGTAGCAACTGTAGCCTCATGTCAGCTGTGTAAAAAAGGTCACTTTGTCACCTCATGAGCGGAATCAGCCGCTGAGCCCCAGGGGAGGGGGGTGGTGCTGTTGGGAACAGTAGCATGTGGATACTTGCTTGGGTGCCAGTGACCATAAAAGGATTACCTTCCACAAGGAATGTGCAAGAAGTCCACTTCTAAATTCAGGAGGTCACTGCTGTCTTATCTGGGAGCGATTTGGAAACTATGGAACGCATGGCAAAGCCATAGCACTTCATTGAAACTGTTACAAACGGTTAGGATTAGTGAGTCATTTTTTAAACTGAGCTTATGTAGTACTGTAATGTGGCAGGCCTAGGGGCTAGCCTGTCCAAAAGGAAGCAGAATGTGGAGCTCCTGGGGTTGCCGATTAACTGGTTGAATGGCGTGAATGTGAATGCAGTATTGTGTTTCCAGTGTTCAGTCAATGAGCCAATCGGTTTCTCCAGGAGATCCACACAGCAGCCCTTCTGTATCTAATTCAGGTCAGGACAGCCCCTAGCCCTGCAGCATCACTCTTTCTTTAAACAATTCGTTTTTGGATCTGGGTGGCCCAGTGTTTTGTACATTGATGTCCCTGCCTCACAGCTTTGGTGTCCAGTTGCAGACCAGGCTGCCTCCTGCACAGTTTAAACTCATCCCTGTGTATGTGTGTTTTTGCAGGGCACTCCAGTTTCCTCACTTTTCAAATGAAATGATGATGTCATTTTTTAATTTGCTCCTGTGTGTGTGTGCCCTGTGACGGACTGGAGTCCCATCTGGGGTGTGGTCCAGTCTATTGGCTCCTGGGTGCTGCACATCCTAACAAGAATAAGCAGCTTTTTCATAGCTGAATGACGGATGGAAGTTTTAAACTGTTTCAGTGAATTCAGTCATGATTTAGTGGTGAAATATAACAATTTCATCGATAAATACTGTACAGTCATTTGGAGAAAAGGAGTCGCATATTAAATTTCCTTTCTTAAATTGGTGCAAGTAATTAGTATAAACAGTGTATAGGAAATTGGTGACATTAAAGTCTCAAAAAGAACTGAACCTTGCGTGAAATCCTATAAGATGGTTCAAAACCTGCTACTGTATATAACTATTTATTTAAATTATTTGGAAAATAATTTACATTTGAATTACAACTACTTTAATTTTGAATAAACAATGTAAAAAGCCAGTGTGAGAAGAACTGCCAATATAAAATATATACTGTACACTGCATTCCTTATTTAATTGTTTGGAGATCCCATTTACAAAAATAAAGCTACAGTTATTTCTTGCTTTGAAGTGAAAATTTGACGGGAAGCCAAAAATGAAATGAACTGTTTTATCCCCAGAAAATAAAACTTTAAATGAATAAGAGTTTGAATCCTTTTAATGGTGAGTAATGTCTCACATATGAAATTCCATTTAACCAATAAAATCAATCTATTTTTTATTCATATCTATTATAGAATTGTTGAATGTTTTGCACTGAATCTCTGTAGTTTTCACTCAACATAAAAAGCAGCATTCCAATTTCCTCCCAAAAGGAAGCTATGAGCATTTATACTTTAAAGCAGAGAAAACATTTAGCACCCAAGGCCAAATTATGATGACTGCTGTATGTTTGTAGCAGGCATTAACCATAAAGGATGCTAACCCATTTGAAGGATTAATAGTTTCAAATATTTCTAATCAATCTAAAAACAGATAAATAAGGCTAGCACGTGCCTTATATGCTTTTATTCAGATAGCCACTCACATCCTATTAACTCTACATCAATTATTTGATATCATTTTATCATATACAGACAGTTGTATAAGATAAAATAAAGCCAAACAGGTTATCATCAGGCAAAAATATAAGACCTGGTCCTTTTCACACCACAGTATTCACATTTACTCTACCATATTGTCTTGAACTAGACCACACCAAGCAAATCATTCAGAGCCACCTGAAAAAAAACAGTCTACAGGCAAAAGTTATCGGTGACATACAGTAACTAGAAAAAACGTCTTGATCTAACTGTTCCAACAACCTCTTTAAAACGATAAACACCTAGTCTGTACGTACATGTGGTGGAATCTTTTCATCGCTTTCCATTGCTGTAGGGAAGTTTTCTGCCAGAAGATTATCTTGTCTGAAAGTCAGTCCTTAGCATTTGTTCCTGCAGAAAGGATTCAGCAGGATTTAAGTAAGCACGGTTACATAATAACACAGTGACCGCTCTCAAGATCCTTCACTCTGTAGTTTCTATCAGGTTTTCCATAACATTTAGCATAAAGAAATATAAGAATAAGGCTGGAGAAGGAAAGAGGTGATACCAGGTAAATAAAGATATTCCAGCAGGTAATCAGTAGTCTGAACAAAAATGATCCAAAATCTTGAACAGTCACCACCGGTGAAAGCAGCAAGAACAATTCCGTTCAGTTCTGTGGATCATAAAATTAAAAGCAGAGCTTTAAAATAATCTTTTTTAAATTGACGTGGCAGATAATCCATGCACCCACCTGCTTTTTACCAATAGGCTCGAAAGCAACTATTGATACAGAGACGGAGTGAAAATAAATTTGTTGGTGGTTTTGTTACATTTATACATAAATACAATCAGTTTACTTGAGAAATGACATTTTGTAACAAAATCCTTTGTATGCAATATTTACTAGAAAATTATTTTCTCAAGCTATAAAGGCTTAAACTGAATATACAACAATTGTCTTTATTAGTTCAAATATTCTTACTCCACTTTTATTGTTAGCCTTAAACTATTACATGGATAATTAAATCTGCTTGATTTTTTAAAACAAAGTTAAAAATACTGACCCTTATCAGTGAGAAGCTAACAGGACACTGAACCAGCTAGCAATAAGGTATTGGATTCACTGAATTTTTTACAAATGTGAAAATTCTTTTTTTTAGGATTATAACACAAAAAAAACCCAATCAAAAACATCAGACTGGACATCATCATAAAAAATAAAGTGTATTTTGATTCTATTTTAAATATTTATAGCAATTCTTACTATAAAAAGTAATGAACTATTAAATATTTTGGGAATAAGTAGATTTCTTGAGAGTGGCATTTGGAAGCAGAAATTCCCACATTGTGCAATCAGTAACATGAATTTTTCTATTGTTTTAAAGGGATGCTTATCGAGGCACAATTGCATTTGTCAGCAACTCTTTGTTCACCATTGGTGGGCTGTCCCAAATCACACCACATTGACAGAGCACCCAGCTGTGGATTTAGGAAATTATAAATGAACCTTTCACAGGAGGCAGACTGGAGCCATTTAAAGATTTTCAAGTCCTTTGATCCTGGTAGCTCAAGGCACTTTGGAGGTCATAGCACCATTTTGAATTTGAAATTTGAAAAGGTCATTAAGTCAGTTACTAGTCGAGTTATGGATCCTTTAACGTGACAGAGGCCTGGATTAAATCCACACTGTGCCCTGTTTACCAATGCCAACAGTGCCCGCCAGCAGGTACTGCGTCTGGAATTGGTGGTTATATGGTATGATAAAGTTTTAATCTAGCCCCGGACACTCTTACTATGCAAAGAACTTGTAGTTTTAACACATTTCTTTAGATTGCATCTGTTCTGCTTTATAAACTTGTTTTCTTTTTACAAAGTTTTTTTTTAATCAAAGAATCTTCCTATTATCTCCTCTACTCCGGGCATAAAAGTAATGATAAATCAAGACTGTAACCTGCTATTTTTTAATGCAATGCATATCCTGTACCTTATTACACACCCACAAATCAATGCTAAAAAGATTAAAAATACAGTAGATTTAAATTTATGAGCACAAGTTTATAATGTAGCATGTGTTCTACCCCAATTTTTAGCTAAGACATGCACTATACAAAGAAAAGGACTGAGTTGTCCAGCGGTCTTGCCTTTGTCTCTGCCTGTGGAGACACCTACTGTAAGTACTGTATGTGTCCATGTCCACTGTCAGGGCCTGAGCAGCGGTCACCCCCGCATTAAAGTTGGATGGAGAGGGATTATTGTGAGCAACTTTTCCTCAGGCCCATCCACCTGGCAGGTTGTAAAGCTGGCAGGCAGATTTAGGAGATATAATTCAATACCTTTCCATTCAGCTTTGTTAAACGTTGTGCCAGATAAATGGTTATTTCATTTCATGTGTTGCAAGGTCCAAGTCTTAACATATATTTTAATCCAATATATTAATAACATTTAACATAACTGTTACTCTGCAGTAAACTGTAAATTTAAAATATATAACCCCATTTTGTTTGCTCTTCCTTGTTTTCTCGTGTGCATGAGCTTCCCTTTTTGAATTGCTCTGTTGGCATTAGATGTGTAAGGTTTGCTTTAAAAATGACAGCCCAATAGAATGTAAACAGAAAATGGTTTTAATAAAACAGCATATTTTTAGCTATTTTATTAAATGCTTTTTTCCCCAAGTTTTTATTAATTTTGTAATTTGATTAGTGACAAAATATGTAAAAGATTTTTTCCTTTACAACATATTTACATTTCAGTAAAATCTTACCGTACAGACTAAACTATACATATTCTTACCATACAGATTGTCTCATTTTTGAGCCAGTTCTTGTCTCTTTATCTAAGGAATTACTTAGGTAGCAGAATATGTAAATTGAGTTAACAGCTATAAACCTGCCACTCTATGCAAGGCAATGTGATTGGACACAAGTATAGTATGAACCATACCCACATCTAAAATTGAAACACTACTGTCTATGTAATCACATTACCTTATTCTTGTCTTAATCATCTGTGTTGTGCATAACCCAAAAATAAAGCTTTAGAAGATTATTATGCCAACACCAATCTGAATATATTTTCCAACTCATTCTCACTGTGGGGTGACACACAGGGTCATTAATGCTGCCTTCTGAGAGTTCTGGGGTCCTGGGATTAAATCCAATCGGGAATCTTCTGTCGGGAGTTTGCATGTTCTCCTTCAGTTTGCCTGGGTTTTCTACCCCAGTTTCCTCCCATCTCCAGGGACATGCTGGCTAGATCTGGTTGGCTATTCTAAATGGTCTCTTTCTCCGTGGCCCTGCCACCGACTGGCGTCCCCTGGCTGGCGAGAGTGGTCAAGAGCTCTTGTTCTCGCCTCATGCCCTGTGTTTCTGGTGTGAGCTCTGGGTTGTGGCAGCCTTTACTAGAAAACGAGACTTTCTCATAATAAAGGAGTGGACTTCCACGGGACGTTTTTTGAATTTTACAAAACATCGTTCTGCGGATTCTGGAGAATTGGAGTGTTATGCTTGTAGTTTGATTCACAAATCACAGGAAGATCCCCTTTCCTATTTCTGGGCATTATCGGCAGCATGGCTGCTCAACAGTGGTGAATCCCATTTATCAGCCCTCAAAACGGCATACAGTTCCCTAATGCGAAAACCCTCATTCGGTAGCTTTGCTGCGTGATCATTCATGAACTCCCCCGCTGTCTTTGAAAGGCTGCAGGTTTGCGGCCCTGTTGGCGAAATCTCAGGCTGCGGAGAACCATGAGGACCGTGCGAGTCCCGCCGAGCGCTACGCCTGCGTGTGGAGGCCCCGAGCCACCGCCGTGATGAGGGCGGCACCCTTCCCACTCCCGTCTTCGGAGAGGACGAAGGCGACGCTGCACTGCGGCGCGAGCTCCTGCACCGTCTCCCTCAGGCTGGTGGAGAAGCTGGGGACAGAGGACAGAGGCTGTAGGACCTGCTGTTTCAGGGGCTGTCTGAGCAGATATCACACCCACCCGCACACCTGTTTCACCTTCCATGTCCAAGACTGTGATAATCTTCAGTCAAATTTCCAAAAGCTTCCTTAATGCTGGCTGCTCATCATGAAACCCGCTTCTTATAATGTTTCCCCAAGTGAATTCACATGCCACACCAGTCCCTGGCTGCCAAGCACAGGTACAGTACACACACGGTACAGCTCATGTCCGACACACATGGAGGAAATTGTTATAACCAGAGCAATGACGGGTGGCCTTCCCCCAGACGAGATCAGAGAAGTGTTGCTCTGGTGTTAATCTGGCTCTAACACTAGAACACACACTAGACCTCTTCCACACACGGCTCCAATCTTCCTAGCATTCAACGCACAGACAAAACCTTGCTAACGGGTACAGGCAAGGACACCCTCTGTCTGATACTGACTGTGGATGCAGCTTGTAGAGAGTCCCGTCAACCCCCACGGTGATGTCCAGCTTGTCCAGCCCCCGGTTCTCACGGATCTTGTCCACGACAGCGGCCATCCCGGCCCCGCAGATCTGCGCCGCTCGGCGAGACACTGCGCCGCACACCTCCTTCACGATGATGCTGTCGTCGCACGTGCTGTCCAGGCCCAGCTGCTGCAGGATGGCTCGGACCTGGAGGAGGGCCAGGCGGTCACTAGGAGACAGACAGAATCAATACTAGAGAGCTGCTCCAAACACTCGTCTCCCACTTGCCCTGACAAACATTCCCAAGCTACCAGCTTTCTCTTTGAGAAGCCACCTTTAAAGGCACTATATAAAATCAAGTTTATTATTATATTATTTTTACTATACAAACACCTCACATGATTACAAAGAAGCTTACAGGAAAAATTGCTTAGAACATGAATAGTTTTTTCCACGTATAGGAAAAAGGTGTCTAAGAAGAACTGTATTTTTATCACTAAACTTGTAGGTCCTGTAGTCTTGGCATTCTAATTTTCAGTCTTTATCTTCAATGTATTCAATTTAACAAACAAGTCCTTATTAGTCCTGTATGACATTTGTTAAAAAAATATCTCTGTGAAGAACAAATGTACCACATTTTACTGGGGCTTTGAGACCCTTCCTGTGTTAATGATTCATCTCACACACAAACGTATGGAAGGCCTACATGTAACCAGTGTAAAATTCCCTTAAAAAGTTTTTTTTATCATTTTGTTAAAAAAAACAAACAGAAAATACCTAATGAAATTCATTCATCCAGCTACATTTTAAACCAACAAACCTGTAACAGAAACAGCAAAAAAAAAATCTCCTTACAACGTGGTGTGATGACAACAACCTCACCCTCAAGATCAGCAAAATCAAGGAGCTGATTGTTGATTTCAGGAAACTGCAAAACGGACATGCCCCTATCCACATCAATCGGACTGAAGTGGAAAGGATCAGTAACTTCAAATTCCTTGGTGTCCATATCACCGTGGACCTCACATGGTCTCTCAACACCACCTGTCTGATCAAGAAAGCGCAACAGTGCCTGTACTTCCTAAGACGGTTGAAGAAGGCTAAGATATGTCCCCAGATCCTCACTAACTTTTACAGATGCACTACAGAAAGCACACTGACAGGCTGCATCACAGTGTAGTATGGCAACTGCAGTATTGCTGACCGCAAAGCCCTACAGCGGGTGGTGAAAACTGCCCAGTCCATCACTGGGGTTGCCCTCCCATCTATACAGGACATTTATGACAGACGGTGCTTGAGGAAAGCTCTAAGCATCATCAAAGACCCCACACACCCCAGCTACAGACTGTATGACCCTCTACCATTAGGAAAACGGTACTGGAGCATTCGGGCCCGGACTACCAGACTCAGACCCCGCACTATCAAACTATTAAACTCCCAGCCTCTCTCACCTACGATCTGAACCTCACAGTGCCTTCATTCTTACCAAAAACTCAAACACACATTGAAATCTACCTCTACCTTACATGTCAAAAAGCTCACTCCCCACAATTTTCTATCCTTTATTTCATTCCGTTGATGCATGTTTTTTGCACATCTGATGTTGTTTTGCACATTACCTGTTGTTTTGCACACTGCCTGTTGTCTCTGTCTTTCTTTTATTAAACAACTGTATTGTTGTTGTTTTTTTTTTGTACTTCTTATCGTCCGAGAGCTAGCTAAATAGCATTTCGTTATACCATATACCTGTATGAGTATTACGACAATAAACTTGAACTTGAAAAAACAAGCACACAGAAACAGACTGGTGAGCAGACATGGAGCGGCAGGTGTCCTACTATACCTCTCAATCTGAGAGAGGAACTTGGTCTCAAATATCCCCCTGGTCTTGAGGCGCTCGGTGATGCGGCCTCGGAACAGCAGGCCTCGCCTCGTCAGGTCGATGAGGATCTGCCGCACGACCTCCCCCAGGTACATGCCACTGGTCATCTTCTCAAACCTGCAAGCGCACAGCACGCGTCACGCCGAGATGTCTCAGCGCCAAACACCTGCGAGCTGTTAGAGATCAGCAGAGCGGGGGGGAGGCGGTCTCGTTTCTTTTAACAGACAGGCTTGTGGTGCTTCCTCGTAGGATGGGCTCACATGATCAGCAGAATATAGGAACCAGTGGTCAGCACACTGAGTAGGTGTATAAGAGACCTCAGATCGGTACACGTTTGGTGGTTGCTGGGATGGACAGTTTCTATAGTAAAGATGCATTCATCAGGTGCAAATACTAAATCTTTTTTTTTTAATCTGTTCTGGTTGTCAACTTCATAAACAACCTCAGTTTAGAGCTGTTTTCAGAAGCTCTTCCTGAAACTATAGCGCCTTCTTGTGGCCACTGAGGGAATATGATGTATTCTCCTTTCAGCCTGGGGAGGCATCTGTCCTGAATACCATGTAGATGAATCAACTGTACCTGTTCATTAAAAAGTCTTAAACCGACAGAATTGTTATTGTTTTCTTAATGAATCAAGGCCACCCGTTGTCTTTTACAGAATGTAAAAGAATGTAATGAGCAAGTCTATATAGAAAAATCTGATACTTCTGAAGTCAACACCTTCAGGCTTTGTCAAAATGCTGTCTTTTTCTATGGGCCTTGCTCTACAATTGCTTGGGTCTTTCAAAACCATCTGAAACCACTTCACAGGCAAGACCTTTCACTGCTGTCACTCCCAGTAACTCTACCACAGTTGGTTCGGTTTGGGGGTTCAGAAACACGTAAGGCACTATACCGTATTATTTGTCCTTTACAAACAGTTCTAAAATAATAACTAAGAGGTTCCTTACTTTTGCTTGCCTACATTCAGAGACCCTTCATCCACTTCTCTGTCAAACTTTGTTCTTATGTCTTCGATGCAGCCATTTTCTCCAAATCCGCCCCATTCAGTATTCACACACATCCGGCCCTCATCTCCGTCCACCACCTCGATGTTCTTCATTTCCTCCATGTAACACACGTTGCTCCCCGTCCCTGAAGCGGAACAGGGGCAAGTTACAACTTTCATCTTTGCAATCTTCACGATCTCTGTCTTGTTCAGAAGCTGGAATCACCATCCACAGAAAGACTGAGGCCGATATTAATTCTACTTCAGGAATACGGTATCTCTATGGCCTTGTACAGCCAGATAGCTATCTCATCTAGTGAATTATATTGGTGACTGCTACCTCTGTAAAAACTTTCATTACATGCCTGAATGCAAAAATGTGTAAAAATAGTAGCAGTAAAGCAGCAGACTTAGTTGTATGATATGTGAAACTGGTGAGAAGGACACTCTGACCTAAGCAGATGTTGGATAAGTGAGGTGGGAGCAGTACTGCTGCAGCAGAGAGCTGCTGAGTACACTCCAATGTAGAACAGACAGGGCAACAAATTCTGCATCGTGCCGAAACTCTATTGACAGAGACTGGTTTTGCAGAAAGCTTGGCGCGAGAAATCGGGCATTCTGAGTTGAGACATAACTGATGGATTTGGCCACATTACGTACATACTGTACACTCACAATCCCTGGCTCAGTTGAAACATCCTCACTAGCTGTAACCCCAACAGCATTCTGCAGCTTTAGATCCCCATACCTGCAATGAGTCCGATTTCACAATTTGGATCTTCGTAAGCACACGTCATCATTGTTCCCACAGTGTCATTCACAACTGCGACGATGTCCAAATCGAATTCCTGGGGACAGAGAAGTTTTGGTTAGTCACTGAAAAACTGCTCCTCTTGCATTCATCAGAGCCACGCTCCACTGGGAGGACTTCAAAGCGAGTTAGCATCGATAGGATGTGCCTCCAACTGACCACACTGTGGGCCCAGGACAGCACCCAGCTGGCTGAGCTCTGCTACAGCTCTGCTACAGGGCGAATGACCTGACCCGCCCCTAGGTCCGGTCAGCAGTATTTGCATCACAGGGTCAACCTGTGGTCCGAGTGATCTTTTTTAATGGCCGACGTAGAGTTTGCACATTTTGTACATCCTAATTAGCTGAAAGATTAGATTACCATGTTGCTCTTCAACATTTAACATTTAAACATTTGAACAAACATTTAAATAAATTGTACATTAAGTAATACACACTGTACATAACAAACTTACATTTCTTCTTTTAACGGCTTCTCTTAACATGTCTACTACATCATTTCCTTCACAGTATGTGGCTTTGAACCCTTTAGTCCAGCTGACAAGTGTTCCCTGTGTAAAGAGGATGCAAAATTCAGAATTTTTATTTGTCAGAGGAATAAAACACAACACCTTCTTACGCTTGGCCATCTGTATAATTTTAGGTGAATGGGGTATCTGAAATATCTGAAATACACAGTAACTACATTTCTAATAGGAATAGAATTAATTGACATGTACACGAAAGAGAAATTAATGATGTAAATACTTTGTCTAATGACACATTATGTCCTTTTATGTACATGATGTATATTTAAGTTACAGACAACCCTGCCATCCATTGATGAAACCTGTTGAAGATGCTATACCATGAGTCCTGGTGGGTGTTTGTGTTGGTTTTAGGTTTCTTTAAAGTAGCTATATATCAAGAGGTGGAAGCTGCTGTTAAATTGGTCCAGTTAAACCAATGAACCAGCTGGTATATAGTATATAGTATATACTGTAGTATATAGTATATAGTATATAGTATATAGTATATAGTATATAGTATATAGTATATAGTATATAGTACGAGTGGAATATAAACTCCACAGACACACCAGCCTTCCAGGACTGGGACTGGATTCCCCTTTCCTATGCTTCTGTTTTTAAAAGGCAAACAATCTGTCCCTTTTGAGTAATTTGACAAGAATATGAAATTCAGCTTTGAAACTGGATTTTCATATTATCTAAAAATAAAGGACCAACCAACAGCAATTGAAACTCATTTCCTAACACACAACACAGATTTGAAAAGCACAATGAAAGAGCATCTTATACCTTGTCAATTCCAGCCTGTCTGCAGGGAAAAGAGAAGGTGAATCCCAAAGGTAGCCGACTGTTTTTCATCCCCATGTAGTCAAGGAAATCCGAAATACATTGTACAATGTGATCAAAGAGCTGTAAGAGAGACAGGTGGCAGTTGTACAGATGTCAGTGCTGCTGTACAATGTGCTAAAAGAGCTGTAAGAGAGACAGGTGGCAGTTGTACAGATGTCAGTGCTGCTGTACAATGTGCTCAAAGAGCTGCAAGAGAGACAGGTGGCAGTTGTACAGATGTCAGAGCTGTGGAACACAGGAGAAATGAAGGTGTCTTACCTCTTCTCCAGTTCCTTGCATAATTTCCAAAGGGATGGCATAGATCTTGTTGTACATGCGGACTGATCTACGCAACCCACTGCGGATTTTGACCACAAGTACCCGGAAATTGGTCCCTCCAAGGTCCAGTGCGAGAAACTTCCCCCTTTCTGGCATCAAACATATTTAAAGATTGAGAAAAATGAGGAACAGTTCTGTAAAATGACTTGAACTAACAGTGAATCATAAATAAAGACTGGGAGTGCTGCACTTATGCGAATTTTGTAATTTGCCACCCGGAAGGCCACAGTATCCCTGACATCGTTAAAGCAAGAGGCTGCCATTTTGAAAGAGATAAAGAGAACAAAGCCAATTAATTCATGTCTTTCAATCTTTGAAAGAGAGCAAAGCCAAGGAATGTAACCTTAACTCACTGATGAATTATGATCATTAATAATTGCTTACACTATAGTGCTATAGTTCTTTTCTGGACACTCCAATCAAAGTGCTTTACAGGTAATGGGGACTCCCCTCCACCAATATGTATCTCCACCTGGATGATGTGACAGCAGCCATAGTGCGCCAGAACGCTCACCACACATCAGCTATTAGTGGGGAGGAGAACAGTGTGATGAAGTCAATTCATAGATGGGGATTATTAGGAGACCATGATTGGTACGGGTCATGGCAGGCGGAGCGACGCGCCGGTTGGAGTATTCTCAGTCGCATTTAATGGCAACGTCAGCTCAAAGATTTGGTTCAAATGGAGACGGGACAAGCGGACCCTGCTGATGCGGGATTAACGCTAGGATGAGAGAAAGAGATTGGTACGGGTCAATGGGAATTTTAGCCAGGACGCCGGGGTAACACCCCTACTCTTTTCAAAAAATGCCCTGGGATTTTGAATGACCACAGACAGTCAGGACTTTGGTTTTATGTGTCATCTGAAGGATAGTGCCTTTTACAGTATAGTATCCCTGTCACTATGCTGAGCTATTAGGACCCACACAGACTGCAGGGTGAGCGCCCCCTGCTGGCCCCACTAACACCTCTTCCAGCAGCAACCTTAGTCTTCCATCCAGGTACTGGCCAGGCTCACACCTGCTGAGCTTCAGTGGGCTGCCAACTGTGCATTGCAGGGTGATATGACTGCTGGCTACACTTGAATTATGGTTATATTCATTGATGAAGGAAAACATTTTATGACGCAAATCTTCAAATCAGCGTTAAAGACAATAAAAATCAGACCCACTTCACAGATGAAAGTACTGTTCGCTGTGGTGGGAGGAGGACTTCGTACCTGTCCCATTGGGCGTCCTGTACACGTACGTGGGCAGCATCTTGACCGAGGCGGTGTGGTGCGTGTCCCTCCTCAGGCCGCGCTCCAGCTCCACCCTCATCTTGTCCCTGACGTCCCGCAGCTGCTGGTGGGACAGCCTGAGGGGGGCCAGGGTCTCCGCGATCTGCCGGTGCTGGGACACCAGTCTTTGCGCCACCGCCGTCACCATGGCAGCGCCCTTGCTGCTGCCGCTCTCCGAGAGCAGGAAGCGCACGTGGCAGTCGGGCACCAGCCGGCGTGCCACCTTGTGCAGCCGCTTGGCGTATCTAAAGCACGGGCACATCGGGCTCAGTTACCGCGCGCTGGGCGCTAGGACGCTAACAGGTACAAGCAGTGAGATAAACAGCCAAGATGAAGGGCTACTTGGACTTTTAGAAGTGAAGATTCAAAGCACTTCGAGCTTGATGGAACTCCTGTTTTACTTTTTTTCTGAATTTGCTATTACTTTTCTTTTTTTTTTTACAATCTCCAGTTTTGAATTTCCAATCAACCAGACTCTCCAACCTTGCTCAGGTAGAAAACCACATAATACTTTCTTCTGAAACGTGTTTGGCTGGTGCCATCCTTCATTTTTCACTCTTTGTGTCCCACAGTGCCACAGGACAGTTCATTTTAACTGGAGGTTTGACACGGCTCATGTCATAGCTTGCGGTCATGTGATAATCCACGGGTGGCCTAGTCAAAGAGGACTTCCTTTCTCACCTTTCTATTGTACTTTAACTGTGCCCTGTTTGAAGTGCTTGAAAGAGAATCTTTGAAACTTTTCTTTGAACTTAAAACATCTATTGGCTCCCAGATAATAAAAGATGGCACTTTGCACAGACGTTCGAAAAAAGCATTTACCAAGACTTTTTGCCATTCCTTGACATTTGCCACTGCCCCTCCCCCCAGAGCTGCAGAATTTGCCCCATGTCAGAGTCACCTACTGGGGGTGGGTCCGGTAGACGGTTCCATCCACTCCCACGGTGGTCCTCAGGACCTTGAGCCGTTTGTTCTCCCGAATGCGCGTGAGTATGGCCGCCAGGGCCGCGGCGCAGAGGTTGGCGGACCTGAAGGAGACAATGGTGCAGACGTGCTGGACAGCGATGCAGTCTTGCTCTGAGGGATCCAGGCCCAGAGAGGTAAGGATCTCTTTTGTGTTGCTCAAACCCTCCTTGTACCTGAAACATGAAAATCACTGTTATCCAGAGCCTGACTGGGCATCTCCTAGTGAAACACACAGAAAAGGAAATCACTCCAGATGTCACAAAATCTCTTAGAGCAGGCAGTGCAAAGTACAGGGCACAGCAACATCTCGTTACTAATTTAAAAGTTTGGTGCCATCGGAGATGGATTTCTGTGAGGTTTCACACAGCCAATCATATTGACACATTTTACACAGCTGTAAAACCTCATTGTCAGTGTAAAACAACTTCTGTCTCTAAGACATCACTATAAATTACAGTGTAGGACAAGCTATTTTTGAAAGGCAAGACACTATGAAATATTTTACAAGTAAAAGGGCAGAACTGCAGTGTGGTGGGCAGAGAGCTTTCTCAAAGATCATGGATCCTGGGTTCGATTCTGGACTTGAACTCCATGTTCACGTAGGTTTTCTCCAGGTGCTCTGGTTTCTCCCCACCTCCCACAGACATGCAGGCTGGGTTAATGAGTATCTCTGTGTACTTGTGTGTCCCTGATGGATTGGTATATTGTCCATGATGTTGCCCTGTATTGTTCTGTATTTTTCAGAATTGGACTCCTGGGAATACTTCCCAGCAGTAAGGGTTTGCTGACAATGCATAGATCAGAGGATGTGTACAATTACTAATATATAACATTGCATTTTTAAAACCACATGCAGTGGTTCAAATAATTGCATGCATATCAGTTACAGTTAAATCCAGTAGTCTATATGATGTTCATTTATTATTCACTAAATTATTTCCATTAACTTGACCATAATGTTTTCAGCACACAATTTGAAGTTGCAGGACATTCGTTCACATCTTTACAAACTCTTAACAGAAACGTTCATCACTATATCCGTATCTTGAATGCAAAGGCTGCTGGTGACACTCCTTGTCATCCTCCCACGCAACCTGATCTGATCATGAACACCCTGGAATGGTACTGCAGAGCCGCGCAACAGAAGTCTTACTTCTCAATGGCACAGACGTATTTGGTCTCAAATTTGCCTTTGGTTCGCAGAGCATCGGATGCCTGGCCGTTGAATAGCAAGCCTTTCTTAGTCATCTTCAGGAGGATGAGCCTCACCAGCTCGCCCATGTACAAGCCACTGATCATTTTCTCAAACCTGGGGACGCAGTACAAAGAGTGGGATTAGAAACAGATCAGAGATTCTGATTTGGACAGGAGTTGGCACCTTCCAAATGATCTTTTTCTTCAAGCAATGAGGCAAATCTTGTCTATTTTGCCACAATGGGATTGTGGGATCATTAAAGCTTGGACACAGTACTTGTGTAGTCATGGCCGAGTGGTTAAGGCGATGGACTAGAAATCCATTGGGGTCTCCCCGCACAGGTTCGAATCCTGCTGACTACGTTCATCAATTTCCCTACGGGATTAATAAAGTATTATCTATCTATCTCTTGTCTTGTCCGTATAGAACATTTTGGTGTTGTTTTTTTCATTTAGGAAAACATATCAGTGTATGCATTTGCATTCTTGTATGGAAATACATTTATCTTTTAGGACGCACATTCCACTGGATGTGAACATTAATGCTCCTATAGAGACTGTTGTCAGCTACTTGAATTGTGTTCAAGTGTCAGCAGACCTTGTGTCTGTGGTGTTACACAGTAGCTACTCTGACAGCATGAGCAGCGATGGGATGCTTACAGTTGCTGCCCGGGGTTGATGGACGCTGCGTCAATCTCTCTGTCGAAATCCGTGATGAAGTCATTGAGTGAGCCGTCATCCCCAAACGCTCCCCATTCCGTGTTGATGCACATCCGGCCCTCGTCCCCTTCCACCAGGTCAATGTGCCTCATCTCCTCCATGTAACACGCATTGGTGCCAGTGCCTGCGGGCGATCAGAGCCCAGCATGCGTAAGGCATAAGGCCGTGACCCAAGAGTCTGGCTCACACAGCTGGGCAGATACACTATCGTCTGTACTGTACTAACAACAATACATAATAATGCTTGGTTTTGATTTAATTGAAAAAATGATAGTATTTCATTTTTTATTCAAGTATTTCTGAATAAATGGAAAGTGAATTTCAAATGTGGAACAAAGTGGGGGAAAGTCCTTTCTCTAGAGTATTCCGTAAGTAAAAAATATCTAGAGCACCAAAAAAAAAACAGAATAGAAAACTAAAAAACAATCTCCTGCTCTTCAACTAAATGTTATCCCAGCAACTGCAATATTGGCAGGATGGACTCGTCTCAGTTGTCACACACTAACACAATGTAACAAACACAATAATTAATACTGGAGATTGTCTCCATACTGGAGACCACAGCTTCAGTGTAAGCTCACCCACAATGACTCCCACTTCACAGTTTTGGTCATCGTATCCACAGGTCATCATGGTTCCCACAGTGTCGTTAACTAGGGCCAAGACATCCACATCTATTCCCTGAAAAGGAGACGCTTGAAAGTGCAAGAAAGGACAAAGTATTCCTGGGCACTAGAGGGCAGTGAAGTCTACCAACTCTCTCCCTTTTAAGATACAAAGACTATACATGGACTGGTGTGCAGACAAGGGTCCCTGTGTGTTGTTTTCTTTCCTGACCCACATGAGGATTAAGGTATTTTACATCCTGACCCACAGAAGGTGAAAAATGTGTTCACATTATTGGCCTGTCTGATTAATAAAACTATTAAATAATGGAAAAGTGCTGCCGACAGGCAACTGCTTTGGAAAATGGAAATGGAAGGAATGTTTTCAGCCATGTCACAAGCAAATGTCTCGGTGACAAACCAGTACTGAGCCTGACTAACAAAAACGGGAAATGCATACCACTGGTAAGGTAATATGAACTAACAGATGTCAGGTTCTCTGGAGAGCTCCAAGATTACCCCAAGTCTGTCAATTGCCTCCCGTAGCAACTCCACCACATCTGTGCCTCGAACCCCCCTGGCCTTGAAGTTCTTCGACCATGACAGCAGGACTCCCTACAAGACAGGAAGGCAGAGCAAATTCCATTCCATCTTAAGAAAAGGATTCTTCAAGGATAAATGTTGTTTATTCATGCACATAAACATTTTTTGTTCATTTCTCTACAGCAGGTCAATGCATTTATCTTTTTTTAAAAAAAATATCTATATTTTCTTGTGAGAGGTTCTTTGAAGGTTTTGAGAAGCCATTGGACAAAGTGACAGTGCTGTGAAATGTTATACACACCCATCGATTATTAAGCCTGCAACATGTCATTCTAAATACCTTTAAATGTCAAGAAGTCCCACTCATGTGTAAGAGGTGAAGATCATGCCAATAATCTCTTGGGCCTTTGCAATGCGTCTTTCCAAATTGGATGATTCTGACTTCAGTACGTGCAGTTTATAAGCATTATAACAAAACTACTAACTCAAGCTTTGGGTACAGCAATTATCGAAGGCAAAGAAGATGTTTTTATTTTCAATGATTTCTGTCAAAGTCCACTTTTACTTTCCTGGAGTTTGAAACCTCCATCTTAGACTGTATGTATTACAGTGGACAGTTAAAGAAAATTACACCCAAGGCTGTCCTGACTGCCAAAGTTACCAGTTACTAGACTGCCAAAGAGTGAAGCTAAGAAAACCAACACCAGCCAATCACCATGTTCAGCAAGACAAATCCCTGATATGACTGCCCAGCACCTTCAAAACAGCCCCAGCGTGTTTCACCCAATCCAGTTACCTCATCCAGTTTCGACTGTCTGCAGGGGAAGGAGAATGTGATCCCCAGCGGCTGTTTCTTCTGATTGATGTGTTTCCTCTGCATGAAGTCCTTCAAGCTCTCAGCAACATGGTCAAAGAGCTGCAGAAGAAGCAGGTTACAGGTTTCGCAGTGCTTCGAGTGGGGTTAGTGGGACACTGGTGCCAATGTGTTGTGCTGAAGGGTTCTGCTGCTTACATCTGTGCCCTTGCCACTGCGGATCTCCTCTGGAGTGGGGTAGGTGATGCTGTCCATCTCCACAGTCCTCTTCCCATCATCAGACACCTTCACCTGCAGCACCTTGAACTTCGACCCTCCCACGTCCAGCGCCAGAAACTCACCCTTCTCTGAAACACAATTGGACTTTGCCTGACAGGCGGCCTCAGAACACACCAACTATTCATGTATTGAAGATGTCACCCAGAGGCAACCAGTCCTCAATGATCCCAGGGTTTCGACACTGGAGTGGGACATGTTAATATTGCACATATCCAGCATTGCAATATTACTACTTAACCACATTGTGGAAGGTGTTGCTGGGATCTGTTAATTTAACCTTCACCAATGGCTATGCTAAGATGCAATATACAGTAGCTGATTGGCTTTAGCAGTTCCTGCGATGACAGGACCAACAGCCATAAACATACAGTACCATAAACAGGATAAAGCAGATATATTTCTGCTGTACATCAAAGGACAGGACTTAGAGCAGGACAAAGCAGTTCAACCTAGGCTACATACTGTATCAAAGGACAGTACAAATATCCATAACAGACCATAAAACTGTGAAACAGAACTTCTTTCTGAGCCCATACTGTATAGAAGGGTTGGAATCCCCTTTCAGGGTCTGTTCCTTGGGGCAGACCGAACGCGTGACGTCAATAAAACTGAATCTCCACAAGACTGTGTCCTGCTCCCCCGATGAAGAATTTCTCACAACAATACTATCTGACGAAACGGCGCATTTTCTTAACTGTCAGAAATGAAAGTTTCTCATGATATCAGAGCTCTACGATTTACAGTGCTATAAAGTGTACAGGGGAGTTGGAGTTTTGCTGTGATAGAGTTTACACCCATAAACTGCTCATAAAAATGTACCCAAATATTATTGTCATTGCTTTGTTATAATCAAAACACAATGACAATGTCTCTTAACTACATTAACAACACTACATTGATCAAATAAATAGTTTTTTCTTATTCATTAATGGCTTTATGATTGCATCATTTATCATCTTGTACTTGTACAGTACAGTATTTTCTTTAAAATCAACACAATGTCAGGAAAAGACCAGATACAGTAACTGCTAGTTCTTGCTTGGCTGCAGTTTATCGTTGAAGATTTTTTTCTGTGCTAATTCAATAATATTCCATTTTTCCAGCACAAAAAAAGTACATCACTATCAGAGCTGACCTTCTCAGTACACATTTATGTATAAAATCAATCCAGCATTCTTCACGCCTGTGATTCTGCCGGTTGATTCAAAAAAGCAGTCAACAGTCTCAAGGGCTCAGAGAATCAACTTGTTTCTAGCACATATTTGTTCAAGAGTTATGCATGCAGTGCTAATTACCAAGAACAGCTTAATTCTCATTAACTCACATACATTCATATGACCAGCTTCTTTATACTTAAAAGTCTGTATCACTGAGAACAAGGCAAAGCACACGTTTAATTTAATATCTAAATCACCGCATAAGTACAATGTTTGATGTTTAAGGAGAAATCAAGGGTGAAGTGGACCCTTTCAATGTCTGACACCATGCTGATCAAGCAGAGCCTGAAAGCTCTCGCCTCTCACCTGATCCGTCGGGGGTCGAGCGGACGTGCGTGGGCAGCATCTTAACCGCCGCCGTGGCGCAGCTTTCGCTCGACAGCCCCTTCTCCATCTCCACCCGGAAACGCGCGGCCATGTCGAGGAGCTGGTCGTCCGACAGGCGCATGGCGTACAGAAACCGGTCGACCTGCGGGGGCCGAAGCGGCAGGGTGTCAGGGTGCGACCGCTGGAACAACTGAGACTGAGCAACCAGTATCTTGACGAGCGACAGACATGATTGACAACTTCAGCAGGAAGTCAGATCCCATAACCACAATGCCACAGAAGGAGGCTATTCTACATATCTCTATAGCCAGCAGCTATATCACTCTGCAACTCACAACTGACAACCCACTGAAACCCAGCAGGCGTGAGCCTCCTCAGTACCTGGATGGGAGACCTCCTAGGAAAAACTAATGCATGAAGAGGTGTTAGTGGGGCCAGTAGGGGGCACTCACCCTGCATTCTGTGTGGGTCCTAATGCCCCAGTATAGTGACGGGGACACTATGGTGTAAAAAAGGTGCCATCTTTTGGATGAGATTTAAATCCAAGGTCCTGACTCTCTGTAGTCTTTAAGTTCCAGGGCATTTCTTGGAAAGTGTAGGGGTGTTACCCTGGCGTCCTGGCCAAATTTCACATTGGCCTCCTAATAATCCCCCCTCTATGAATTGGCTTCATCACTCTGTTCTCCTCCCCACTGATCGCTGATGTGTGGTGAGTTTACTGGTGCACTATTGCTGCCATCACATCATCAAGGTGGGGCTGCACATTGGTGGTGGTAGAGGGGAGTCCCCATTACCTGTAAAGCACTTTGAGTGGAGTGTCCAGAGAAGCACTATATACGTCTAAGGAATTATTATTATCGTGATAGCTTTGTTGCTAGTATCTTATTCGTTTAATTGAATCATCTACCACAACAGGAGGTACAAACTCTACATAGGCAGCACTCCAGGTCTGAAACTGAACTCGGGGCCCCACTGCTGCAAGGCAGCAAAGCGAACCACTGCACCACCATGATGCTCTAAAGATCCAGTTACAATGTTAGTTTGTTTCGGTACCTTGCCGAGTCTTCAAATAAAAGATGTTCTATAAACTAGGGTGCTACTATGAAGGGTTTTGCATTCAAGAAAAAATAGGAAAATTTAGTCAATCCATTTGCTATGATTTCATGCACTAGTTCCTCACCCCAAAAGCAGCTTTACAGTCTTCCATGAGGCTTAAATTCAACTCGAAGGAGAATTACAAGACAAGAATGTGAACTATGGCTTTCTTTTGAAATTAGGCTTTAGAGGAATTAAGACTCCTTTGCTGGATTTGACCTCAAATTCCTTTTGTGCACAGCAGAATCCGATGAGCTGTTACATACTGAACACTGCTTTCTCAAGTAGCCATCTGGGCCTGTGTGTGCACACAAAAAGCCTAAGCCATCTGATTTGAAGGAAAAATTGGATTTACATATCACAGTGACAATTACTGTACATTCAGCAGTAACTGGCAACTTATTTCAACCTATGTAATTTCATATAAAGCCCAGCAAGCACCCACAGTACTAAAATTCACAAGTCGGGCAAAAACCAACTTTAATTGGTTCATTAATTTATTTCAGTTAATTAATCTCGAATCCTAGCTAACATTCAATTGTATTACAGTGAATAGATATTGAAGCGTTCATAAAAATATACCCTAAAAATTAACTTAAGGAAGTAGTTTTAGGGATCCCATTACAGATATTCAACAAAATCCATTTCTTGGAATACTAGAAATCAAGTGTGCAGATGATTAGGTGAAACGTAGTCTGGTAACAATTAAGTCAATGTACATCACCAGCATAGAGATACCTGAAGAACTGAATTTGTGTGAAAAGAAACTATATTCTTTTTTTTTTAAAGGAAGAGTGCCCTACTGCAGACCCAGAAGGTGACGTAGTCAAACAACAGGAGATGGAGGTGTGCTCTGAAGAGTCATGTATGTTAGACTGAGCTGTGAAGAGCGCTGGCTGTGGCAGTGCCACTAGCTTCACCGCTTCACTGCCAGCGCGTGAGCACAGAGGCCACCGAGAGCTGCTCGTGAACCTCTTTTCACAGAAAAATGTGAATTTTCACAACTGGCCTGGGAACTCAGTGGGCTGTAGTCTTATACTGGGTGGAAGTGAAATAAATCACTGTTGTTACTTCCAAGGTGCACATTTTAAAATAAGAGCAGCTTTATTCCTGCTACGGTTCTCCACTTCCAGACATGCATAATTCAAAGCAGTGGAGCCCAGCCCTGGTCCTTGGGAGCAACAGTATCTTCTGTGTGTTGGTGAGCCTGTCTTTTCCCTTTCGACAGCCCTGATTTAAAGACATGAATAACATGCAATCTTATGGTGGCACAGCACCGGGCTGAGAAGTGCAAGGTGCACAGGCGACTCATTAACCACTGCTTTAATAAAATTACACAGTTAATCATTCCCCACAGTTTCAAAGGAGATAATAGTAACAGCTGTGGCAGTTCAAGGTTCTGTAGCTGGGCAATGTCACTGATTCAATCTTGAAGAGAAAGAGATGATCCTGATAACCCACAGACACACTGATACTTTGTTCCTCTGATTTTAAATGCTTTAAGGAACTGATTTCCTGTAATCCTTTATTTGAATTGTTTAAATTTATCATTTTTCTATGATATTACTGTACTGTATAAATACATCTTCCAATTGCCATTATTTCCCTTGGTTTTTATGTTTATGTAGAGAGGAAAGATAAAAAAAATATTTCATTAATAATTTAATATAGTAAACTTCAAAGATACTCCTTTCAGGACTTCCTGAATTTTGTTTGCAAAAGATAAAATGCCACATATTAAGACTAAGTACAATTCCATATTAAATCAGACATTTGGTGATCATGAAGCACTTTTTCACGTGCGAGCTATGTTTTGTTTTTTTCTACTTTGTATTAAGTTAATCTATTGCTAAACTTTCAACCCTCCACTATTTACAAATAGTAAATTGGTAAAGAAAATCCTCAAAGATCTAAAGATCATGCAATCGTATCCTGGCTGTAAGATGCTTTATGTTATGCCTCCTGATTAAAATTAGTCAGGTGTTTTTTTCTTCTATAATTAGAGTAAATATTCCATGTTTTTTGATTAAAAAAAGATGAAGGAAAAGATGTTGAAGCACAAACAAGTCTATTATGAATAGAGCAAATTACTCCATCTAAAACTATTAAAACAGATCAAACAGCTTGGCTTCAGACAGGGTTTGGATTGTATGAGTTCATATGCCTGCAGTCCCTGTTTGTTTTAGCATTTAGTTGCTTTGGTCTCCACATCTATCATTCTGCCGCCCACAGATACTTCTGGGTCCTGCTCATACATCAACAACTGTTTCTTGGTAAATTCTGCCATCCTTGGGTTTTGATAAGAGTGCCATCTATTCTTCCTTAACTACAAAATATCAATTACATAAAAATGCATTTAATTCTCACCAGACTCAGTAAATGAACAGTTTCTGTTATAAGCTGTATAGGCTCCACCTGCACAATGATCTGAAACTGAGAGACAATCTCAATCTAGCAGTGGGTCACTGAAATCAAGCTCAGCGAGAGGTCAAAGAAAATTTAAAAACTCACCTTTGCGATTTGGTCTTCCTTCAGTTTTGAAAAATAAAATGAGAGCAAATGCACAGCGAACATCTTGAGTCCTGGACAATTTCCTCAAGTACCTCTTTCCCAGCAGCGCTCCTAAATTCCCACTATTTCATGTGCTATTCCCGTGTTTACTGTGGTCACGTTTGATTTTTTTTAATTAGGACCAGTTTTCCTCTTTGGGAAGATCACTCCTCCTGTGCCCAGATGAAGTCGTCATGCCTTGAAAAATGTTTCTTTCAGGGAGCCCAGTCTCCAGTCTAAGCTAGAGCCCACCCTCATCTGGTTCAATAATTAATAGCTCAGCCTCTCACTGACTGCTCCACTCTTGCATTTCTCCTAGCAATCCACTGGCTTCCTTCCAAGGCAAAAGGACTGCCCTTCTGGCTGTGGCTGCTTCACAAAGACCAACTCCTGCAGAGGTCCCCCCGCCTTGGGGAGGGGGGACTGAAGATAACGGTAGAAGCACACAATGCAGACATGCGGAGTCTCAGAACTCAAATCCAGTCTAACCTAAACCTAAACAGCCTAAGCACGGACTTACTCATGAAGTTCCATGGCACCACAGTATTTTCAATTCCTGTATTTTACCATAACCTAATTCTGCCATTCAAGGCTTTAAGATAATAAGGACAGTATTTGAAGCTGGTACCTGGAAACATCCATACTGTATGTTAAAGACAGGAACGGACATGTGCACTCAAGCAGTATCAATATTAATGTGCAATTCCAGTACAGCTTATCCCTTCTTGATGCAGTTAGCAAAAAGACAGAACTAAAGAATTATAGCCGTAACATGCCTTCGGAATTATGCTGGCCACAATCCTTTGCAAAAACAGCATCACTCCCACTGATCATCAGGTCATCAGGGAGCTGGTGGGAAGAGACTGGGAGGTTTTCACTGCACCCAGAATCTCTCCATTCATTCTACAAAACAATGACAACATGTTGCAGAGCTCGGCATTGTTCTTTTAGCACTCTAAAGAGGACATCTCCGTATATTTTAATAAATACTGGTTTTCAAGCAGGTTCCACAAATCTGTTTTTCAAAACGTCATGGACATCCAAAGGTTTGGCTTGGCCCACTGTTCAATATGGCCTTGGGGTTTTTTCCGTTGAGTGAGAGGAGGTTTGTGAAGCTGTTTTTCTTCAGCAGAGCTAAACAGACAGGCTTGGGGAGGATGAGAGATACTGTTGAGAACTGTGACCTTGGAGCTAAACTGTAGCTAAGCTGGAGCTGCCTGGCAGTTAGACCTTTTGTTGAAAAACCCACCATTTTGTTCAGACTGTAGAGAACATCACAGCCAAAATTGTAAGGCTGGCTGTAGCATATGTTCTCTAAGTCACAGAAACCAGAAAAATCATTCAGTCTTTTTTGGGATTTATAATAGAATATCAAGAGAATGAAAAGCATGGAACATATGATGAAGCTTTATTTCACATTAATTTTGTTTTTACGTTGCAAGCATGAAACCTAAAAACTGTGTGATGAAAATGAAGGTCTACTCAACATGTGCACTTGCTATTAGCAATTGCAATTAGCCATCATTAGCCATCCTTTGCAGCCTACGCATGCTGACGCAGCTACCCACCTGAGCTACAGCTACCGACCTGAGCTAGCCATCCTAGCCGTGAAACTGCATTCCTTAGTGTTAAAGATTAACTAGACCTGTCTTCCTGAAGCTATGAGTCACACACAATACAAAATCATTTAAGTCTATCTTATCTTAACAACCTATTGTTAGAGAAAACCCACCTTCACACGGGAGCCCAGAATACAGTGATAAACCATTAGAACACAATACAGCTCCGACTAAACTCTCAGTTAAACTCTCAGAACTGATGTCTGCATTCTACAGAGAAACGAGATGGGTGAAGATAAAAGCAAAGGTAAAAGATTAATAGTATCAACGACATATAAAACTGATTATTTAAATTATCCTTGACTTTATAATAGGAGCCGCTAAGTGACAGTACAGTGTGGAGGATTGCATGTAAAAAAGAAAACTTTTTCACAGTGGTAGTTCTACACATTACAGTTAACAAACCTTCCCATCAGAATAAGTTTGAAGATCCCTGAACCCTCACTTCAGGAATGCACTGAACAAGTCTGAATATTTCCACTGACTGAAAAAAGGTTTCTATGCCAACGCCCAGCTAATTAAAGCTGAACTTTTCACTCTGGACTTTGTAACCGATCATGTCTTATAATACTACAACTCAGTCTAGGCCATTATCAAATGTATTTTTCTTTTTTATAAGTAAAACCAAGTGTTCATAAAATCTGTTTTAGATTGTGTTATGATAAACATCTTAACACATCATGAATTTAGGCATTCAAAAATGGGCATGCACGTCAGTCTTAATGCATATTTAATAATTAGTCGGTGACTAATATATTGATTACTTACTCTTTAGATCACTGAGTGCAATTATGTGTGTTTTTTAATTAAATGCTGCACTAAAAAAAGTGTTCAGTATACACCCCAGGACTTTTTAAAATCCCTGATGGCAGGCCAGCCTGTTGATGTAAAATAATCGTTGATCTGATGCCAGCGGAGCACAATAAGTCTGGGTTGCCAAGATACTAACATTTTTCAGAATTAGGCTCAAGGTCTTAATGAGAAAAAGAGTACCAGTCCAAACTCACTGTATACAGATGAAGAAATCTTTGTCTACCAATGTATTCATGAATCAAGCACCAATTGTTACAAGGTTTAATTTTAAATGCGATTTGTTATTGGTGTGGGATAATAGCATGAGCCTTAATTTTACCCGCCTACCCCCACACTAAAAAAGCTAGACAAAGGCAAGAGCAAAAGCATGCTGCACACCTGTTTTCAGGAACCGAAGATCTACTGAAGGAAGACTTCGCTGGACAGTCCAGAGACTTTGCGCTGTTCATGCAAATGGACGACAGTTCAATGCATCAAGTACAATCACCAACCGAACCATGTAGTCTCTTACCAGTGATCCCATGAACAACAGAGAAAGCATCAGGAACACAGAGAAGCAGGAGCAGAGGGAGACGGAATTCACTCAGAATGTGCAGCACCTGAGCAAGAAGCTCACTTGCTACAGTCGACACTGTTAACTTTCAGTAAGCAAAATATTCCAACAAGACACCTGTTGTACCTGTTCAAGGCAGAAACAAGCAAATAAACGAACACATTTACCTTCTGCTTTTCTGCTACGAAACTGTCAACACTGCCCCTCAGAGAGGGCCATCTGCAGTTAATAAGAGCATGACTGACACCCAAGTTATTTCTGCTATCGGCTCCAGAAAGCAAAACAGCTCTAAGAATCAAGGGATATTAAAACTGTTCATTTAATGTTGTCAATGCACATTAATTTTATTTTTAAAATATAGATTTGGTCAATAAATACTTGCTTCTTTTTAAATGCACTATTCATTCGCTACATATAAAAAGCAAAAGGAAGTGAAATGCAATTTTTAAAACAAAAAGCATCCTTGTAAAACAAAGCCTTACAGCACTTTTATTTATTATCATAATGTCTGTTTAAGTGAGTAAGAATAGCAACACATCTCAGAAAGTCATATACTATTTGCAGTATAACAGTGTATCTACCCACAGAAAAATAATAACAACCTAAAAAAGTAAAACTGTAAAAATAGGGAGGCAAATAATAACAAGCATCCCATGATTGTGAAGACAGACACCATCCGATAAACTTCAGCAGAGACAAATTACTATAAAATACCCGTTTTCCATACACTGATAAATGAAGTCAGACAGCAACAGACTTACACATGTGTTGATCAGATTAGCAATCCTGACTAGGTATGTTCCTGAAAGCGTGATTCATCAAGACAAAAACTGCAAGGAAACAGTCATTTAGGTATTTTAGTGAATGTTCATGGACTATGAACGGGAAACCCAGAGCACCAACAACCTTTAAAAGGCAACAATATAGTCAAAAGCGAAATGGGAAAACTGAGGGAAAACACCCACTACCAGAGCCTGGCAAATCCGCAAACGTGGTTCTTTCAAGCAGAAAACACCTCAGCGATATCCATGGCAATCTTCCGCATCGACTGTGGCATTGGGGCTGCTGTGTTTAAGGCAACAGGAGATACGTTCTCTTGTAACCACTATTCTCTGACTGGTACACGGCTGTCCGCCTGGGTCTTTTTATTGTCAGAAGAAATCTATTCCTCTCCCTCTCCCTTACTCAGGCACTTTTCTCCTGTACAGGTACATACGAGACCAAAGCACTGGCATAATGAAGCCAAATACTTTCACTTTCTGGATTTGAAATTTTTAAATTTTCCCAAATGGTGCAGAGAATACAGTATGATCCAATCGGAATAAATCCACTGACTCACTTCCACTTGTACATTTTTTTTTGATGTTTCATCCAGCCTGTAATCGGTAATCTATCTCAAAAAGAATCACTTCATAGTGCTGCCAAAAAAATTAGCAACGCACAATAAATCGGTTTGCTGCCGTTTATTAGCCCTACTCATGACATGTCGCATAACGTTTCTTCTACCAATGTTTTTCAAAAAATAAAACCCTCATTAATGAGTTCAGTATTAAACAAACACAGTAACCTAATAAAATCCATACGGGAGAGGTTACTTCTTTTTCTTTTTCTTCCCTCGGACACTGGGCTTGCCGTCATTCCCAGTGTCACTCCCCGAGTCCGCCCTGCGGGGGGGCTGCCCGCTCGACCACTCCCTCTGCAGCTGCTCCAGGAGGTCGGGGGTGAGAAGGCCCTCCTGAATGAGGCGAGAGCTCAGTGAATCCTTCAGCCCCATCTGCCCGTCCTCATCCCGGAAACCTAGGATCTTGGAGCCCCGCACCCTCCTCTGGCTGGGCTTCTGCGCTCTGGCTCCCCAGAGCTCCTGGGAACTCGCCTTCCTGTCCACGGAGAATGGGCTGAGGAGGGGAGCGGCTTCGTCCGGGCCAGACAGAGCACTGGAGGAGGAGAAGGGGAAGGCGTTGGCCTCGGAGGCGCGGATCAGGCGCGTGATGTTCCGCACGCCAATCTGAATGACGCTGTCCAGCTCCTTCTGAATGTCCCGGACAAGGCTGGCATCAGGAAACATGTCCATGAAGCGATAGCTGAGGAAGAGTCACATGAGACACAGGCTCAGACCCTAAGGCCCAATAGAATGGAAGGACCAGTAATGAGAAGGAGGCTGTTTGCAATACAGTAGATCACCGTTTGTTGTAAGAACATTAACCCAGCTTCCAGCATTGTCCATCAGTCATGAGACGATCTGTTACACAGTATAACTGATCGACTATAAAACAGATTTTAAATTACATATGACCGTGCCAGCCAGAATGTCTGCAAATCTATCCATTTTCTATCCACTATATCTAATATAGGACCATGAGGGAGCCACAGTCTATCCTGGCAAAGTACAACCTTGATGGGACTCCAGTTCACACAAGGCAGGCAGACAGACAGAAACACAGATGCCCACACACTCACTCCAGGGCCAATTTTCCCAGAATCCAATTAACCTGCCAGGATATTTTTGTGCTATGGGAAGAAACCAGAGCACCCAGAAGAAGCCCCTGCAAACACCAT
The DNA here is from genome assembly GCF_055471065.1 of Atractosteus spatula. NCBI lineage: Eukaryota > Metazoa > Chordata > Actinopteri > Semionotiformes > Lepisosteidae > Atractosteus > Atractosteus spatula. The sequence goes on along the minus strand of NC_142710.1, from coordinate 29,027,265 downwards.
GTACTCATCATCACGAAACTGTCATAAATGTGGATTCACTTTTTTTCAGACTTTTCATCACTGAGATGGCTTGTACTGAACGAGACTGAATACTGTCAAAATACCATCCCATAAAAAGAAACAAACATTCCAATACGCTCCTGCCACAGAAAACGTAAATTAAGGAAAATTATGAATGCTAGGTTTGGTATGCACAGAATCTACCTGAACGTAACAGGTTTCAAAACCACTTTACAGCACAAAAGTCACAACCTCAAACCCAAGCTACCTTAGCCAGAGGTACAGGTCCAGCACATCGTGAACAGCCTCCAGGTGTACCAGGTCCTTGATGTTCCTGGGGGGAGCAAGAGGCCAGCTGATGTGTCCGCACACCCAGCTGAAGGTCAGAGGCTCATCTCTGCTGAACTGCCTGGCAAACTGGAAGCACAGGGCAATACACTGGACTGAAACAAGGAGGAACATGGGGACAAGCTAAAAGGAAATAGCTTCTTACTTGGCTTAATTGGATTTCACAGGAACAAACAGTGCAACTTTCCTCTCAGTAACTCTGAAAACATACTGTACCTCTGCAGGACATTCCCCACAGGGGTCTGAGCTTCTCGCGTGCCATAAAACACCACCAATATGCTCCACAGCAGAGCAATTGCTCAAAAAAAAAACAGGAATATAATATAATGACAAATATTTAATGCTGTCAAGCAGTAAGCCAGAGTGCACTGAAGCACAGTTCAAAGCCCAAACACCTAAAGGGCTAAAAGACACTCATCCCCAATCTGCGACCAGCAAGGCTGCAGCCGCTGTGCTGTCAGTCCAGAGAAGCCGAAACCGTTTACAGAAGGTAAGGGGCTCGTCGCCACACACATCTTTGAGACTGCAACTCCCCTTTTGGCTTCCGAGGGTTGAGAGGAACGTACTTTTAGAAAGGAGGTGCAGACAAAAGGCTGCTTCTTGTTGATGGGCGCAGTGCAGAAGACATAGCGAGAGCGCAGGTTCAGAGGAATGTGCTGGATCATGTCGGCCAGGAACTTAAAGTCATCGATGTTGCAAACAAAGTACATCCCATCCACTTGAGAGAGGCTGACAAAAATGTCCTGCGAAAAACAAAAAAATCTGCGTCAGCACCCAGGAAAGCTTAGAATTACACATCTTTATTTATTATCTTTTTATTGAGACTGTACTTGACATGCTGGGAATGATTTATACCAAAGGCTATATAAATCGCCCGCCTGCTATTTATTTTACAGAAATCACATTCTGCACTTACGATCAGATTTGACAAGGTAGCTTCAGGAAGGTGGTAAGCAAACATTTCAATCTGCTCTGCTGTGGGATGGAGTCCCGCTGTCTGGGAAAAGACAGGAACAGGAGTAATTGCAAACCATTTTAAAAAGGCTGTTAAAGCAAAAACAAACAATACAAAACAAAATCTAACTCCGTAAAAGGGCAGCCAAAGGGCGCATTTTAATGAAAGTGGTAAGATTTACATTAATGAACACAAAGAAAGTTATTTGCAGTCTTTGTCCTTAGATGTAAAAAAAATTGTTTTTGAACAGGGCAGAGATGTTGTCCAAGTGCCAAATTTCATGTTGTGTATGTCACCAGGTTACAAAAAATGTCATATGCAATCTTTCCACATCTTGATGAAGGAATGCTCCAAAAGCTTACATTTTTTAAAATGCTATCACAATATAAACCTTTATTTTCTATTTTAATTTCATAATGGACATAAGCATCAAAGAGTGCACAGCCAAGGACAATGCTGAACCCACAGCTCCAGCTGCCAAATTAAGCAAATTTGTTTTTCATATCACGTGCACAACTACGGATTAATTGAAGGTTGTACCCTTGGAGCTATCTGCTGCGCCCACTCACCTCGATGGGGTCCACACTGCGTCCCAGTATCTCCTTCAGCACGGGCAGGTCATCACGGTGCATGGTGGTCACCTCGCCCTCTTTGAAGACGGAGCTGAAGCGGCCCGCGCGGCCCGCGATCTGCAGCGCCTGGGAGGTGCTGATGGTGTCCATCTCCTTCTCTCCCTTCTCGTTGACCGAGGGCTTCATCAGCGAACTGAAGATGATGCGCTTTATGCTCCTGGCCGAGACGAGCAACACCGATCAGCGCTGAGACACCCAGTATGTCTTACATTTTAGCTGCAAATTTGTTGACAGCAGACACACGTTTTTTACAATCCAATTCAACCCACTGTCATGCCATCCTGTGTCTCATCAAGCCCCCCCCATTTCTTCTGGGACTGTAAGGCACAAATGCAAACAGCAGGCATTTTGTGCCACAGTCATCACTGAGCAGACCCCAAATTACCGGAAGGCATCAATGTTCACTGGAGGGAGATAAGCCAAGATTGGCCCACCCAACCCTGGAAGTTCTCAGCAAAACGTGTGGTACTGTACATCCTTTAGCGACCTATAAGCTACAGCGTTCATCCCAGACTCCATACTAGATCTTTCAACAGGATGTCAAGAAGCAAATTCCTATAGGTTTTATTATCAACCTAAATGTTGTCCAACACTCACAGGTTTAGTCCCATTCCTATCGCGTCTGTAGCAACAAGAATTTTGCAGGGGTCATCAGGATCATTGAATTTCTTTGCTTGAGCCAATTTGGTGCCTGTTCCAAAAAAGCAATCAGAGAGTTAAAGCTACTCAATTCTTAATACAGTTACACGAAAGTTCATCTTTCCGCTGTTGTTTAAATTACATCTGATGAGCAGAGTTTCCAAGCCCCTCGATCTGTTCATGTTTTCTCAGGAGCTCGTCAATAAGGCTGTGCTTGCTCGAGTGTTTCAAAGCTCAAAATCTCTCCCAAGCTGTACGGATGGGAGTTTACACATCCAGCTATTCAGGGGTACACAATAAACCACAGCACTTCTCATTTAACTATATAACACACCAAAGTGCTGAGATACTAGGAGAAAAAATATGTCTGTTGGAATTTAACCTTAAGACTGAGAGAGAGCTGCCCTGGATCTAAAGGATTAGTTCACAGCACTGTGCTTGAGCACTCACACTGCTTTCAGCAGTACAGAAGCCAAGCTGACTCTGTCAGAGACACTCACCGGGAGGAAGACTGCCATAGATTACTGCACACTCCAGGCCCCGAGCCTCAATCTGCCTGCTGATGGAGTAGATATCGTTCTTACTGAAGCACACGATGCAGTCCCCAGGCCGCAGGTTTTCCAGGGACTCCAAGGCGTGATCCAGCACTGTAATAGGAGTCAGCCTCTTGTAGTTTCGCACCTTCAGAATAAACGAAATATACTGTAAACCAATACCCTTCTCCGAATGGGCGCTCATGTGGATTTTTTAACGATCTGTTACAGATGTTTTTGTAAGGCAGCCTTGCATTTGCCTCTACAATTTTGTTCTGTTCTTCTCTGAAATAAACTTTATACTTATTCTTAAAGTGTTTTTATTCACAAATAAGGAAACGTTTTTAACAACATATCGCTGTACTTGAATAACTCAAGGAGTGTATTCTTCAAGGTACTGCCCGTCTCCACAGTTGTGACTGTTAATCAAAACGCTTGAAAGCAAGATCTTCACTAGAGCGGTGAACCTGAACCACGGATCAGCTTTTAACTCACCTCTACTTCCTCTCCTGTAGTGTACATCAGCTCTGTGACAAAGTTAACAGCTGCAGCCTCACCACATACATGGATTTCTTCAGCACACAAGCCTGTTGACACACACAGAGAAAGACAGTTTGCAGAGAGATTTTTTACGAGGTTCACTTAAACCTGTGTAAAGCCTGTTAAATATTAACTTCACAGCAGCAAAAAAACAAATGTCAAATCTTTAAGATGACCCACGGCTTAAGATAAAAGGTGTAGCGGCAAGGCTTATATACATTTTTTTCTAGAGCTTGAACCTGGTGACATCCATTTCGGCAAGATCTGAGGAGCTACAGAACTATAAAGCTTCTAATTCAAATCTTTAGAATGAGCTTTAATGTTCTTTTTCATGCTTTTCTCAGGTTTTATTAAAAACATTTTTTTACTGAAAAAAAGATAAAAAGCCTTTTTTTGGCCTATACAAAGTTTAGTGAATGACAATCAGCGTGAAGATCTATTGTTTGCTGTGTGAAATGCTGCAGACGCCTTTTATCTCAAGCAGTCTGAGACAAGAACTGTCATACGTCTTCACAACACAACGCAACGTCATGCGGACAACTGTATGAGCCTCCTGTGTGGAGACGGTGGCTGACCTAGCAGAGCTCTAGTCCAGGCCCATCCTCTCGATGGATCCCTGATCATCTGGATTTCATCAATGACTGCAACCTCATCTGTGAGAAAACAAAATAGATTTATATGACTGTTAATCAATACACCCCATTATATAGTTCTGTCTGAAGCCAAGCAGAACAGTACATTATAACACTGCAGCTCTACTGTGAATTGAACTTAATTGAAACTTTGATAGCGTTACAACATGAGATTTACTTTCAAGAATGTACTGATACTGTATGCATCAATCTTAGATAAAATTGTTACTCAAAGCCATCTAACGTTTAAAAAAATGACCTAAACTACTAAAAAATTGAGATTTTCAAGTCATGTACAGGAGTTTTAGCCCTGCAGTAGTCTCGATGATATTTAAATCATTCATCCATCTATCTTCTCACCGCTTCATTCAATACAGGGTTTTGGGGAACCGCAGCCTATCCCAGTAAGCAATGGGCGCTAAGGAAATAATTCAATCAGGTGCTCATTATCGAGAGATACTGTATGTCAGTCTTTTCCCCTCTTATTCAGTCCTGGGGAAACCGACAGTCTGGTCACAGTCAAAGGGCTGTAACTATCATGACCTGGAATACCGGGAAACGTACAGGACTGCAAGGACACTAACGAATGCCGACGGTGGCTGCTACTCGTAATAAGACAGTCTGGAAGAAAAGGAGAACAGAACTGACACGGCATGTTGACGCTGCACATTTCAATGGTGCAGGCGACATGACCCGACTGCCTGCCCTCTGGGTCCATGAAGGTCCTCTCTTCTCCCGTTACCAAGTCACACGGCACACCCTGAAGCACAGAACACAGGCGTAAAGAGCGGCACAGCCTGCTCCCGGTGGGAACCATCTTCCGCTGCGAGCAACAAAGGGGCTCTTTCACAGGAAGCGACGTTGGCGAGTCCCACTGACCGCACTGTTGCTCTTCTCGAAGATCTCGTGAGCCAGCAGCTTCAGTGGCCCACAGTAGACGCCAGACTTGGCTTCCAGGTATCGCTGGATGGCATGATGGGTCTTCCCGCTGTTGGTAGGACCCGCGTGAAAGATAATCTTCCTCTGGATGGCTCTGGCTTCTGGGTACCTACAGTGAGTGAGTCCCAGGCCACATCAGAGAGCACAGCTTTCAATTTATCCTGGCTAATCCCCGCTTAAGCCAAAAATCGGCACAGTTTTCTATCAATATAACTTATCTCAAGGCCAGTGTCTGGGATGGTAATTTAGTTTCAGAGAAATATAAGAGATAATTAGTTTTGATGCTCATTACAATTGCTACAAATGAACAATGCAATCTTTGGAAAAGCTAGCTTTTGCTGCTCTGGCAACTTGAACGCCCGTGATAAAGGTAACATTGTAATGGTAACTAACAATGTGAGATTCAGCACCAAGTGCATCCTTGGCATAACTGTCCCATTTCTCGTCTCGTCAGAAAGGCATTACGCCAACAGCATGAGACCGTGCGTTTCCTGCCAGAATTATGTCAGATCAGGGTGAGCCCTGCAGGAAGGGCAGCAAGAGAGGACTTGACCAAAGCAGCGCAGACCAAAGCAGACCAAAGCAGACCAAAGCAGACCAAAGCAGACCAAAGCAGACCAAAGCAGACCGTTTGACTTTAACAGTCTGCCAGGTTAGGAACTGTTGGCTGTGAACTCAGTGCACAGACTTGAGATCTGCTCACTGCTCTTTCTAAGCAGAGCATATTGGTGTCTTTGCATTTTTCTTTATTTTCACCACACCGGACATTTCTAAGGTTAAATTACCTCATCACCTGCGCTCAATCAGCTGTCTCCCTAATGAAGTCATCAGTGCTAAAGGAACAGTCACAGTCACTCGAGAGAATCATGGTGAGTCATGAACGATCATTTAAACTGTGTCCAAAATCCATATACTTTATTTTTCTAAGAAGATATGTGCATAAATAATGTGTTAAGTTTCTCCTGATGCCCAGTATATAGACAGGCTAACCAAAAATGTACATTTTGCGCCTATTACAACGTTCTGAGCTGTTAACCTTTTTAGCAAGTATGCTAAGCAAACAGCCAGCCATGGTGCTTCAGCATGCATTTTTAAGATTTTTAGCAACTTGTTAGTTTGCTTCATTTAAGCCACATGACTACAGCCTTCTGTTGTGCTTCCACAGGAAGTGATAAAACTTGTCAAATATTTTGTGAAATCACAAGTAGATTAATTTCAATTTGAAGTGACAGTGTAATGGCATGGATTTTTACAATTGGCAAAACGCAAATGACTATACCTACCAATTCGCTGGCACTCGTAAGTCACTGATCTTTCGCAGGTCATCCATGCAGTCAAGCATGGGAAAGATTTGCTTGGCGTGTCTCATGAAGTAGGGGTAAAGATCATCCGCGTGTCCTGTTGAAAGATACAGTGCATAAAACTGATATTTCATATGTATACATCTTGTTTTGACTGTATTCTTCATCAAGACAAATGTAGGAGGACAAGTCCACTCACATATTCAAAAGCGGCAGACACAAGCTTTGAACAAGTTCAAGTGACGTCACATTTCACAAATTCCACAAGTCTTCAATGATAATCCATTCTTAAGTCTTAGGGACTTGATTAAAATGGTATTCTAGCCAAGAAATGACGGGTGTTCACTTCTGGTGCTGGTGACTGGGATTTTAACTCAGTGCTACAAACACAAACCTCCACAGACATGCCCCCCTCTTCAAATCGTGACCCATGGCTCGTTTGTTAAGTTTTGAAAAGAAGCCCATAAACTCACCCGCACCACAGCAAATGTCATTCAGAACGATGTGTAAATCGGCGCCTATCGCTCCCGACTCCATCACAAACTTCCTGAAGCTGATGAAGGCTTGATGGAAGAGTCGAGCTGCCAGGCAGAAGGAACAGTTCACTCCACAGGCCTTTCTTCCACAGTTATATGTCCCACCATGATGGATTTTTAGAGATCACTGATCAATACCGAAGACAACTTCTAAAGATCAAGCTATCAGCACATCTGTATAAACACCTTTACCAAGAACAGTAAGATACCATTCCTCTGAGGTATCCTACAGGCTCTATTTCTGTGAGAGAATGAAAGGTGTCCATCTATTTGTACTGAGCAAAGCCAATAAAAAAAGTTTTTTTCAATCCACACCCACAGCTGAAAGCTGTTGTCCTGTGATACAGTAAGACAATTCAGAGGACATATGAGAAAATTTGTGTTGAGGCCATGACAGCTTGTGTAATACTGTATACTGTTTATTCAAATATTCCACCATTACCCATCTTAATGTGCCATATCACCGTGCAACTCACAACTGGCAGCCCACTGAAGCTCAGCAGGTGTGAGCCTGGTCAGTACCTGGATGGGAGACCTCCTGGGAAAAACTAAGGTTGCTGCTGGAAGAGGTGTTAGTGGGGCCAGCAGGGGGCGCTTACCCTGCGGTCCACATGGGTCCTAATGCCCCAGTATAGTAACGGGGACACTATACTGTAAACAGGTGCCGTTCTTTGGATGAGACATAAAACCGAGGTCCTGACTCTCTGTGGTCATTAAAAATCCCAGGGCGTTTCTCGAAAAGAGTAGGGGTGTATCTATGAATTGGCTTCATCACTTTTCTCTCCTCCCAACTGATAGCTGGTGTGTGGTGGAGGGGAGTCCCCATTACCTGTAAAGCGCTTTGAGTGGAGTGTCCAGAAAAGCGTTATATAAGTGTAAGCAATTATTATTAATGTAAGCAAAAATCGTTGTCCTTAATCATACTCAGTAAAACATAAATTTAAACAAAAAGCTTTTAATGCATTTCTTTGGAGTGCATTTTAATTTTACATTTCAATTAAGAAGTTGAGTCAAAAACTTGTGTAATATTAGGCATTTAAACTTTAGATGTTTCAGACACAGAACTGTAGCTACAAACATTTGTAAACAGCATTTGCTAGAGATACTGTGGAAGAGAGTGTTGTCAATTTCACTTACCTCTGCAAAGTTTTTTTTTAAAGTAGACTGTTCATCTGTTTTTACATGTAAAAGCTTAATGCCTCCATGCTATACAACCAGTTTTCTCCTGTACATTTACTAACCACTTTGCTAAATTGAAAAGGCAAACCTTAAGATGGTCCAGACCTGTGATTACAGATCACATCACCAGTATCACCACTTAGCCCAGCCAGTGTGACCAGTAGCGGAAACAGGGTTCAGCAATGCACATTTCAAAGTGGGACAACAGATAGCCTTATTGTTACTACAGGAGAGGCTGTGCTTTCAGCAATTCTCCCATTACACTGAGGAGGAATCCCTACCTTTCTGTATAACAAAGTTGCCATCCAACATGTGCTAACTGCCAGTGAGTTTGTTGTGTGCCCATTTTGTCTCCAAGTCATCCCACGTGTTTAAACAACAAACAGAAATAAGCTGCAAGGAGTATGATTTAGCAAAACAAGCAGCACACCAGCAAAACAGCATACCTGAGACCCAATGCTGCTTTAAGTATATAGGAAAAAAAGGTATTATGCTCACCATCCAAACCATTTTCTGCTGCCAATCTCTGTATCTCCTTCCTTTTGTAGAATTTGTTTAACACTTTTAGTACTTCACCTGTCAAAAAACAAGATTCATTCAGCTGCATAGATCCTACTATTATTGCTAGAGACAAAAACAAAATAAATCCTAAAAAAACTTTTTCTATATGTTTACATGTAGTCATATGAAAATAGCAGTACCAATCCAGAAGAGTATAAACTATAAACGCAAATTATTTCTTAATTGCAATGGAGTTTTCCTGGACAGAGTCACAATAGACATCTGGGTTTAAAAACCAGGTCATTACCTGTAGCAGGTGGTACATTACCACCATAAGAAAACGTTTCATATTGTAACCACCCGTACATATCTACGTCTCAGTCCAGTGCAGAGCTACTGGATACGACTATAGCTGTAATATACTTGGCAGTGGTGGTGGCACCTGTTAAAAAAAAAACTTTACAAAGACAACAAAAAATAAAACGATGCGAAAAGATCTTACTTTTATCAAGTGGCCGGCTGAGCTCGGTTCCTACAGACCCGTCTGCATTGTAATCGCTTTTGATGTTCAAAGGGACAAACAGAGATGTATCAGGGGGTCTGGCCGGGCTGCTAGAAGAGGCGCTTCTGCACTGCAAGAAGCCGAGAGGCCCGGGCTCTCGAACACAGCGAAGCGGTACATGGTACAAACTATAACCGTGATCAAGCGCACCAGCAGCGGTACGGAAAGAGACTGTTCGGAATGAAACCCGTGACAGCAAACACATACTGTGTTTCAGAGACATCCTCAAGATAAAAACGTTCGAAGAACAATAACGTGTTTTAGCTCGTCATTCCATCGTTATAAGTGATCTAAACAAACAGTGATTACTTCTACAAAAACTCCTGTTAAACCCAAGCAAAGGACGATCAACATTGTCACCGACAACGTGGAACAGGACCCCTGCATTTCATAGCTGTTTCAAACTTTGCCTGATCACATTCTGCAACTAACGGGCGGATATGTGCATTGATTTATTAAGTCTAATTAGAACTGTAATAATATTATATTTTTAAAAAGCTATTTATGCCGCCCGCATTACTTGCTTGACATTAATCGTGAAAACTGCATGATAGAAAGTTTCTGTTTCATGTGACTTTCCTTTTTGACAGAGGAAAATGAGGACCCTTAGTAAGGTCAAAGTGCATGTCTGCCCTAACACGAGAGTTATTTGGCTAGGGAGCTAGTGTTGTCAATATCCGTGGTTATGTTCATGCATTTCTTGAAAATTTTGAATGGATTAGTAATTGGTATAAATCCTACCCAGTTTCTGAATTTCAGTACTCCCCTTAATTAAGGTATTAGCTGAAAAGCAGTTTAAATTTCATGTTTGAGTGCTTGATAATGTCTTTCCTACTCGTGGCTATTGATCATTTACTAATAATCAAATAAATCCTTAAATGTATAAAGCGCTTTAAAGTTAATGGATACACCCCTTCACTAGCAATGATGCGACTGCAGGCAAAGTGTGCCAGTACTCATCAGCTATCAGTGGGGAGGAGAACAGAGTAACGAAGCCAATTCATAGATGGAGGGTAATAGAAGGCTATGACTTGGCCAGGACTCCGCGATAACACTCCTACTCTTTTCGAGAAAGGTCCTGCAATTTGTAATGACCACAGAGACTCATGACCTCAGTTTTACTCATCTGAAGAACGGTGCTTTTTTTACAGGATAGTGTCACTATACTGGGGCATTTGGAAACACAGAGGCCTCAAAGTGATCTTATTAACATCTCTTCCAGCAGCAACCTTAGCTTTCCCAGGAGGTCTCCTATCCAGGTACTGACCAGCCTCACACCTGCTTAGCTTCAGGGGGCTGCCAGTTGTGAGTTGAAGGGTGATATACAGTTTTATGCAAAAGTTTGGGCACCCCTGGCCAAATTACATGTTTTGTTGATTTTCTAAGTGAAACGAAGCTAACAACCTCTGCAGCGAACAAACTTAAACTTGATTTATTTCTGAAAATATTAATGCACAGTTACTATTTGCTAAATTTAACAGACTGAAAAGGGTCAGATTCTTAATAAGCAAGAGATTGCATGAAGTTCTGCATGAAGAAGTTGTTGGACTACAGTATTTTTGAAACGTGGATAGACGGTAGAAACAAGCAAAGTCTAAAAAAGCATCTTTATCAAATAAAGGCATCAGTTAGCATCATTGATAAACAGTCGGAACAAACACCAGTGTTGGGAACTACTGCTTTATATAGCTAATCTTGAATAATGCATAGATACTAAGCTTGAATGAACAGAGAAGTCTACAATCATGAACAGTACTATGCCATTTCTCTCAAAGATGTAATTGTAATTTTCATAAATGTTGTTTTAGGATTTAAATTCTATCAACTAGTTGCTAGTAACACCTTTGAGATTTAGAAATTGCTTTAATAGATATATAATTTAAAATGAGATTTTGAATGATTTAGCAAATAGCACTGACTTGTCATTCCATTTTGCTCGAGTTATGATTCCTGTTATACCTAATAGGGTTGAAGTATGAAATGCAGCAAGGGTACACAAACAGGAAACCTTACAGGCATCCCCAGTTAAATTTCAGAATAATCTATAATGAAGAACAACTACTTCTACACTTTACCTTAAAGAACTTTTTGCTAATTAATAAACAGTTTGAGACCCCACTGACCACATTTCCCCTAGGTATACCCTTTTCCACTGAGAAAATACACTACAAAATAGTCCAAACCCTACATAGAGAATAATCAGAAAACTAGTTTTTAATTTAGAAATCATACATGTTGTGGAACCAATTTCAAGGATCCTCAACTGAAAATAACATTTAAAATACAACTATTTCTGGATTTTTATCACGAACATTTTCTTACGATTGCAGATCTACTTTAATTTAATAGAATCATCAAAATACATTCTGAAAAAACATAAGTACTATTTACTGCAGATACTGTACACATTTTAATGTCATTTCTCAATGTAACCAAACGTTAGGACACCAGGCTGTGGTTAGAATACCAGCAGAAATTTTAAACTTTTATTGTAGATGAAATAGAATAACTGGAGGCTGTAAAGTACAATTTTTAATGCTCACAAATTTCACCGTTTTAAATTGGACATTGTAAAAGGTGTGAGAACATGCAAATGGCGAAGACAATATTTGGCATAAACTTTCAGTTTCTTACAGGCACTTACAACAAAAAGGGATATAAATTGCCTGTGCATGGTCATCAGCAACTGGACTGTACACTGAAGTATGAAGTGAATGCAGCACAGTCATTCTAAGCTTTTATAACTGTGCATTTACCTTTCTGAAAATCATCACTCTTTCCGCACGCATAAAAAAAACTAAAGCAGGTGTATTGTGTATTTAATGGATTTTTTAAATTAAAAAGCAATCCATGTGATGTTTGAGTTAAGCCAGTGAGATGAGACTGGCAACAGTAAAAGCAGATTTTAATACACAGTTTCATCTGGAGGACTCCAAGAAGACTGTAGCAAAATTTAGACTCCTACTATCGTCTTGTAACAGCACTGTTTTCAACATAAATTCTTCAGCTTTGGGGCAAAAAAATAAGTAAAATATGCCTCACTGTATAGAACAAAGTCTTAGGAAAGAATGGTATAAACTGTAAAATAAACACTACATAACTTAGGAGACAGTCTCCAATATAAATCTTTTACACCTTACAGTGAATTAAGAATATGGCACGCAGGGATCTCATATGCCTTTCCCCTTAGCGTGTTTCTAAAGGCAGATCCTGAAACCCACATCTAACAAAATGCAACATATTATTTCTGTTCATATAATCTTATAAATTAACCACCTACATGCATGGGAACGCTCTTCGAAATAAGTATAAACTTGTTTTATTCTTGTTTTAAAGTTTTTTTGCATATGCAAGTGTAATATTTTATTTCAACGAAAGTGGGTAAAATGTGCAGTATAAAAGAAATGGTAGCTTCTGGACGTTCCAGTGTTGTTTTTTTTCTCGTTTCCTTTGTCTTGCGCAGAGACCGCAGTCGCTAGCGGAATGCTTGGTAAGCAGCAGTGTCGGATGGAAAGAAGGCAGCGAGGAGAAGTGGGGTGTTCGGCCGTTCTCTTATCCATTTTTCTTCCAGTCTGCTGCTCTGCCGAAAGTAGAAACCACCAAGTTCGCTTTTCCTTCCGCCGTGCTTTTCACATCTCCGGCTTCTCGGCAGAAACCGTTGTCCTCTGCTCGGGTGACTCGTAGCGCTGGTGAAAGTTGCGTTTCCTCAGTTTCTCCGGAGCCTTCCTCCACAGAACAATCTCCTGCAGAGAAATCAGGCATGGGCAAGAGTTGGGCAACAGAGAGCAATCACCTGGTACACATGCTTCACTCACTTATTCTATAGCTTTATTGCCAGCAGCTACGTCATCCTGCAACTCACACCTGGCAGCCCACTGAAGTTCAGCAGGTGTGAGCTTGGTCAGTACCTGGATGGGAGACTCCTGGGAAAGCTAAGGTTGCTGCTGGAAGAGGTGTTAGTGGGGCCGGTAGGGGGAGCTCACCCTGCTGTCTGTGTTGTCCTAATGTTTAATGCCCTAGTATAGTGACGGGGAGACTATACTGTAAAAAGGTGCCATCTTTTGGATGAGATGTAAAACTGAGGTCCTGACTCTCTGTGGTCTTTAAGTCCCAGGGCATTTCTTGAAAAATGTAGGCGTGTTACCTCGGCAACCTGGCCAAACTTCCCCCTGGCCTTTATCAGTTATGGCCTCCTAATAATCCCCATCTCTGAACTGGCTTCATCACTCTGTTCTCCTCCCCACTGATAGCTGGTGTGTGGCGAGTGCACTGGCGCACTGTGTCTGCCACCACATCATCCAGGTGGGGCTGCACATTGGTGGTGGTGGTGGATCATTAGTTTTGTACAATGAAAAGATCAAGATGTTGTCTGTACTCATCTCAAGAACTGCTCTACCTGCTGCTTGAAGTATCGCCTGTCCTCTTCGTCCACCAGCACCAGGTTGAGGAAGTACCGAACCGAGAACTTCTTGTTTACATCCCTCATCGTGGGAGTGAGGTCATAGCCAGCCAGGAAGAGCCTGATGGGGATAGACTCCCCTTGATGAAGAATAAACGTTAGTTAACAGGGCAGAGGCAGAGCTCAACGAGGCTAAACAGTAAGCAATCTGGGGAAAAAAATAATGGAAACGCCCAAGAGGTGTGTCTATATTGACACCTACTGGAGACAAACTGGAACACAGTGAATGAACCTCCCAGTGAGGTTACTGCCCTGCAAGGTTTCCACACCAATTAGAAAATCTCACAAAACAGAAGCTGTTCACAGGCTCTATCAAACAAAAATGACTATACTTTTTTCATATTTTTTTCAAGTAGAAACTGCAATGTTGAAATAGACAAGACTGAATAAGGAAATTATTTTTATGCTTTTAAAGGCACTGCCTTTCCTCTTTCATTACCTTTAACTGGAGCCCCATCCATGATCTCGTACTTCGCAATTGTCTCTGTCTCTGTAGTTGTACTAGGTCCTGTGGGCAAGGAATTTTTATTAAGCATAGATATTTCAGCCTAAAAGGCTACTAAAATAGTTTAGAAAACCTCATTAAGTGATTCCTGAATGAGGAAAGGAACCGTCCTCCAATTTTTCAACTCATGGTTTTAAGAAGAATCCTCTCTACAAAGTAAGCAATCACATCCATTTAAGGCAGCTTTTGTCTGAATAGTCACCTCACCCTACTCAGCATTCTTTGACTTCCTTCCTGAGCACTAAATACCAGTTATCGGATCATTTATCTGCACCGACAGCATCACACTGCATTTCAAATCTTCCCATCGCAAATATTTTGATGACTTGCCTGGAGTCCTTCAGGAAGCTGCTTAATGAAACTCTTGGACGTGTACAATAATAGCAATTCAACAAGAACAACAGCCTGAAATAATACTTTTCTGTGTCTTTCTTTTTTCAGCACTCTCAACAATCTCTCACCTATCCCAGTGATCTCCTTTTTGATCAGCTGTAGCTCCATGTGCTGGATTTTGATTCTCACTAACAGGAAGTAGATTTTCCCCACAATGACATCCTTCAAGTGGTACCTTAACAAACAGAGGACTAGTTTAGACTGAATGTACAACTCACAGAACTCATCACTCATGCAGTTAAGGAAGAAGTAAAGGTTTATTCCATGCTGAAAAGAGAACAAAAACGTTTCGGCTGTGGAGCCTTCTTCTTCAGCCTACGCATGCTGACGCAGTTACCTACTTGGACTACTCATGCAGTTATTCATGAATGACATTTACTCATGAGTCTTTCAAGTTAAACCATCGGATTTGTCCTGGGTTCAAAGAAACAAGATTTTTTTTACCGTCTACAAGGGTGAGTAACAACAAACCTTAACTAATTCAGTCTCATATTTCCCAGGCATCCTCACGAGTGGCTTTTACTCACTTAAAATTCAGTTCTTAAGATGAATTTTGAACCGAATTTCATTCTATAATTC
The DNA here is from genome assembly GCF_055471065.1 of Atractosteus spatula. NCBI lineage: Eukaryota > Metazoa > Chordata > Actinopteri > Semionotiformes > Lepisosteidae > Atractosteus > Atractosteus spatula. The sequence continues at coordinate 29,012,032 of NC_142710.1, read as the reverse complement.
TGCACAGCAACCATACTCTGTGCCTGCTAACCATAACCGCATTCGGGTTTGAGCCGGTCCTCTGAGCACGTCTCAAAGTGGAAATCACATCAAACAGCGGTAAATCTGGCATATCAGGAAAATTCTACCACAAAGCTTGGTAGGCCTTTAAAAACAGGACGTGTGTTAAAGAGTAAAAAATCAAAATGTGCTCAAAACTTAAAATGTGACGACTCTTTCCAAGATCTCACTGTGATATTTTGAAGCAGGACTTTCAGGAAAATCGCGATATACCATTTTAGAACTGAGTGAGGGTTCTACTTACTTTGACTTGTTATATTCAAACTCTATATGGAGACAGTCCTCAATTCCCACTTCCATCTTGATGGAGTTGTTGACGTCAGGATACGTGGCGAGCTGGTGAACAATGAGGTCATACTCCTTCACCAGGTCTGACAGTCTTCTCACAATCGTCACTTTAAGGAAATACCTTTAAAAAAGTCAATGAACTGAGTGGTCATGTTTTGCATGATTGACAACCCCCATTACGTCATGGTGCTAAACATGCAAATGCTGCATTCAGCATGTTGCTTCTATTGCATTGCTTATAGCCGCAAAAACAAAATGTCTGAAATGAACATAAAAGTGATGTTTGAAAGCAGAGTGACCATCTTTACTCTCTGTAAATTTAAAAACATTCCTCTGGCACCAAGCCTTTACTTCCTTACAAATCCTTCAGAACCGAGTTCAGAATGGGAAACAGGCTCTGCTCAGCAGTAAGGCAATAGAACAATACAGAAACTAGAGAACAAGTGATAATTACTTCTGATCTTTACTAATCACCCTCAGACTCTGACAGCTTTACCTCAGCCTGACGTTGGCTCCCATGTAGGACTCGTACGGCTTCTCCACCTGCATGAACTCAAAGTCGTAGCTCCTGTTCTGCGTCAGCTCCCCGGGCAGAGCCAGCTCCTTTACCAGGTTCACAAACTCATGGGTGTTGCTTTTGTCGCTGAACAGCTCTGTGCAGCAAGAGAAAAGCAGGGCCCAGATGTAACACAAGGTTTTACTAGACGAAACTCCAAAACCGAGTCATTCTGCTAACGAAAATGACTGACCAAATGTGGTAAATACCAAACTGTAGTGGAGAAGCCTCACATCAATAATACCCTTTATTCAGTGCCATATCCTCACTGCACTCACAGCCCACTCAACTGCAAGAACTTGCGGAGCTAAAACATTGCTGTGGAAGCTCAATGGATAATGAACTGTTGTACTCTTCACATGACAGGCACATGCTTTGCTAAGCTTTCAACTCTACTCGGCTAGAAAAATACAAAAAACTTAGAACTGGTGCTTGTCTAGAAAGGAAAATTACAGAAATGAAATGCCCCATACATTCTAAAAACATACAACTACATTTTCAAAGATATTCTGGGTATGCGGCACACTGTCTTGAGGCTCTCCTGGAGTGTCTTTGTATAACAGACAGGATTCACAATGTTTTGACCAGAGTATGAAACTCACTGCATCTGCATCATGTTGAATAGACTGCCAGCATAAGCCTATCCTAGTCTGCCTTGTTTTCCTTTGCACAACAGTCACGACAGTAAAGATCAGGGAACACTTTCCGTATATTTCAAAGCTTTTTGTGCTTCACTGTCCTCTTACATTAAAAATGTGATGAAAGCACCATGACTGAATCTTCAATTGCAGTATTTCAGGAGAATATTTTTTTTAACAGGGAACATTAGCAATGCTATTTTTACATTTCAGGGTCAGAAAGAATCGTCTTTGATGAGTGCATTTCAAACCACAATGAAAGTCAAATGTAAATATTAATACAATAGACGATGTCTTTTAATACAATAGAAATATTGCTCTCAACTTTGAGATGGTTTTGCAGACAAATACTACTTGTTAACTCTGCATGTAGATCACGTTGGGACATTTCTGTTGTGAAATATCTGTTGCACAACCTGTACTGATTCGCTTGTACATTGCAGTACATTAGTCATTACAGTGACTAATGAGCAGGAAGGGCCACATCATGTCACAAGTTGTGGGAACTCTCGCTCAAGATCAGTGGTTTGCAACAACATGGCGACTGTACAGTCCTTTCACAAAGTTTAGGATTTTGTCCCTAATTCTGAATTTTCAATACCGTCAATTAATTTATGTTGTTACCAAGATTTAATAACGTGTCTGAGAAATTGGGACCCTTGGTTACCCTTTAAACAAATTCATCTCACTATATATTCACACAGTGCATCAGACCACTTCAGTATCTGTTTTACAGATGCTTCTTTTAGTGGTAATAAAACTGAAAATTAAAATGAATGGGGAAAAAAATAAAACCCAGTGGCCTTCTAACAGCATATCTCACTAACCACTTCAGCCAAACAAGGAAGTTTCTTTATCAAAGAGCTGTGAAGAGAATTGTGATACAGTGCCAACAGTGAGAGATCTCCAAAAATGGTCAAGAGCACTTGAAGTAAGAGAAGAAAATTGTTTATTGATAGGATTATAAACAATGTTGTCTAAATGCAATACTTCACTAACGGACGAGGCTTTGTATGATTACATACAGTCTGAACCTTAAGGTTTAAGGTTCTTAACACATCCTGTTAAGAAACTCACCTATCTGTCCCACGAATTCAATGCGAATTCCTAGGTGCTCTAACCTCTTCCCAGACTGCTTCACAGTGAGGTTCACCTGGAAACAAGAATGGGAATTGAAGGAAAGAACACTTGAATTTCCTCTCATGATCTTGTGCAGTGTCTCCATTTTACTCAGCCCTGAGGAATCTTTGTTGTTCTCAACACTTCCTATAAAAACTAACATTAGCTACTAGTGTCAAATGCACAAGGTGATTTTTTAATTAGGTATACCAATCCCCAATTTTACCATTTTTATGCTAAAAAGCAGCTTATGGATCTGGATGCTTGCCACTTGGTTGTTCCAATTCTTGACCATGTGCTGCAGGAAAGCGTCTTTAAAACGTGCAGGAATTTGGCACAGAACTATACCAGTAGAATAAACTGCCCCTGGTAGCCCTCCTGAGACTGAATTCCAGCAATTAATGCAAAATCAATATCCATATAAAAACAACTTACCAAGGCTTTTGAAGTAATGAAACAATTCCACCTACTATTTCCACATTTTAGTACAACACTTAGAGCAACAAAAGCTAGGCTGGGACAACAGTACCCTTATGGGTGCAGACAAGAGGATATGCCAAACAGAGTCAGGCTAAGTCAAGTCACTCCTAATCCTTCCACCAGTTACAAAGTGCTCTGCATACACAGCCAGAACAGGTACCAATTCTGGACTGCGGCCTTGTCTCTGGACTTCCTCATTCCAAATGAAAACAGAACAAAAATCACAGTGAATCCTGCAACTTGAAAGGTTTGAAATGTTGCAGTGATTTCCCGCTGAAAGCCTGAAAGCTCAACAATAACAAGGAAGAGAACAATGCCAGGAACCTGTTCAAACTCATTCGAGTGGATTAATTCAATTTACAGAAAGAGGAGGAAGAGGTGGGGACTGGAGTCGATTCCAAATGTTGTGTGCAGGAAAATATAACAATTAGGAAAACACCCACACACACTCCCTGCAGAGAATGACCTGACAGAGGCAAAGATCTTTGGGAGTTGTCTCATTTAATCCTGCAATGCGCTTAGGATAGTGTAATCCTACAGATCAAACATGTTACTGTATAAAGAAGGACACCAAGACTGTGCACAGTACTGTCCTCACATATACAGTACATTTGTAACCCTGCATGTATGCACTGCTTGAATAAAAACGATTAGTCAACTTTTCAAAGCTCCATCAGCACACTTTCTTCTGTTACGATTCTGTTTTGAAGCAATTTAAAGAACAGTTTATAGTCATATTCAAATCTCTTTTTCCCTGCATATTTTGTGTAGAATTTATGGCATTGAGGAAAGATAAATTATAAACGTCTTCCTATTTTTATCATGTACAGTGAAGCCACAATTAACCTGTGAGTGTGTCTGAAGTGAGCTTATCTCCCCACTGCCATCAGTGGTATCTTTGCCACCACATTATTCTGATGGAAATAATCATTTCTAGCCCTCAGCATTTAAAGGGAGATATTTGTTTGCCAGGACACTTGCAATATTTTTTAAATATCCCCAGGTGCACAAAACATGCTGATTCATTAATTGTAAACTATGTCAGTCTGGATTTCATTCTAAAGAAGCTAAAACTGGTTTTCCCAATGCAGATACACCCTGTAGTAATTTGAGTATCATTCCAGTATGATGAAAGTCAATGTCCGCAGTTCATAAGCATTTTTTAGTTCCAATCATTTTTTTCCTTTCCTGTGCAAATGAGGAGAAAAATGAAATAAACTGTAAGCTCATTTTTATACATCTGTGCTTACCCCTCTTCTCCTCCAGATTTAGTACTCATTCTCCACTACCTTTACTCTGAAATTCTGGCACATGTAAATAGAAAAGGCAAAACCTAATGGCAATAACCAAACTATAGTTGGAATCAAGCAGTTAAACTTAGAAATGTGTAACTTTTGAACTGGGACTATAATGCATTTCTCACTTTACATTACTTCTCATGGGAAATTTGTGTCCAACCAGCACCAGCAATTTCACCTCCCATGAGACTTTTCTAAAACAAGAAATATATGTATAGTGTTCACATCCGACTGAGATCACAATATTATAATGGGAAATTACATTACATCATTAAAATCATGGGTTTGCTGCCTGAGATTACAAACGTGTTCTGATTAATATGGCTTGAGCTACTTAAGATATTTGACTTAAATATATTAAATCTGAACACAAGGCATATGAGGATTATAATGCAATTACCACCATGGTAAAAATGATTCTGGTCTTTTAATATGCTTCCTGCACAATACGTTTTTGTAGAAAATTCAAAAAGGTCAATAAACTCTTGGAATATATCAGTGTCATGAAACTAAACAAAAGTTATTAGTCCTATACATTGTTTTAATTGACAATGAAGAGCTGATGAACTTTAATCTACCCCAACACATGTATATATTACTGCAGTCAGTTTTAATTTTTTCACACCAACCTCTGCCCATCTCATCCACTAGACTTGGAGGGTCTACGAGCCTACCTTTCCCGAAACCGATTCGCCGTCATAGAACAGAAAGTGCTTTTCCACTTTGCCATCTTCCATCTTGATCTCCGCCGTCTTCCTCGTGTCAGCATCGTTCAGGACGACATCGATTTCACACACCGGCGCAAACAAACCCCCGAGGAAACTCTGTGACACAACGAGACAGACAAATCAATAGGGAGAAGAAATGAGACCTGCTATTTCTGGCTACAGCACTGCAAACCCTGGAAACTATGGAATCGATGCTCGCCCAGCCTAGAGCAAGACTCCTGCAGTTAGAGCAACCACCAGTGACCCCACCCTGGATTGCTTCAACCTAATGGAGACTTTCCACCGTTCCAGTCACACCAGCTGCTCATATCATTGCAGACGCCCGCTTTATCTGTTCCTAACTGACCCCAGAAACAATACATTGAGCATTTGATTTGTCGGATTCCAGGCTATTTATGGAAAATCTTTTTTTTTTCCATCGCCCAGTGGAAATTGCTGGTTAACTGCTCCTTCGGAAGATTTGATTTGTGTAAAATAACCCTCCTCGCATGTTAATGGCTGTACTTCCAGGGACCCGAAGGTGCAGCGTGAATCTGAGAAAGTCAGAGCTGAGAGAGGAATAATAACAGCAGCGGCCCCGACGCCTCCAAGGCCTTCTCAATGTTATTCACCGCTGTCTCCCAGATTCTGGAAACACACTTCAAGAAATATGCAGAAAAACGTGGTGAAACGAGAACATTCTGTAAACTGTAAAGACCAATGTGCAGAAGAACACCCACTGACCCTATCTAAGAATACTCTTATTTGGCAACATTCTGAAGTAGGTTATCATGGACATTTTTGGGAGGCAGTTAGAAAAAAAACGACACATTCTTGAAGCGAAAGCTGAATGATTGTGATGCTGTGCAGAAACATGCTCACAGGCCACATGATCTACAGAGACAAACGAAAGCAAATGTGCTTACAAGTAAACAGTGACATCCCACCATGAATAACTTCAGAAACAATCTAATCTGCTTGTTTTTTGTATAAATGATAAACTAACAATGAAAGCTCACTACCTTCCTGTGAACTAGATTCATCCATTGAAGAGTGGAAAGTTGTGGAGTAGGGGAAAAGTCAAATCTGCCTCTCTACCCCATTACCAGGGCAGAAGGGCACAAGAGAAGGTGAACACCTGTCACCAAAACATTTTCTATCCAATACATGTGACATCTAAATGTTGTTGCTGTGTAAACAGATATTTTTATCAATCCAAACCAGAAAATCCAAACTTTCTGAAAAGAAACAAATCATTAATAAATTACAGTCCTTTTGGAGAAAAAAAAGGAAGTTCAGAAATATGTTTTTTTCTACCACCACTTTTTAAAAAAATGGGGCAAATGTCTGTGAGCCATGATAAATGCAGAGATTATTTTTTCCTTTTGTCATTTAGTCATACCGTATTCATTTTGGAGCCTATTGAGCCATTTTTAATCCAGGAGCACAGACAGAACTACCCTTATGGAAAATCTGTGAACACAGCTCTTCTATAAAATACCTTACAAACTAGTTTACATGATCGGGTAACCTTTGTAAACACTTTTCAACAGTGAAAACAAAGACTCGTATGTACACGTTTATACAGCAGATCATTTTACTCAAGCAGATCTGAATGAATTTGAAAGGTACATCAACAGAGATCTGAACCTATAGCCTTTCCAATCCGGAGCCCAAACCACCACTCCCTAACCTCTGCCTAACGATAAGCGAAAAGCGTTTACTTATTCCAGTTGTCCTTTAGAAACATTTTCACTTAAAATAGATTTCGATTAAAAGCGTGTACTGTCTACTACGGCACCAACAGCTTTTCATGACATTCCGTTTAATTATTTCACTTTTTTTCCAGTAAGAAGACAAAGCCTGGATATTTAGTGAGGATCTGGTGTTACTCTCTATGTGGGTACTGTCGGGTTTTTTCCTTACACGAGTGCAACTGTAACGCGCTATTGTGAGATAAAGTTTATTTTCCATGTGTCACGTTATTGGAACAACGCAGATAAAAAAAACTAACACTAACATTAACACAAACTACAAGGACACCTTTATTGTCCGCGAATGAAGTGTAAAAAGACAGCTTGAGTCAAAGAATAATTGCAGAACGCTATCAGAAGACAGAAAACGTAACTTGTCGTTTCACAGAAACAAAAAAAAAACCTTAGTATTGACTTGGCAGTAAACGCGAACACAGTACACGAGGCACGGAAGAGTGAAAAAATATTTGATAAAGAGTCGAGACAAGATACAACAGCATGCGCTTTGTATTTTGAAGCATAAACAAAACTACATTACGCTTATACGTGTCTCAAAAAACGTAAAAAAGCTGGTTATTAAGTGAACCTGTACATTGAACGAGTTGACTGTAATTCACTCGACCTACAGAATCCGACAAGCTGTCCAATTTGGGACAGCAAAGGGGGCGACTGGTGAAGAAAGTAAACAGGCAAATAAAAATCACCAGGCAGACCGTTTCAGACCCAAAGGTAAAGGTAAACACAACCCGTGATGCTTAGGCGTTTTTTTTCCATTCTAACAAGATACGAAAGAAATAAGGATCCCAGAGACAGCGGCGCTGGCAATTAATCCAGACGTGTTTCTGACAGCGCCGCCGCAACACAGGCCTCTGGAGCTCCGTCCCTCCTACTAATCCAGCCCCAGGACTCCCCCGGGCCTCCTGCACTTTCTTTCACACTGTGCGGTCAAAACGAGATCGCTGCTACTACAAAAGCTGGGGGAAAAACTAAGGACATGTTATGATTTAAATCGGTGCACGTTGTTTTCCACGCCGGTACCATTATATTGCACTTCGCAATCCATTCGGTTTCACTCAAACTCACCATTTCAGCCCGTTTCCACACAGTGTATTTCTCTAACTCTGATCCCTAAGAAATCCTCCCTAAACTCCTGCTCTCCTCGGTCATGTGACCCCCCTGTAGCAGAACTCGGTGTCCTGAGTCATATGACCTCCTTCCATAGCTCTTGCTGCTGCAATTGGTAATTTCTGTGTGAACAAGATGCAAGCGTCCGCGTTCAATAGTGCAAAACTAACGTAACGAAATAAACCAAAAACAGTAGCGAAGAAATTTTTGAATTTCTAGTGGAGGTCTTCAACTTTTAAAGAAAAGTTAAATTTTGAAACCAACTAACACTGCATGGACGCTTTGCAGACATACTTTTAACTTCACTCCGTACAAAAATTTCGCTCTGTACGCGACTAACTAATCTCTAATGTACATTAGCATTCCATCAAATCAAATAAAATAAAATCAAAGTTTATTTATCAAATGCACAACAATACAGCATGCAGCAGTAGTTGCTGGCAATGAAATGTCTTTTCTACGAGCTCACCGGGGGGTAAAAATCACAAAAGGTTACATAATAAGACATAATAGTACAATAGAAATTGAATTAAATAAACTCAGACAATATTCAATATGAATAGAGCTGCTATGTGTCCATGGTGTATGCAATATCCTTGAGAAGGGTCCTTGAGAATGGACCTGGACTTCTTCAGACATCTAGCTGAGTAGATATCCTGGATGTTTGGTAGCTCACAGCCGGTAATGAGCTGTGCTGACTTCACCACCCTCTGCAGTACTTTGCAATCCCGGGCAGAGCAGTTCCCATACCAGGCAGTGATGCAACCAGTCAGGATGCTCTCAATAGTGCACCTGTAGACGTTGGCCTGGATATTTGAAGGCATGCCAAACGTCTTTAGCCTGCGGAGAAAGAATAGGCGCTGCCGTGCTGTTTTGACCACGATGTTGGTGTGGTGGGTCCAGCTTAAGTCCTCCATGATGTTAACTCCCAGGAACTTAAAACTGCTGACCCTCTCCACTGCAGTCCCATTGATGTAGATAGGTGTGTGATCTCCTACCTGGTGGTTCCTATAGTCCACAATCATCTCCTTAGTCTTACTGATGTTCAGAGAGAGGTTGTTCTCCTGGCACCATGCTGTCAGGGTTTCAACCTCCTCCCTGTACGCAGACTCTTCACCATCTGTGACCAGGCCAATGACTGTTGTATCGTCCGCAAACTTAATGATGGAGTTTGAGTTATGCCTGGCGACACAATCATGGGTAAATAAGGAGTAGAGGACAGGGCTAAGCACAGAGCCTTGGGGGGCTCCAGTGTTAAGAGTCAGGGTAGAGGATATGTTGGTGCCCACCCTCACCACCTGCGGACGTTCCGTCAAGAAGCCCAGGATCCAATTACAGAGGGAAGTGTTCAGTCGCAGGTCCTGGAGCTTGATGACAAGTTTTGAGGGCACTATGGTATTCAATGCTGAGCTGTAATCAACAAACAGCTTTCTCACATATGTTCCTTTCTTATCCAGGTGTGATAAGGCAGTATGGAGGGCAGAAGCAATTGCAATTTCTGTTGACCTGTTCTGGTGATACGCAAATTGCAGTGGGTCTAGGGTGTCAGGAAGTGAGGAGGTGATGTATGCTTTGACCAATCGCTCGAAGCACTTCATGATAACTGATGTCATTCAGGCAGCTGACTGGGTTTCTTAGGATTTCTTCCATGGAGCTGAATATAAAAAGGACTGGCTTAATCGGTTATTTTTTCAGTTTTGCACCTGATTATTTATCGAAACTGTATTAGGTGTGTAACCTGTCTTAAAAATTAACTGAACAAAAAATACCTGTAACGTGGGTTGTAAGTGTTATTATAATGAATGCGGCTGGTGTTGAGTGTAAAAGGAGATGCCGCATTGATCGCTAGTTATCAAAACACAAACCTACTTAATTAACTTTCATCAATTATAAAATAATATAAAATATGACGATGTATCCTCTATTATCACAGTTGTTATTACATTTTCTCTTATTACCACTGTTACTAATAATCCCGATAATGTTAAAATGAAGTCTTTACCACGACATATACGTAAATCACTGAAGAACTTATTTTAACTTCCTGAAAATATCTTTAAACACTAGATGGGGCTCTTTTTCTTCGTGTTTTTTGTGTAACAAAAGCTGGAGTAGAGCAGTCTGACTGGTTATGTTTGACATTACCTTTTTCTTTATTTTTTCTTTTGTATAAATAAAATTAGTTTGTAGTAAAAGAAAATATTCCACTTTCTAGTCTAAGAAAACCGTATAATTATTGTAAATCGTTATAAAAAACTGTAAACAATACAATGTTAATTGTCTACAATGTCTACAACACAATTGGCTATTTTGTCTTTATAAAGTAGCACTAAGCTGTTATTTATATGTGAAGGACTTTTCATTCTACAAATATACTACCACTTTTACAAACTGTTAGTAAAATCCCTATATTTATTAAACTCGCCTTCATGATTAAAAAAATACAGACAGAACTTAACTTGATTAACCCTAATCAACATGTTTTCTAGGGCTTTGAGCTTTGCTCCAAGTGAGCTCAGACCTCAGCAGTGTGTCAGGCATACGTTTTTAGAGTGTAATGATAATTTTAGGCTAAGCATGAACTATGTAATCTTACTCTTTAGGCTTACTGCAAACAAGTGCTACAGCTATAAATTAGTGATCTTACTTACCCAAGAAATTAATCTCGAAGTTCTTGACTTACATAGAGTAGGTCGACAAATAATTTCAAATAGAGGCAGAAATATTACGTGTAGAACTAAAAGCATCTGATGTTATTATTCTCAAAATACGAAGACATACATAAGACTGCCAATAAAAGAATCAGAAACAGAATGCAGTATGCTTCTGCAACGCGTTTATTTACTGTATTCCGTAGGTGTTTTTCACACTTTGGCAGAAAACGCTTAAGAATTGGGTCAGAGTGTAAAGAGCTCAGCCAATTGTGCGCCACCTCTAGGTGAACCCCTCATCTCACGGGCCCAGGCGTGTTTACGCTCTCACCTTCTCTCTGTTACATTTTATTATATGCGCTGGAGTTTGTATCCCTCTTTAACAGTTGCACGGCATGCTGCCTGTACTGTACTGTATGTGCCCACGCACTATCGGTATTGTATTGTCCTTTATGTGATGGTGAACTATGCACCCGCACCTGTGTGTTCCAGGTGACTTTATCTGTATTATCTGTATCGTACAGTAGTAAGTTTGTGATTTCCATTATTTTGTTATGTTTATCCACCTATTGTATTGATTATATGGCCTGTATAGTCTGCTAAGTAAACATTAACCATCTCCTACCAGGAGACCTTGAAGAAGAGTATTGGTAGTCATGGATCAGTTTGCAACATAGGTTTCTGAGCTCTTGGACCATTAATTGACTGAAGTATCATTATTAACACCAACTCAACCAAGACAGCGTTGGCTGGTGACAGAAAAAGTGCAAAGTGATGAAGGAAGGAAACGAGCTGCAGAAGTTACCAACTGTATGAACATCAAAACTCACAGATAGAAGAGGACTTAGAATAGAGTGTAAAGTTTAGGTTTTATTTTGTTAAATGTTGTGGTTTACGCTTTCAGCTGTAACGTGGGAAATGCATTAGACGAGGCAACACATTTCAAGCTACTTGCATTGCTTCAATCAAGCCTAATAATGTATGCTGCTTGTGTAGGGACTCCACAGCCGTCTCAATTGCTTTCTTTATTGATCCTACGACTGTAATTGATCCAGTTGACGAAAGCCACTAGATAGCAGCCCCATCCATTATGGATGCCACCACCGTGCTTTAAATAGGAGTCACAGTGCTTTCTTGTATTGCTCTCCCTTCTTTTTTGTGCTCAGTTCTCTTTAATTTGCTTTGGGAAGCAGTACAAAATAGGAAGAAAATGGAGAAAAACTACCTCCCGGCCATCCCAGAGAGGAACCCCGCTAATCCGAGTGATGATGTCAAAGTCCTTTAAGAGTGTCAGATGGTAGTTCCATGGACGGCACAGTCCCCATGGCACCAAGAAGGAGACAGGGCCCCACTGGCACCAGCGGAGGGAATGTGAGGGCTGCCAACACACAGCGGTCATTTTAATGGCAGACGTAATGCCAGCCATTGGCACTCATTTTTGCAGCACAGACAGAACACCGCAGGGGAGTCGGAGCTCACCAACAGCGAAGATCGAAAGCAATACTCTACTTAAAAACTGTAGATCATGTGTCACTGACCTTTTCCCCAAACAGAGCCACATTCCCTGGAACATGCACTGTTTTATCTAAAGTTTATTCAGAAAAGAGGGCTTGATTCCTTCATAGCTTTATAGGTTCTCATATTGCAGATACAAAGGCTCTAATACCATGGTGTCATTTGGCTGAGAACGATGTACATTGCAGGCATTAAGCATGAACCAGTTTCTGAAACTGATGCCTTTCACCCAGGGCTGTGGAGATGGTGTAGCGACATACAGTATACTGCACAACTGCATTTCAAAGTGCAATGACTAGAGCATTTGAATTCAATATGGAGTTGTTATAGACACAGAAAGCTGTTTTATATTTTTCCTTATGGTTATGTCATTTTTATAACACTAATTCCTTTTTATCTAGGAAAAATTTAATCTCCTTCAAAGAAACTCATTTGTACACATGTAACAGGAAACCTTCAATGTAGCCTGTAAACTTTTAGTCTTCAGACTGCTAGCTGTTATCTGTTTGAGTAATAAAATGCTGATATTTTAATTTCACAAACTGGTTTTAATCAATCATTTTTACCAGTGTTTATAAGCAAGAAAGTATCTGGTATTCAGTCTTTCAGACATTAATGTAACATTAAAAAATATAATAAGGAAAATACACATATAATTTGGTATCAATTACATAGTACTTCAGTTCCAAATAAATACTGCTGTCTATATCATTCTTTAAATAAGTGCAACAATAAAACAAGTTTCGCTGTTGCAGGACAGCATATGAAGGCATGTAAATTAACTCTTGTCCTTAATTTTGATAAGATACTGAATGTTTTTAAATGCTGACACACTGGGGTTTTGGTACATAAAGCTATATAATCTTCTGCTCACATCTCTGTGTCCCTAAATGAGAAAGTGTATGTATACATCTACAGCATATTGTATTCTTTTCCCAAATATGTAAAAAAATAGAGTGCAGTATAGCCAGTAACTCTACTTCTAGCTAGAATTTCACATTCAGTCATATATCGTTATACAAATCTTTAAAAAAATATTATACAATACAGCATATACTTTTACTGAAAATAATGTATAACAATATATTCTCAACAAATGCTGGAGTGCTTCAAATATAAACTTATGGATCTGAAAATTAGGAACAATACACAGTATTTAAAATAAAACAGAACATAAAAAGGAAATAAAATCACTGTTTAAATCCTGAGAGGGATTGTACAAGAGCATGTATTAATATCGCACCACACGTGACATAAAAACTGGGTTGCCCTCCACTGCACAGTCAGTGGCCTTACAGGAATAAGTTCTCTTCTCGTGGTTTCAAATCCTGGGGGTGGCGATGCTGTACCGGAACTCTCCGTGGAAAGATGAAATCAGAGTAATCGAGCTCCATGTTCGGCGAACTTTCCTCGTAATCGAGTGCACTTCCTTCCTCGGTTATGACCCCACTGTTTGCTTCGCCAGCGTCCGCCAGCCATTGGTCCCCAGAGCCGATTTCAGTGGGGGGGTCTCCTGACCCATCGCCAGATAACTCCTCTGTGGGGAGCAGCTCCATGCTTCAGAAAGAGGAACACAGACACACCAATAGTGATGGATGAATCATCATGAAAAGACCCATGACATGCTTTATAGCTGTAACATTATGAGTGATCAATGAACTACTGTAGGTCTGCCGCTGCCATTTACTTCAGTCCCCTTCAGTGAACCATAAGGATTGTGGATGATTTATGTGTGACACACCAGACTAAAAGAGATGTGAAGAGACTAAAGGTGAAGGAGGAAAGTAGTTACTGATGCCTGCAAAAATTGACTCCCTGTAGCAGAGATGAAAGGAGGGTGGTTATTGAGTTCAGAGGGCCTGGACAAGCAGGTGAAGTCATTATCAACTTTCCGTTTTGTTTTGGGGGAAAAGAAAAACACCTTTATTTCTAGAGCAAGAGAAGGAAAAACTAAACAATGTGCGAGAAGAGTTAATAATTGACTGGAAACCGTGATATTGTTCTTTCCACTTGTAGTGCTGTTCCGTCTCATTAACAACACTTTTATATTCGGTCCCTGAATTCAAGAGGTACCTCACATACAGTAGCACACATTAAGTTCATTTTTGCCTAAAAAACAAACATAATGTAATACTGTATTCAAGATATTCAATGCAACTTTTTCCCTCTGTCCCTATTTAAGAGTCATATCGAAACCTAAAAGCAATCTGCTTTTCTTAGAGGGTGATTTCTTTAAATATTTCAGTTTTGCTGCTAAGTCCCCTGGGTCTTGTGTACTGGTGATCTCAGAAACCACCTAGACTTTCTCAAATAGTTGACAGAGTTGGTCAGTTTAGATGGTACTTCACAACAGACTTATCAAGTACATGCAATTAAAATCTTGTTTTCCAGCTTTAAAAAGAAAATGTATTTTTTTTAATTCATGTTTTTTTTTTACAGGACTTTTATCCACAATAGAGGGTTAGGGTTCAAATAGACTGTCCTGGGGGGACTAAAGTGTACTTTCAGTCAATTCTTTTACGCAAATGTGCCAGCTTAATATTAGTTTGATTCCTCTGAACAAAGGCTCTCTCCCCTAACAGATATATGCCAGAGGTTGATCTATTCAATCAAAAACTTGATCGAATCCTTTAATCATAGAGTAACTTACAAACCCAGACAATACTGGACAGCAGATTTCCACTGGAACATTACAAAGTCACTGACACTGATTCTGCAAGTACACAATCCCTTTCTAAAAGACCTGTAAAAATGAGAAGGCTGTACTGCAAGATCCTTGGATAAAGGCCTCTCTCTGGTCCATAAAGAGACAGTGCGCTACATCTAGCCACTTGACACATATAGTACAGTATGCGTGTCCGCTTACAGAATGTTTACATCGTTGTAGTCAAAGAGGAACTATTTGTTGAAGCACCTATATCCCCCAGTGCACCTGTTAACTATTGCTTCTAAATTTTTGACTTGCAGAGGAGCATTTAACCCATCAGAAATCAACACAGGTTTTCAAACCACTTAATCCAAAGCTATACCTGAATGTGCCCCTGTGTCATTTTTCTGAAAAGCCTCTGAAGTCCTCCAGCATTGGACATACTTGGCACCAGGATGCAGACATGTGAACTCTTGCGACTAGTTTTAACGATTTAACGCAGCAAAGCTCTCTGTGATCTGTAATTTCCACTTCACATATGCAGATACATTCAAGCCTTTCTCATTATCACTTCTGTTGCAGCTCTCATTTCCTCTGTTTCGGCTCAGAACTACTGACCGCAAGCTGTAAACATTCTGGATAGGCTATTAGTGTGTCTTGAATTATTTACTCAAACCATTCACCACAATGGCTAGACTATAAATAGTACTAATTGCGCAAGTACTCCAAAATTCTTCATCAGTAGTGGACAACGTCCAGTTAAAAAATGCAGAAGAAGTGGTTTCCTTACATTTTTTCAGGGCTGCTGGTTGTCCGGCCGTCTTTAGTTCTGGAGTCAGGGAGATCGATCCACGGGCCCTTCTCTGTCTGACAGTTTGCGTTGTTCTCACCGGGCTTGCACCTCACCCACATATACCTCCCTCTGACTGGTTTACCTTCAGTACAAAACAAAAAAGAGCACACAGTAATACCGATGAGAAGTGGTGAAGATTCAAAGTGGTCGTGAATTTCAAAGCATCTTAGTTCCCTGACAAGTAACATATTTGTTTTCCCATTTCCATCATCATTAGTAATCTTAGAATCAAACACTACTTACTGTACTGAGGTAAGGATGAGACATGACACTGTCACCTCTATGTAATCGATGGACAAATTCTTATTCTTATTTTCAGTTCTATTATAAATTACTCTCACTGTCAGATACGTATAGGTAGAACATGCCCTTTGAATGTTTGCATTTTTTATTATTTGTCGACGGGACAAAGTTTAGATTGCTATTTTTTCTTGAAATGTACACACCACAGTCATCTACAAGTACAGATGGAGAACAGGTATTTATTGTCCCAACAGAACATCGGAAACAGGCATTTCGGTAATAGGAGCTCTTAACTAAAGAGGTAAAGTTTGAACAAAATAACAATAAAGTAAAGAACTAATCTTTGCTACTATCTTTTGAAATTAAGCACCATATTCAGCACAGTAGGTCTTATATGCTACTGGCGATATAATGGCACCTGTTTGTTAAAATAAACTAAAGCTTTGACCGTGTTCGATTCCACCCTATAACATCATATGGTGCTGTAGATTTCGAATGAATGCTATAAAAATGCATTTTTTTTCTTGTCTATCCCTAAATATCTAATAGGGGGTAATTTTGGCAAATCTCACTACAGTTAGTATAGTCGTGTCCTGTTCTGCAATACCGACATCAATATGTCTCGCTAGAGCCTGAATCACGCACATGGAATTGTTTCAGGGTATGTTATTTAATTCACTTTAGTTTATATAAAACACACACATTTTGATTGGGCACACTACTAGGCAGCATAGGTGATGCCTACAAATGTAATAGTCGTGTATGTTATTAATAAGTCATTTACTGTCTTTCTTTAGACAGTATTACTCACCCGCTTTTTTCAGAAGACATAGCGGTTAAATGTAAACGGGAGGAAACGCGCCTTCTTCAAAAAAATCATCTCTTACTGAAAGTCTAACTTTTAAGTTATAACCTGTCATTACTAAGTAGAAAGAAGAAGCGATTAATAAACCAATTTTTTTATTTGAGTTTATCACCGCTAACTCATAATTGTTAAAGAAAAGTTTGTAATCATAAAAATCGCAGTTTTTACATTTTGACAAATCCTACCTTGTACATTGAATCCCAGGAAGAAGATAAATGCTAAAACTAATATAATCCTCCCCGAAGGGTTAAAGAGAAGCCCCATTTTGCAGTATCTGCAGTCTCAACTGCCTGGCGAGATGTGAAAGTTCCTTCTAATGTCGAAAGAAGTAAATCAAACTACTCATACTGCCGCACAGAACCACCCTAGAACTGCGTCACGATTTCCTGAAATCACATCAGCTTCCGTTCCGGAAAATTAATTTTTCAGTAACGTTTAGTTTCCGAACTACATTGCTTCTGTCTGCGTATTGTCCTGCACCGTTTACATTTTATTGTCAATTTTAAATATTCCCTATGCTTTACATGTCTATGGACGCCACTTCAATTGTCTTTCAATCCGAGTCTAAGACGAGTTAATATTATTCCTCTTACATTTTGCAGAATTATATTTACCTTCCCATTTGGTGACTGTTTATATTCGGAATACTTTTTATTCCAATAACCTGAACCATAACCATTCTTTAATAATTCATGATGTGTTTTTGACTTAGCTTCTGATAATAGTGAGTACTATTGCCTGAAGTTAAATTCAGATGGAGATAACCCTACCTTTTAGTCAACGCAATGGTGCAGTATTGTGCTGTGTGGATAAGCTCAGGTCCTGTCTACGCTGTAATTAAGGATTCCAGGGTGCTTGTTTGTAAGAGTAAGGGTGTTACCCTAGTATCCTGCTTAAAATCCATTTTGGGTTTGTACAAACAGGCCTACAAAAATTCCCCTTTGATTCACCTTTTGAAGTAATAATGTCTAACTACTCTGCCTGATCTGTAGCAAAGTGAGGCTACAGGTGTAGAACATCTTGCCTAGTGCCTTCCAGGTGTGAGCTGCACTTCACTGGTGGATAAAACAGGGTCCCTACTACTCTTCATGTGAAGCATCACACTGTGAGATGAAGTTTGTCCAGACATGTGTCCAGCCTATCTTGTCCTGGCAAAACTAACCCTAGCCACTCCTGTAAGGACTGAGGGAATCTGAAGGAGATTGTTGATACTCACACACAATGAAAGGCTATGGCAAGTGATCACTTTTCATATTTCTGATCTGTGTTTTTTTCATACTAGCCATGCCTCTTTTTGCTTTTTCAATCAAATTAGGTAGAGAAGCTGACACTCTGGAGGTTTGTGTTTCACAAAATAGAACGTAAAATACAACAAGGAATCTGATTTGCAACAACTGGTACCGTGCATGAATGTAAGTGATTGATACACTAGATAAATAATTACTAACAGCTGAATTTTACAAAAGGAAGGTGAGTCTGCTTCAAATCAAGCACACATTTTTATAATGCCACATCATTTATTCATGACATACACAGTACACAGTTATACTAGTGGCTAAGTAAAAACACCTGAAGTTCATTCACCTCACTGTTCTAGGGTAACCTCCACTGAGCTGCCACTGTCTTTCAGTTTTTCTTGTCTGCTTATCTCAGCACGGTTTGCTTGTTAGGCTTAAGGGTATTGTACAACCAGACCTGGCCTAGGTTCATTCCTGATCTGGCCTGAGTGCATTTTAAATAACAGATACCTGCTGTACTGAAAGATGTGGCTATCTTTTTCAGCAAAAGCCATTGTGCCATGTGTGGAAGCATTCTGTATAGTTCTCATATATGCAATGGTCTCTTTTAAACAACTAATCATGGCAATAAAAAGTGTGACCAGAACTGTATTCAGATTATATAATGTCCTGCAAAACTACTTGGATTGACAGCACCTTGTGTGCATCTTCTTGGGGGTTCTCCAGAAATGGCCTTTTTCATCACAAACTAAAACTCATTTCAAGCCTTCGCTAAACTGTGCTGTGACTTCTTGCATCTGCTCCAGTACTCTGAAGATCACATTATCAGAGCGTGATCAGAAGAAGCCTATTAGAGAGATACTTAACATCTCCAAAGACCAGGTACAGCTAGTGTGAAATCCGAAATGGCATGTCTGTTCATATGAATAGCGATCTAATGCATCAGATTAATTCCACAGGCCTTCTTATTTTTCTGCTCCACCCCATGAGAATGTCGGACATGATTAGAAACCAAGTGAGGTCAGGATTCAAATAACAAATCTTGAGACATGACTTGTCACATGTGACTGTCTTCGCTGTTTCTTTAAGGCAGTGTAGGAAAATTAAATTGATTCCCCAATTAAAATGCACCTACGTTTTCACAAATCCATGCATTGCAAGTACAAAGCCATGTACAGTATCTTCACAAGAGATAATGTTTGGCAGCATGTTCTTATTTTAACTACCACCCTCAACAAGCACTTCACAAGTGCTGTGCTGTGTAAGGTTTAAAGAAATCCAACAAATCCAGTTCTTTCAGGATATCAAGGACACAAAATATATCAAAATATAAAGAGCAAATTATGTCTGAACCTCATCACGAGCATGCTGGTATGTTAAAATGTAGGTACAAATTAACAATGCAGTTGTTTCTTTGAAGGAGTATCAGATTTGGGAAGACATTCCTGTAAACAGAGATGTAGTAGTTTTCAGAAGAAGCATTATTTCACCCATCAGCTAAAACACACTAGCACAGTCTTGTCTATGTGAGTCTAGGCATTTCTTGTTTCAACCCCCCACATCAAACCTCTGTTTGGCCTTTCAAAAGTGGTGAGTGACTTTCAATAGGTCAACATATTTTCTCCTGTTTGGCTCAACCAATAAAGGTGCTCTTTCCAATCTCAGATTATATGCTGAGCTGGGGTCATGTCACTAGTGGGTCAGAGGAGCATGTCCAGCTGTCCTCACCCTGCCTTGGATGAGTCTAAAATGAAACTTGTAAGTGAAGTATTGAAAACAGCACTTTCAGCTGAACCTCTTCCTTATTTGTTTCAGTGATTTGCTTTCTTGGTAGGCAGGAATAACTTAAACATCTGCTATTCAGAAAAAATAATGGTGTTTTCAGTTGTGCTCAGATGTCACTTTTCTTTCTCGAGGCTATGGGGTTACTTTCAAAGGCTTTAGTTTTTGTTTCTTTAAATACGCTCATTCAAAATGACTTTATTGTGCCCTGTTCATGTACTAAACCAAAATCTTAGACTGGTGGAATATCAGTGTGCTGTTCTTCAAAGATAATGTTCTAGTTGTCTTTGACATTATCTCACATTTGCTCATTTTATTGAATGATTTAAGCCACCATGAATAACACTGAAAAACGACTTCATCTTCTGAAATGCTGATCTATGTTTTCCAAACAGGTTTCCTTCATTTTTTTCCCGAGAACTGCTTTTCAAGTTCATGTTTTTAAAAAGCAGGCCATTGCTCAATCAACATGTTATACATTAATAAGGAAGACCTTCCTATCCCTGATGACAAATTATATTTGGTAAATCTGTAAGAGAATCATGGGATAAAGGTATTTTACTTATTTCCTTAATGTGTTGTTCTTAAATAATATCTAAAAAAAAATTTGCTAGATCACATACAGTACCAACAATAAAAACTCTCGAATTTATCAGTCCTTGAGTGAGCAGGTTAATGCTTTCATTTTTTCAATCTATTCATGCGGTGATTAGGATTGTTAAATTATGCTGCTTTTGTATGTATGACAGTAAAACAAGCTCAGGTATTTTTTAGCTATACATTCACAAGGGGGAAATCACTCTCATTAAGAGGAGCGTGAGGCCAACACAAAGTAATTCTGCTTAGGGACCTTCCCATTATCAATCTTAGCACATGAAAATACGAAATTAAATAATGTATTAACAGCAACCCAGAAAGGCTGTGATCTAAATAGCATTTATATACACAAAGCAACTAAAGAACTGCTTTTTCTGCCGGGGAGTTGACAGCTCTAATAACCAAGAACTGGTCTGTAATCACAAGTGCCATTACTACTGGGATGATGACAATGAAGAAGAAGAAGAAGAAGAAGAAGAAGAAGAAGAAGAAGAAGAAGGCGACAGCTATGAAAGTACTCTGGAATGAACCTCTATTTTTCCCTCCTAGCAATATCAGCATCATCATCATATGTATCTGGATGTCGTAAAGCTTTGCAAAGCGATTTGTTATCTGTGATTAATGGGTCATTGCGAAAGATTCCTAACTGTCTCAGAGTTACATTTCTCAGAAATAGAGAAGTTGAGGTAACTGAGAAAGATGACTTAAATAGCCGTGTAGTAACACAAACCAAAGCTTCAAAACGTGAGTGCTATAGCTGCACTGGCCTGAAATGGAAAACTATATAACAAGACTTCCTCACGGGATTTTTGTTCCCATTTATGATTCTTTAGAAAATTCTAGAAGATGCCTTTGAGGCCACAGAATCCACCAAGTCTTTTATCACACTAACACCACACTCTTACAAAATTGTGACAAACTGCTGCATTTTCCTAACAGAAGTTTGTAACTTGTGCTCCTTCTCTCCTTAAATAGTATTTTATTAACCTTAATTATATAATTATGAAAAGACTAGTCTTCTCTTTTCTTCCGAGGAGACTGAAAGGGGGTAGGAGAGAAAAGGCTTTAAACACGGCTCCATTACTGAATTCTGAAGTTCTGTTACTACTACACTGTTGTATCAAATGTTTTTTTACCTCATGTTATATATCTCTTAAAGGGAATTCAAAAATCCTTGTTTTTAAATTACACCTTAAGAAAGCGTGTGTTATCAGGTAGACAAATTAGGACATGCAGATATCTGTACCTTACTCTTGAGCGACTAATACTTTAGGTTCTGCTCTCAGATAAGACAAATGAGAGGAAGTGTTCAATGTGAAAACCTGCTTATTTCTGTAGCCCAGTTAGTGTTACAGAAGCTCATTTTGAGGTTAAACATGGAATTGAAGGCAGAAATAAGCAACTGCTCCTCTCAGTTTCCAGGCAATAATGCATTTGTGGTCCAATTCTTTTTTTCCTGGCAAAAGCATTTAAAATTCTTTTTCCTGTAGTTTCGAAACAGCAGCCTCCCCCAGTCTCTCAAGCCATTCCCATTCCTTCCTTTATTTCACACGCATTCAAAACACAGCACAGATTTTTCAGTCTAAATACCTTCCATAGTTTGGCGGTCTGATATGTTTTGTGTTCTCTTCAGGAATTTCACATTGATACTCCCAGACTGTGTCAACAGAGCAGAGTGCACCAAAAGTAGAAGACTCCCAAGCCTGTAACTGGAAGGCCACTGTAAGTAAAGTACCGTATAGCCCAATGAAGCTGAGCACTGTTTCATATTTTCTCAGCCTTTTCTCATTTCCACTCTGGAACTGAGTTTTTACATGTGCTGCATCAGTCTACATAGAGTGCTTTTGCCTTTCCAAACAGTCAGCATCCGGAGAGCTCTGACTTGACAGATACATCTTAAGGGACTGCTGAGTGCTGCAGTCTAGAACTTGAAGTATTAACACTAGCAATCCCATTTCCTTATTGGGATAACTATCTTTTGCTGTTTGTTTGCTTTAGAAAGGTTACAAATGAAAGTATGCCATTCAGGCCATCTAGCTGAGTCAAAGGAGTAGACAAAGGATATTAATGGTATCAAGGAAATGGAGCAGCTAGTGACAATGGTGAACTGGTGCTCGGTGGGGGGGGGGGGCCAAGGCGAATAAGTCCAAAGAGTCCAGGGAAGAACTCCGGGGCGAAGCCCAAAAGTCCAAAACAGGGTGATCCAATCAAGACAAGACAAGACGAGGTTAAAAACCGGAACGGGATCCGGTGCAGGGACATGGAATAAAAACGGGATGACGGGGCCAGGCACTCCAAGCCCCAGACCCAGATGGTCAGGACACCGTGATGAAGCCTATGCCATCAGGTCTCTCCTGGACCCAGGGGTAGACAGGCTTCCGGGCTTCCCTCTCCCAATGCTGAGCCCAGAATAACGAGAGCGCCAGGCTTAAATAAAGAGGGGCAGGACTGGGGGCAGGTTCGTGTAATCGGGTAAAATAAGAAAGAGCCGGAGCGCCCTTAATAGGAGGGATTACGATCGTGACGGGATTTAAAGTTCACAATATAGTTCCCAGTAGTTCTTTAACACTGAGCTTATGGGCTGCTTAAGTGTGCAATTCTCAGCTCTGTGGCACTCATCCTTCAGATACTGTACATGGAGCAGGAAGCACAGGGAACAGCAGACAGAGAACACTTTAGAATCAGCTTCCCCTTGACATTCAGCAGTTGTCCTCCTCCAGCTTGTCCAGCAGGGAGCTTAGGGAGTTTGTCCTTTAGGAGCGCAGAGGCCTCTTTAAGCTGTTCCCCTCCTGTTCTGAAGATACAGCTATGTATGTAGCTGGTTCACATCATGGCACAAGAGTCACGGCAGTAATTACAGCAGATGAAGTCTTATAGAATTTAAAAGTATTTTGTATCTCAAAAAACATTTCCATTGACTTCTAGCCAAATCAGTCACCTCCCTACATCGGAAATCTGGGATGAGTTTAGGTGTGGGTGTACTACAGTATATGTATCAGAATGGTGCTGAGTCTGTGGCCTTGAGCTAGAGACTGTTCTGAATTCCCAGACATGCTGACCGAAAGACTGTTTGCACAGACTAATTAAATGTGTATCTCCACGCATTTTGTGTGTTAAATGAAGCAGAAGTTTGTCTTTGTTGTGAATGACTGATGAGGGTGTTGTTGAAAGGGGGAGGCCCAGGATGTATGTAGCTAAAGTGCCCAGCAATTGTATTACCTCCCATTAAGGATTAATGACGTCCCATTTTGTTGAATTGCAAATGGTGTATACTCAATTCTGAAGCTAATATTTAAATTAAAACCTGACAGCTCGAGCTTAAATACTTTCATGGGAGAAAGAAGCTAACTTTCAGCAAATGCTGTCAAGAAAATCAAAAACTGTATGAATATTTAACCCTCTTAAAATGTGTATATTGTAAAACATTTTTAATTCAACAAGATAGGACATCAATGCAAGGATGCAAATACTTATTCAAGGAAGAGTACAAGGTCACCTGGAGCCCTGGGACTCATGTTCACTGGTGTATAAGACAAGAAACACTGATTCTTGCTACTGCAGCATACTATCTTCAGTAAAGTTTACAGAAAAGATCTCAATGAGCCCCATTTATATAATTATTTTTTGCACCTTTCATGAGGACTTTGCTGTTTACAGGGTAAATTTAAATATTTAAAAATGCTCTTTCTTACAGCTGAAATTACATGGATTATTAGAAACAATTTGCAGACATCTTAGCTGTCCACCAGTGGGGCCAGTGTGGTTTGTACCATATATGTGAAAATTCTGTGTCTATGTGGACACACATCATTTGATAACAGAAAAAAACAGCATGCTCAAAACAAAATATTGTGTAATGGATTTTATCTGCCCAACCATCTTCTTGCTGTTTGCTTAATTTAATTAAAAACAAGAAGTGGGCTTACCAATACTCTAGGCAAGATAAGAAGTGTGGAGTGTAAAGAAAGAGTAGAGAAATAATGGGCAATGTGCTTGAGAAGAAGAAACGAAAAGATTCTCTGTGTGTATAGACAGGCATAATGGCTCGATAGATGCCTGCGTGCCTGTCGTTTTGACATGGTTTTATGTCACAAGAAGGTTTTTAGGTGCACAAGAAGCAAATTGCACAAGAAGTACAGGACATAGAGTGATTGCTGCAGTAAGTACTCCCTGAGGATGTGTCCATCTGAGTCAGACAACTGTCATCCACCTGCAATCTAGAAATACTGTCAGCTCTAATGATCTTAATGTATGGCCATGTGACACACTTTTGTCAGCAAAATCAGCCTACTTTTTATATGTGTTGTAGTGCTTTTCATTCTCTCATTGAAAGTTGTTGTTAATCTATGTTTCCTGGGGGTGACATCAACCTTTCAAGCTATATTTTTTTCATTTCTTGTTCAATTACTCCCTCGTGAAATTATACATCCACAAGAAATCTCAAAAGAGCTAATTATTCTGTAGCTTGACATTTATAGTGATGGGTATCTGGAACACCCAATTTGTCCAAGTCAACATCCTTGGTCCCTTCCAGAACAGACTGAATGAAATTAATCAATGAACGTCTTAACAGTTATCTTTAAACAGGTTCTCGTAATAGACTAATGACACACACAGTCCAAATATCAACTGTATCACAGAGATTATTGAATTAATTTATTGTGCTTTAAATGAAGCCAAAGAAGCCAACGTTTCCTGGCTACAGAAAACAAACATGATCAGCATGTGACAAATCACATACAGAGTCTCTAAGAGTTTGAAACAGACCACATTCACTTGTGCTGCAGACTGTAATTTAGGGTAAGGAAAGTAAAATGACAGGAGAATGAAAACAAAACATACAATCATTTCCGTCCTGCTCCTTTATTCTCTAACTTTCAGAACTGCAGTTCAAATTCTGATTTGAATTTTGACATTGTGCTGTTTTTAATTTAAATGACCTTTTTGAAACAGTTTTCCTTTCTTTTACTTTTCCTCCTTTTGGTATCATGTCACAGTAGCTGTCTTGGCACTGCTGAGCCAGGAGAAGGAAAATATGTTGTTGTACTGTAACCTTTGAGCAAAGGGACAGATTCTGTGATGTGGGAGTGCGAGAACTCTTTGCTCAGCAAGCAGCACTCTGAGAAAGCAGCAGTGGGTAGGCTACAATACAAAACCATAACCAATTTTATGAAACATTAAATGTACCTGTCCGCTCACGGTATGAGATACTGTAAGACCACTTAAAACAACAGCTTGATAGAACATACTAACACACATCTGAATGCAGGTGTTTCTTGTGCTTTTGTAAACCACTCTGATTTCTCTACTGTGATCACAGACATCCTTAGAACACATCTTAAGAACAATTTGATTAGGTAGTAAATATTAATTAAGACTGTCAATAATTATTATGAAGAATAAGCTTTTTATGAATATGCTACAGTCAATATAATATTATAGATTCCTATTAGCTGCATATGCAGGTATGGTCAAACAAATATAACAAGTACAGAGAAACAGGGGGACAGAAGACTAATCACTGATCTGTAGAAACCCCTACTTTCACTAAGAGATTTCTGTTTCTTTGGTTAGAATATAGGCAGTTAGGGCTCCTGATTCGTAAGTTAAACATGGAGAACTAATATTGTAGCCCTGAGCAAAGGATTTCACTTAAATTATATCAGTAAAGTACCAGCCTGAATAAATGGAAGTTGCTTAGGATAAAGCAATAATATACTTGAGACATTAATGAGGCACTTGTCTGAAGGTGTCCACCAAATGTTTCTTCATGATAGAAAACTATGAAACTATATAAATTTATTCATTTAAAATTAGACTTCTTCTAACTCCAGTTCACTAATTCCAGAGTTTGGAAAGCTTTTGGATAAACAGCAAAAGATTTGTAAAATGCAGAAGTTGAGCCCCTTTTTCATTAATGTCAGCATTAAATGATATGTTTTACTTCTGAAAATCTTTAAAAAATACAGGAAGCAAAGCATTCTCAGGAAAGGGCAGTGAGGAAATACTGTATATTGTTTAGCGTGTATTTTTTTTTCTCAGAAGACCAAAATATCTAAGTTCACTTGTTCAGATCCTATGTTCAACATCTGGCCTTCGTTAAGGTTGAAGTGTAAAATGGCTTTTTAATATGACAATGAGTTCTGGAAATTCCCACTTCTTTTCAGTTTCTAAGAGGACGAATGCTAGAGAAAGACTAGTCACTAAAATTGACTTTAATTTTGTATCAGATTGACAATGAAAGTGGAAAAATAGTGTGGGAGCAGTGCACAAACATCACATGAGAAAGTAATCAGTAAAAAAGTACAGTACATTAACTCAAAGTTCCCCCTCCTCACTATCTACAAAGTGTGCTACTTAACAAGAGGTGTGGGATGTGTTTTAAGGTCACTGATCTATTTTTTAACACGGACTAAGCTAGAGTGATCAACTCATGCAAGATGCGGATGAAACTGACTGCTCTTTGGTCACTTTACCTACATCCTAAATACTGCACTAGCCCAGAGTAGTTTAAAAAAGAAAGCATTTGCTCTACAGCGTTGTTCACAGTTCAGATAACCGAGCGCTCTAGCAAGGGACAGGATGTGACTATTATCGGCTGTTCTCATCTCCCCACAGGAAATAAAACAGCAGCTCTTGTAAATATGACCAGCTCAACAAGAACAGAACTAAAACTGTGTAAATTCATTAACGTTTGTCATGTCAAAGCTTGCATGCCTTGCACAATGCCAGACATATTCGGTGAGGAATCCTTTTGGGTACTACTGTATATATTTCCATAGCAGTTCGTTCTTGCATTAGAAAAAATTCAGACATCAAGTACTTGAGAGCAATTGTGCTTTCCCACACTAAATGTTGAAGAAAACAAAAATTGCATTCTCTTCGAAACAAAACTGAATTTCTCTCTTAGCATTCTCTTACTTGGAAACTGCAAAAAGTCTTCAAGTCTGCATTTTTGTGCTCATATTTGCAACAGATAACAGCACTGAATGACCTTATCACCAAAGTATCACTGAGAACACCCAGTGTCCTCAGTGATACAGTCATATTGGTAACAGTGATGGTTTTCCAGACGCCTTTGTGCATAAGTCCTGTTTAAATGCTTCTGGTTTTAATTTGCTTGGCTGGTTTTATATGATATGCTAATTTTCTGCTGTGCAGTCCTCTTGGAAACTCATACCTATTAATAAAGTACAGTACTTACAGGCTGAAGGATTCTAGGTAGTTTCCAATACTTTCCAAGACAACTGTATGGGGTTCTCAGCAGTGTCACCTCTTGAACACTCTTACCTTTTTTTTGTTTCATATACAGTATATGCAAAACGCCTACCAGCAGGACTTAAAGAAAGATCGTATGGTGGCTTACACTCATCATTGTCAACAAAAGTTTACTTCATTACAATTTTGGAGACTAACAGCATTTTGAAGTAATACCCTTCATTAAGTATTATATGATTGCACCTTAGCAGGTTGCAATGTTTTCAGGCACTGTTCATGACTAACACTGTATCTGTTTCTAGATTATTGTACACAAGTACCACAGAAACAAGTGGAAAATGACAGTTTCTACATTTTGGTTAGAAAATATGAGACACTTCACAATGCTAAGAATCACTGGCATCTGGAACAAACGAATCCGCTAGTGTGTTGAGGCTGTCTCTCCCAGATCTTCAAGAAATAGAAGGAAAAGATTCTAGGATTGATTAATGACGAGCAGCCCAATGAGTAAGATCTCCTGTTATAACGTGCCCTCGCGGAACTCGTGAGAATGACATGAATGCTCAAAATCTGAAAACATAAATGTGTTAAAGAAAAAAGAAGAGAACAAGAACATTTATTTTTGTAATTGTTCTATTACTTTTCTTTACTTATAAGTAATGTATACCAGTCCAGCTTTAAATACTTTTAAGTGGGCTTATTAAAATGGTTTATTACATAAAATTAGACCAAAAAAAAAATTAATTAGCTGTATTTTGGTCGGCCTTATCTAAAGCATAAGGCCTTAGCAAGCCTTATGCTTGCTTCCTGCTAAAGAAACCATCGCAGCTGCAGTGAGTGTGGTTTTCAGAGCGATTCCTCATTTCACAATTGAAATGAGAAGCAGGAAACTTCCTGTAGCTCCTTTATGCAACACCTGTTCAATTGTGGCACAATGGTTATCCTGTGTATTTATTGTGTTATACTTGTGCCCCCCTTCAAAAATGTTTAACGTATTATGTTCCTGTAAAGTGTTTGGGCATTGGAAAGCTTTGGACTGGGTATTTTATTAATTTACACTGTAGTGAAGCAGCAAGGCATGTTATTACACTTATAATTAAGTGTTATTAAAGATTTCTAATAATCTTTCTGTTGCCTTGACAAAGCAGCTCAGGCCTCTGTGTAAAAGTAGAGGAATTGAGCTGAAAGGAGCCCAACTGATAAGAAATATCTTCCATATCTGGCACTCAGACAAGGACATTGTAAAACTGTGTTTATTCTGTAACACCCTAATGATATATGGTCCAGCCTGGTTTCCCTCAGTTTGTTGTTCCCCTTCTGCCTAAAACAATGGGTCAGAGGTCACTGTCCATCACCCAAAGAATGTTCATCCAATGAGGGACCTGCAGGGTAGATGCCAGGACTATACCTGGTAACATCCTAAGCAATCATCAGCTGTGGTTTTGTACCTTAAAAGTAAGCACCCAACTCATTTTGTTGGTTTACTGCCTCAACTGTCCTCTCTCCAATGAGACTGGCAATCTGACTTTACAAACCACGTGACTGCCAGCAGTCCGAGTCAGTACTTAACTTTTTTTTCCAAGACACCAGGCCAAGAGAGTCAATAAAGAAGAGAACTCTGCTCAAGATATTCTTTCAACAAGAGAAGAAATCTTGTGTTTTGTGAACCCATTATTATTTTTGCCTGATTAATGAAATTAAGACTGTTGGACTCTTTTTGTAAACATTTTATATCCACGTATATGCAGTAAAAAGCTACAGCTGGGATGAACCCAGTTTCCCCCAGCCATCTTACTTGTGATTGGACCCAAGCAGACAGCAGTGCACAGACCGTTTTAGAGACTGAAGTTAATGACAATGGTAATTCCTCTGGAGAACTGTCCTCAGAAACGCTAGCCAAAGCTCCCTCTGCCAGAACACTCCCTGTACTCACAAGCAGCTGACAAGTCGGACCACAGACCAGCCCAGCCCAGTTCCATCCAGCGGGAAGTTTAAACTCATCAAGGATGTTTGGCTAACATCTTTGAGTATGAAACTGTATTCACATTGCAAGTCTCTAGTTTTTGTCTACCTGGGTGAATAGTGGAGCCCAGGCCTGAGCTGTGACAACTGGTGTGGGTGTGGAAGTTTGGAGTGGGAGAGAAGTCAAGCAGCTGTTGTTAAAAAAAGGTTTAGTTGCTTCACCCTGTCACAAGGCTTAGAACTATATCTGCCATGGAAACAAACCACTGACATGTGTCGTAACCACATGTGAGATTCACAGATCTCAAAACATCATAATATTTCCTTTTCAAATCCTTCTGTAGGCTGTGGTTGACTTAAAAAATATAAACAAGAGTATTTTTACTCAAAGAAGAGCTGAACAGAAAATCAATAGGATTCAAGACTTCAACAGAATCTCTGGTTTCTTCCTTCTGAACGTTTTGCTCTCTGCAAGAGATGTGAATGTGACATAGTGTAGAGATTAAGAGGATATTGAAATGACTTTTGGATCGTTTTAGCTACTGCCTAAAAAGGCATTAACCAAAATTCACACGAAGCAGAATGTTTATATTAACCCTGCTGAAGACATAGTACACGCTGTTACAATACTCATGTATCTCATCATCTTTTGTCCCACATTTTTCATGTTTTTATATGCAGGCAAGATATAATTTTCAAGGTGAAGTACTGCACAGAGTGAAGTCTGCAATGTGATGCACAAAACTCACTAAACATCTCTGCGCCTCTCATGATTCAAAACTTCGTCATATTTGGTCACAGTGTTACCGGTGTTTAAACGGTGAGCTTACAAAGCATACAAACACAAACCTCAGAACCCAAGTAGCCCCAAGAAAAAACAACTACGATCATCTGTTGGAACACCTGACCACAAATACTGTACATTCACTCACTTAACTTTATCACTACCTGGCTTCAACATGGACCAGAAGAACAGCTAGACGTCCCTCACTGGAAAGACTCATCGGAAAGAAGACATAAGAAACAAATCGAAATTAAATTAATTAAACAAGTGGAACCTTGGAAGTGCAACCTAGAACTGAAAGGACTTCATTAAATAAAGGGTGGTGGGAGCATGAAAAAGCTAATGTTGAACTGTCAACTTCCAAGTAACAGCTGAATGAGATCCTTGGATCAATTATCTACTAACTACCAAATGGGCAAGAGGGGCCAAATTGGCCTCTTGTTTGTAACCTTTCTTAGGTGCTACAGTAGAAATTCTTTAATTGTACCATCTAACACAAGTCAATAGAAAACCTTGATATAAACAGCTGATACAATCTGTTTCCAGCTGGCATAAGGCATCA
This sequence comes from Atractosteus spatula, assembly GCF_055471065.1. Taxonomy (NCBI): domain Eukaryota; kingdom Metazoa; phylum Chordata; class Actinopteri; order Semionotiformes; family Lepisosteidae; genus Atractosteus; species Atractosteus spatula. The sequence continues at coordinate 28,981,090 of NC_142710.1, read as the reverse complement.
TTGTTATGTGCACTGATTCACAATATTATCACGTTCCATAACATCTGCCTCCCTTATAAAGATATAAAGATATAAAGACACCTAGTCTTGCATTCATAACTTACAATGCTTGCTCTTTGAAGCATCCTTTGAGCGAAGTGAGATGATGATGTGCACATTAATGCTTGCTGCTGCAAATGAATGTACAGTAGATGGCCATTTTGTGGTTAAGCAGATTATTAAGAACATTACTTCTAACATCTGTTATTCGCAAAACAAGCACATTTTTATCTGTTGTAGAACTATCAATAGTATTTTAAATTGAACTCTGCATGTTTCACGACATTGAAAAAGAATATGAAAAAAATTAAGAAAGTCTATTTAAATTTGGGCATTAAAAGCTGACACAATATTTTCAATGATCAAATGGTGGACATTTCCTACCATGCACAATAATATATTACCACTAGAACTTGACTTGCAATGAGTGAACACTCATTTAGCTAGTAAGAGCAAGGCTGTTGAATCAGCATGCTTGAGGGGAATTCTGTAGCATGGGTGAATTCTACCGGCTACAGGCTGGGAAAGAAGTGTCCTCATTACTGTGAGAGAAAAACTGTGCATAGATGCTTTCAGTCGGACATAAAAATTGTCTTACTAGGTCTGTTACTTTCCACTTCCTGCACGTCACTGCTATCGGAAGATGAGTGAGGCTAAGTGCAAGAGTTGTTTAATATCGGAAGATCAGCAAAAATGTAATGGGACGCTTTTTTGTGGCACATGATGTGCCATTATCAGCCATTAGTGAGAATACTGTTAGGGTTAATGAGCAGCAGGCTTTCAAAACATACTGTACACACAAGGTGTTCTGATGGTGTTAGAATGGAGTTACACATTACAGGGCACTGTTACAATGGTGCAAACCTGGGTTATAAAGGATGGTGTTTTTCACCCTGTAACTACTGCTTTCTGCACATTAAATGTGATCTCAATAAACCACGGAACTGATGTGAAATTTGGTTTCCTGATTCATCTTCCTGAGAAGTCTGTTCTTATGAAATACAAGTTCAGGAATAAAAAACTATTAATTTGTTCTGACTTTATGTCACATTTTTACTGTTACTAATGTTCTTAGTGATTTTGTTTAGAATATTTTTGCCATTTAAAAGAACTACTAATTAAGTCTTAAACATTTTGTAATATTTCATAAAGACTTCTAAACACTGAAATAACTGACATGGAGAATATTAGTGGGAGATCACTTTATTAGCCATATACAATTTCTTGCATTAGGAATTTGTCTTTTCACATACCCCAGCTTGTTCCCCATGAGACACACAGGCACACAGATGGGGAGAGAGAAGCTTGGGGTCAGAGCGCAGGGTCAACCATTTATACAGCACCCTGGAGCAGTTGAGGTTAAGGGCCTTGCTCAGGGGCCCAACAGAGTAGGATTCCTCTGCCAGCCGTGGGATTCAAACCAACAACCTTCCAGCCACAGGCACAGATCATTAGCCACAGTGCCACTGCTCATTATACACATGGTTGACTTATGTTTTACTTACTAAATGAGTTTTAATTTGTTTCGCTACATGCTTCCTAACAACTTTTCAGAAAGCTCCTTGAAAACTGTATGAATGTTAATTCAAATCTTTCTAAATTCTTAATTATATTCTTATTCAATTACAGTGGATATAAAAAAATTCTACACAACCGTATTGAAATTGCAGGTTTTTGTGATGTAAAGCCAGAAATCAAGATGAACCATGTCAGATATTTTTCCATCTTTAGTGTGACCTTGCAACCAACAAAAAAGAGAAAAACAAAAGATAATTATTAGGAAAAATAATTGAAATAAAAAAATCTACAACACCCTGGTTGCATAAGTGTGCACACCCTTTTATAATGGGGGCTGTAGCTGTGTTCAGAGTTAACTAATCACATTCAAAATCATGTCTAAAGTTAAGTAGCATACACCTGCCATCAATGAAAGTGATTCTGATTAACCCCCAATAAAAATCAGCTGTTTCTATAGGATTTCCTCAAAACTTTTGTGGTTGCATCCTACTGGGATAGCCATGGTCCACAATGAGCTGACAAAACATCTACAGGATCTTATTGTTGAAAGGTACTGATCAGGTACCTGAAAGGTACTGAGGGGTATAAAAGAATATCAAAGGCATTGGATGTACCATGGAGCACTGTGAAGACTATCATCAATAAGTGGAGAAAATGTGGCACCACAGGGACATTGCTAAGAGTCACCCTCCAAAGTTGATAACAGGACAAGGAGAAAACTTATCAGGGAGGCTACCAAGAGGCCTACAGCAACATTAAAGGAGCTATAGGAATTTCTGACAGGTACTGGTCACTCCTTGCATGTGACAACAATCTCCTGTATTCTGCACATCTGGGCTATGGGGTAGGGTGGCAAGACGGAAGCCATTTCTCACAAAAAAAGAATATCCAAGCCAGTCTAAATTTGGGGTGGGGGGGGGGATGCATTCAATGACCCCAAACTATGTGGGGGAAAATGTCTTCAGGTGGTTATGCTGGGCCCGACGAGGTGTTGAAACGGGCTCGGCGAAAATTACTCAATGAGTCAGGATATGCGGCAAATGAGAGAATTTATTCAATGATGACTGCGCTTGATGAAATCAAACAGGTCTGAGCCAGCGGAGACAGGTGCTGCGCAGGTGGAGCAGGGACTGAGGACTGAGGGAAAACAAGGGAAAACAAAAGGCAATAACGACCAAGTGACTGAGGACTGGGGACCAGTAAACATGGGGAAAATTCCTGAGAACCTGAAAACAAGCAAACAAGCCAGGGTTAGAGACTCAATGTCAACCATTCCTCAGGGCTTAAATACTGTGCAAGGTTCCTTAATTGGCCTGATAGGCCCGGCCCGATCTTGTTGAGGATGACCCAGATGAGTCCACAACGTGTGGAAGGCGCATTGGTAATTGTTGGAGCTAATGCGGTAGTGCTGGAGCTCGTCGGGGTGTAACAATGGTCTGATGAGACAAAGGTTGAACTTTTTGGCTATAATTCTAAAAGATATGTTTGACATAGCTCATCACAGCTCATCATCCAAAGACCACCATGCCTACTGTGAAGCATGGTTGGGACTGCTTCTCTTCAGCTGGGACAGGGGCTTTAGTCAAGATAGATGATATTTGGAGCTAGTCATTATCCCAAGATATTTTGACACAAAACCTGCTGGCCTCTGTCAGAAAGCTGAAGATGAAGAGGAATTTCACCTTCCAACATAACGACCCAAAGCACAAATCCAAGTCAACCAAGGAATGGCTTCAGAAAAGGAAGATCAAAGTCTTGGAATGGCCCAGTGAGTGTCCAGACCTCAATCCCATAGAAAACCTGTGGAATGACCTAAAGAAGGCTGTGCACAGGAGATCCCCTGGCAATTTAAAGGAGTTTGAACTCTTTTGAAGAGTGGGATAAAATTGCAAAGTCCAGGTGTGCAAACTTGATGGAGACTTATTCACAAAGACTTACTGCTGTAATAAATGCAAAAGGATCTTCCACAAAGTATTAGTTGGGGAGGGGAGGGGGTGCACACTCATGCAACCAGCGTGTTGTAGGTTTTTTTAAAATTTCAATTTTTTCCTTAATTATCTATTGGTTTTTCTCCTGAATTTTGTTAGTTGCAAGGTCACAAAATGTCTGACATGATTTATCTTGATTTTTGGCTTTACATCACAAAAACCTGCAATTTCAATAAGGGTGTTTAGACTCTTTATAGCCAATGTATATTATAACACTGATATAGTTATGTCTTTCTTGACAATTACAAATCTAAATAGAGACAGATAAAGTGTTACAACATGTAATTTTACAAATATTGAAACGGTAGAACCTGGAAATTTAACCTGCACCCCAAAGAAAAGACATCTATGACATTACACAAGCTAAAGACAAAATAGTGTCTCAGTCACTTGGTGAGCCGCTCCATTCCATATACTGTTATTTCCAAATGCACAGTCTTTTACAACAGCTGTCTACATAGTTTGGGAACAATTAAGAAAGAGGGATAAGAAAATAATGTATGAACATAAGGAACTGAAGCTTCATTTTTGCCACCAATCTCTTCCCAACCAAAAAAATCTCATTGTGCTTTTGTGAAAGGGCATCAGTTCCAACAATAACAAGGTTAAGTAATTATTTGGAAACCCCTACACTTCTAATTTCCGAAATAGTGTGAGCCTATACATAACTTGCATTCTTGACATCTGAGCTTTGTTTTTATAATAATAATTAATAATTGCTTACACTTATATAGCGCTTTTCTGGACACTCCACTCAATGCGCTTTTACAGGTAATGGGAACTCCCCTCCACCACCACCAATGTGCAGCCCCACCTGGATGATGCAACAGCAGCCATAGTGCGCCAGAACGCTCACCACACACCAGCTATTAGTGGGGAGGAGCAGAGTCATGAAGCCAATTCATTGATAGAGATTATTAGGAGTCCATGATTGGTAAAGGCCAATGGGAAACATTTATCTTCATGTTGTCATTGGGGCAACTTCTGTTAATCTCCTTAAAGATTTTAAAAACCTCAACCCAAACTGCAACATGCCTTCACTGTCCTGGAATAACATCTTATTATCTTCTAACCCATATATGACATAATGGTACATTTAATAGCTTCTGTCTAAGCACCTGTTTTTCCCCAAAGCTGATGTGGACATGGTCAGGCAGTTTATTGATTAGTTTACTCTGACTTTTATCCAAAGCAGCTACAGAGATTTACAATGTGTTTCTTACATATAAAGTATGTAATGTAACCACAACCCAGTCGGATTCAACAGTCTCCATGAAACCTACCCAGGCCATGTGCGATTCCCCATGTTCCTCGGTCCTAAGCAGTATGCTTAACTTATGTTGGCTCATTTAAATGCGGGGAAGCAATGAAATGCCACAATACCACTCACCATTTGTTTTTACACAATGGCAAAAACAAAATGGCGTCGCAGAAAAATGTCATTATAGCATCTCATCAGTAATCGAGTAGATCTGCAGCAACACATCAGTAATCAAGTAGATGCATCATTTGAGATTGCATCATATGTCATTTGGATGAAAAGCCAAGGCTGGCAAAATGCGAGAAAGCATGTGAGCACTTTTGTTCACTCACTGGAAATTACGAGCTAAAAAATGGAGGAAATTAAGGTCTTAGACCTTGCCAAAAATAAATTTTGCTCCACATAAAGTGGTTAAAAGACATTTTGTCACTGAATATTTTCATCTGAAAGCAAAGGAAGCAGAAGTTTGTACTGCGACATAAAATAAGATTAAAACCTCTAAAAATAATAATACAAGTCATTTATCTCTCTGCAGCAGACGCATAAAATGTGTGTCTTCTGGCCCGAAGCAAGAGGCAGAAGAAACCCTGCTCCTCTGTTTTTCTCATCATTTCTCGAATCATTGCCACATAACAGCTCATGAGTGTCCTGCACCTAAGGGCGATTCAGGCGATAAAAGGCCCTTAGGAACAGGACAAAGAGGAAGTGTGCTGAGGCCGTTGTCAACAGGCAGGGACGTAGCTCTGAAGAAATCCGTTACTTCATCAACATGTTGTCCAAATGACTTTACTCAACTAGTGGTCCGTTGAATCACGTGATGCAGACTACGAGCTCGGTGTTTTGGCAAGTGCAATATTCGAAAATCTTTTCAGTATGCAGTCAGCATGGTGGCGCAGTGGTCAGCATTGTTGCAGTGCTGGGGTCCCTGGGTTCAATCCCAGACTCGAGGTGCTACCTGCATGAAGTTTGTATGATCTCACTGTGATCGTATGGGTTTCTTCCCACAGCCCAAAAACCTAGTAGTAGGTTGACTTATGGCAGAACTGGCCCTGGTGTGAGTGTGTGTCCTGTGATGGACTGGTGTCTTGCCCAGGGTATACCCGGCCTTACGCCAGTTGCTTGCTGGGACAGGCACTGGCTCCCCCATGAACTTATATTGGAGGAAGGGGAGAACGGATGGATTTTCATCATAAAATTATGCTTAATAATTAACTATGGTATAAGGCTTATTATGGTATACTACTGTTTGTCTTTAATACAACATCAAAATTGACAGTATTTCTCTGCTCTGCTTGATAATAGCCGAGTTTCTGGTTTACAAAAGCACAGGCAGTGGGTGGTCTAGTCAGTAAAAGTGAACGGAAGGGTCATTAACCCGATACATGAGAATAAGTTGGTAAACCTCCAAATCATCCTCAGCTAGCATCTTGTTTTGTGGAAATAAACAAGACTTTCTCATTTATCTTGCTGGTGGCAACACGTTATGAACTGTTAAATAGCTGGGTTGGAGTGTGGGGTGTAATTCACATCTCTGCACTGACGAGACATAGCTCAATGGGGAAACTGCTGCATTAAAACAAGAAAGTAAACGGCAGAGCCGCCACGAGGCAAATAAGATGTCTGAAGAAGCATTCCCTGGCAAATGTCTGAAAAGCTGGGTGTTCTTTACTTCACTGCACCATATACCACCCTGACATTAAGAGACTTCCATTTAATGACTAGCTAGGCAGATTTGATGAGTAACACACCGTTTAATGTGTGCACTGTACATTTCACAAGTAATCCACTGTTTGCTTTGTAATGTCTGAATTAAAACTCATGCTAAAAGTGTTAGTCTGGTAAATAAATGTTCCAAGTAAGCACACTGGCAAAATAAGAGAAGACAAGCATTTATATATTACATGCTGCTGCTCAGCATTGCTTGCAGTGTACTTTACTGTTGCAGAGTCCTATCATTTAGGACAGGCAGAACACAAACAGCATTATGGGAAGTTAGTTTCTTACCCACAATTTTCTGAAGGTATTAATGGATGTCAGTAGTTTCAAGGTGTTCTTTTCCAGTGTCTAAAGGGCTTTTTGATACCCCCCTTGCAATCTGCTTTACAATCAGAACAAACAAAATTCTAAAATCTAACATTTCATGCCATCTAGTGGACAAATGTTTATCAACAAGTGAATATTCCTTCTGGCTGGAAATTCAGGAAAAAGTTTATTATATATAAAATTATAATAGTATATATATATAATATTATAATAGTAAATTCCTTACATTTACATAGCACTTTTCTCGACACTCCACTCAAAGCCCTTTACAGGTAATGGGGACTCCCCTCCACCACCACCAATGTGCAGCCCCACCTGGATGATGCAACGGCAGCCACAGTGCGCCAGAACGCTCACCACACATCAGCTATCAGTGGGAAGGAGAGCAGAGTAATGAAGCCAATTCAGAGATGGGGATTATTAGACTATGGATGGTAAAGGCCAGAGGGCAAAACTGGCCAGGACACCCCTACTCTTTTTGAGAAATGCCCTGGGTTTTAAGGATCATGGAGAGTCAGGACTTCGATTTTACATCTCATCCAAAGGATGGTGCCTTTTTTTATGAATATAGTGTCCCCAACACAAAAACCCTTCAAGACTAACTATATGCACTGATAAATAATTTAGAGCTTTTTTTGTTCTACACATTCAGTTCACTTTGGACAGACACAGTAGCTGTGCATTTTTACTGGCAAAAGTAATCCTTTCCTAAAACTTTTCCAAGCTGTTCCTGGCTTGAACTCTCTCAATATCTTTAACCGATCTATGCTTTACAGTCTAAAGAAATAAAGAGTAGTGATAAAGGTTTAAGTAAGCTGATAGTTTTATTTATTTATTTTATTTACTTTACAGCTTTAAATGAACACAACACTGAGAAGTGCTGAACAAATAAATAATGTCAGAAAGGACAATCCCAAAGGCAGGTAGTGACTAACAACGCCATGTGGCAGCTCATGCAGAGTACATTTGTGGTAAATTGTGATTAATAGTTGTTTATTAATGCAAACAAAGCTGCAAAATGTACAGAACCAGACATTGAAGTGACCCATTCGTGAGAAACCCTCCCCTCATGCCTACCCCGACATCAGCTATTTTTAACCCCAATCAAGAAAGATGTCACGGCATGGACTTCCTCCTATAATCTCAGAGACGGGCATGGTAAGTACTGTAGAAGAATAACACCCGTGAGAGCACATATGGTAAGTCACCAAGTCAGTGGAAGACGAAAAGGCTACTGCTGGACCAAAAACTTTAGAGCAGTATGCTCTTAATCTGCTAAATAGTAAAAAAAAAAAATACACCAATTCACAAATCTTTTTTCCTTAGACAATGCTGCTCAGAAACCAAATCATTCTCATTTCCGTTACTGGAGACACTCAATTACACACTTCAGCATTGCACTAATAAATATGAATTTCCCGTTGTGCATTAAAATATTAGCAGAATTATTGAAAGAAAGTAAGTACTGACACAAAGCGGCCACCTTAATTTCCTACAGGTGTAAGAGATTAGGACACTGGTTGCGGTTATTGGGGACGTAAGAAAAACGCAATCCAAGGCTCTCCGTCGTGCTCCGACAGGCGTCAGTCGGCGAGTCAGTTTAAGGCAGCCTGCTTCGCTCTCAGCCGCTCAATCTTTATAGGGAGGAGGCCGGCCATCTCCTCGCTCAGCTCCAGCTCGGTCTCCACTGCCTTCTTGGCCTCGGTGTCCTGCTCGCAGTAGTCCACCACGAAGCGGTAACACTCCAAGGATTTGCCGAGGTTCTCCAGCTGGGTGCCGCCGTCGGGGCAGATGATTCTCCCGTACAGCCGGGCGACGCGGAACTTGGCCACGAGCGCGGGGCGGAGCACGTCGTCCTCCAGCTTCTCGGGGAACTTGCCGTCGGGCGTCCTGATGGAGTCCAGAAACATCTTGTAGTACTTGATGGAGGCCGCGCAGAGGTGGTTGAACTTCTTGATGGTGTGCGCGTCCAGCTCGTCCTGCTTGTCGGCCAGGGCCAGCTTGAGGTCCATCATCTCGTAGTAGGTCTCGGCCAGCTCGAACTGCAGCTGCCGGCAGATGAGGAGATAGTACTGGGCGTTCAGGTCCTTGCAGATGGGCTCCAGCATGTCGATGCGCCGCTTGTGCATCTTGCAGCGCCTCTCGTAGTCCTCCTCGAAGAAGGACAGGGCCTTGAAGAGAGCGCTGTGGTCTTGCACCACCTCGATGTGGTCCGTGACATGGCCATCCATCTGGAAGTATTCCTTGGCCTCGGCCACGTAGTTCTGCCCCACCAGAAAGATGGCCCGGGCTTCCTCGAAATCCAGAGGGTAGGCGCAACTCACCTTCTCCTCCAGGGCCAAAATGGAATCGAAGATGTCCCTGGAGCCAAACAAGATGGCGCTCTTCAGGCCTTTCTCCTCCTCCTCGTCCTCCTGCCGGCGGCGCGCTTTCAGTTCCGCCTGACGCTCCACATCCAGCTCACCAATATTATCCTGCAGTAAACCCACCAGAAGAGGGAAGTTCATTTAAAAAAAACTTCTCCTATAAGTGATGGGAAAGCACGGCAAACTCATCTTTTGTTACAGTTCCGATTTTGTTCCCTATTGCTTCTTAAATACATCTTAAATAAGTGGATCCTTCTTTCTACACCAAGGTCAGACAAACAATTGAGACCACAGGATTTGCAGGCTGTATTTTCACTGCCAGGGAAAGAAAGCAAGTTTCACATGTGCCTGCCATCTGAAGGTACCCATACAGAATCTCTTGCAGAAGAAGTCTTTAGGAAACTAAACAGGCACACAGCTTGCGAGTGCAATAATACAAAGTAATGGAAAACCACAGATGGCGTTTGACAAAAAGGCAACCAAATGTGGACAGAAATCAACAATTAAAAAAAATAAAGCTCTACCTCTAGGAGTTTTTTGGCATCTTGCAGAAGATTCAAGCAGTATTTTATCCAGCACCGGGCTATTTCCGCTCTCTTCTGACGAAGCTGCTCCCTCTTTTCACCCTCTGCCTCGTCTAGACCAAGAAAGACATGGTACACACTGGTAAATGTACTATTAAGACCTTGGCAGGGCAAATCGAACGTCAAACCACAGAAGAAGTGAACACTATCTCAATTTTAAAATATCAAAAGCGATTTTTGGAGCTAGATGTGTTAGTATTTCTATTAGATATATTTATTTACAATATTGTTTAGATGTTTTATTCTTAGATTTCAGGATGTGAAATCAGGAACTCGCTCTGTCTCCAACGCAAAGCAAAGGTTCATTTATGCCTCCCCATCTTTCCCCGTTTCTCATTTTTACTTTAAAATAATTCCGCAGATGTCTGGCTCATTAATAAAATCCCATTCACTTTCACAACTCGGGACTTCAGTTCCTCCCTACTGGCCATGAGGTCAAACCCCCAGTGCCTCGGGGTGACACTTACTCTCCTGCGCTGCTGCCTCTGACGGCACCTCGCCTGCCAAGCCTGCAACCACGACAGCCGCAGCTAAGCAGTGCCTTCCCTCCATATAACGAGACTGACGGAGAGAAAGAAGAAAGAAAATTAGATCTGCACCACAGCCACCTAAGATAAGTTCAGATGAGATCACTTTATTGGCTATATACAATTTCTTGTATTAGAAATTTGTCTTTTCGCATACCCCAACTTGCTCTCCATGAGACACACAGACAGGGAGAGCAGCTTGGGGTCAGAGCGCAGGGTCAGCCATTTATACGGCACCCCTGGAGCAGCTGGGGTTAAGGGCCTTGCTCAGGGGCCCAACAGAGAAGGATTCCTCTGCCGGCCGTGGGATTTGAACCAGCAACCTTCCAGCCACAGGCCCAGATCCTTAGCACAGCGCCACCTCACCACCTGTTCACATGTTCTGCTGAAGTCTACTATGTGACTTTGGAACAGCCACAGTGATGCTGCAAGAGAAGTAGGTATGATGTTGATGATATCAGTCCACTGCACTGCAGAGCCCACCGGGATTCACTACACAAACTGCAGGAGTGTGTGCAACACCCCAGTGACGTTTAGAGGGGTTCTATTAAGGACAATAATAGAAATTAATGGAAACCAGCCAGTTCTCAGAAATTTAAGATTTAAGGCAATTTACTTTATTATACTTTAAATTTTGAAAAAAATACAGTATAAGAAGGAGAATTGTATTTGCTGATGGGTAGAAAAGTAAGAAATCCTCCAAATTTTCTGACCAGAGAATACTGATCTAAAAAAAAAGACCACACTGAGTTTAAAACAAAACTGGCAAAGTTACTGTATTATTCTAACCAAAGTTACAGAGCGACCATGAACCTCACAAGGACAAAGCTGGAGTAAGGCTGAGCATCACATCTGCAATAAACAACACTTTCTGCAACACTCTGGACTAGCATGTACGAGTCAAAGCTTCAGTCCCACTGCTTTGCGTGCCTTGGGCAGAAAACACCAGCCTGCCCTGAGCTGACTCTTACCTTAGTAATGTAATACTGGGACAATGTTGCAGCATTGATGGCCCATTCCAGAGGAACAAAGTGGTTAAACTCCAGCTGCCTCTGAAGAGTGGTGTGGCAGTACCGGCCAGCTTTTTCGTACTGTTCCAGGTTCTTGTAGACTTGAGCCAAGTAATACAATGTGTAAGTGTGAGCCATTTCAAATCTGTCCAGCATAACAAAGGAGATGCATGTTTTAGTGTTATTTCCTTTGCATTTTGTGGACAAAGAAAAGGCTTTAGCAGTTGTCCCTAACACGTCCAAACACTACCACCAGTGGCAAACGTTCTAGATTTACCTTGGGCACATGTTTACAGAAAGATAATGCTGTGACAAGATTAACTGCACAACCAGGCCAATATTATATAACGAGACTGACACAATCATGTCTTTGTCACATGATTTATAATTTACATTAAGAAACTACTTACCTTTCTATTAAAATTTCAGTAATATAAGAAAACTCAGTTTAATGCTTACTTTTAATCCGAGTAACTACCTTTTTGTTCTTTCTTGGTCCAATACACTTTCCCCTTCTGTCACAAAGAAGTCACTGAGATCCATTGGGGGCTGTCCATCCTGTATGGAAAAAACAAAACCAAGCATTCTGGCAGGGTATGCTTTGAATTTGGAGAAGAAGGGAACTGCATGTTCACAAACAAAACCACTATTACTTGGAAGAGTTTCCTTATGACCATTTGATCCAAGGGATTTGTTCCTCTCATTTACAGTAAATCAGAGATTGTGCAACACGAACCTATTAACATTCTGTAGGTCTAAGGATCACTCTTGACCATTCTGGACTTAAACTGCGCATTGTACAGAATTAATTAAAACTCACAAACTGATGATTTTGGGCTGGCCTGTAATACAAACTGGACTGTTTGCCCCTAGGACCAAGGTTGGCTATACCTGAGGTGTACGAGATCACCATACTGTATATTTCTAGGAAATTATTCAACGACCCTAAAAATACCTGACAGATCAATATCGCAATAATTTATAAGTCAGGAACAATGTTTCTGCATGAATGAAAAGTCTGAAATGATATGTCTAGTAAAAATGCACGCAGGCAATTGCTTCCCGTTCAGAGCAACTATACGCCTTCTAATGTAAACGAACATGTACCGGCTTGATGAAGGTAGTGTAACATTGTCTGATTTGCAAGGCAGTAAACTGTAATCACAAACCACAGGAATACATAACTAACTTACCTGTTTCATGTACTGAATGTACAGAGACTCTGCAGTTTCCAGAAAACCCTGCGCCTTCTCAGTTTCATCTCGTCCAGCCCACAGAATACCCAACTGATTCTACAGAGAGAATTAAGACATTTTCCTCTCAGCCACCTGTCTCAAATCCACTCTTTTATTCACTTCCAAATCAACTAAATGAAGCATCGCATTTGACCATTCGTTTCCAACGTTTCCTCTCACCATCTACAAAACGTATACAGTTCCCCAAAAGACAGAAATTTAAAATGAAGGATTACCTGTCAATTACCGTTAATGTTTTATTAACATTATACATTTCTCTTAGATTTGGGGACAGAAATATATGACATCAGATACTACAAAACATTTGCTACAGGCTAAAAGCGTTATAGTTTTGACTTAGAATAACTGTCGGTTGTATAAACATTAAATGTAATTAAAATAACGTGTGCATAAAAAAGGTACCGTTAACCTAATGTGATATGGTGTGCAGTTTTGCACAATGGGACGTGGCAACAATACAATACCCTGGTCTGTATGTTTATAGAGATGTTTTCCCGTGACATGCTGTATTTATCCAGCAGTTTGAGGCAGTTCATCAGATGTTCTTCTCCAGCGGAAAGTTCTTCAGTCTCCACATGGTTTACCCCTAGAAGGTACTCGATCACTCCGAGTTTTGCTGCCCTGAGGGCGGCTGGCGAGCCCCCGACACAACCGCTCCCACATCCCTCTGAGTCTGAACCCTCAAGAATCTGATCCTTCTGGGGCTGGTCGCTTTCCCCGTCATCCTCCCCGATATACTGGTTCCTCAGGGTACAGATGATCTCTTTCAGAAGCTCCCTGGCTTTGTACTTGGAGCGAAAAGGGTCATTCTCCGGGTCCTTCCTGGATTCTACCTCAGAAAGAGTAACGGCGCGGCTGTATTTTTCACATAGGGAGCTCAACTCTGATGTTGCAGAAGCAGCCATGTTGCCAGAGCAAGCGCACTTTGAAAAGCTCTCAACTCTCTACAACTCCCCTTTCCCCTGCGGCGCAAACAAGTGACATCATTAAACGGCGCCGATGAAATCCTAGCACATTCTGCCCAGCCCAGCTCTGACGAGTTATACGGGGGCGGTGTGGAGTCGTTAAACTCCATCGTGAGCCAGCACCGAGTTTGTTAATAGATATAATATTTCTATTATTTTTTTATCAATATTTCACTGTAATTACCGCGATTCCTAGGGAAATATTGACTCTTTTAAGGAGTTGCAATAGTAGTCCATTAGAAACGCTGGAAGAATTTACAGCTCGCGTCAGACTACAAAAGGAAAGTTTCAAGAGGTTTACACACGAAGAAGGCTCCACAGACGAAATGTGTTGCTTTTCTTCTGTTTTCAGCATGGGATAAACCTGTACTTGTTCCAGTCAGATACAATGTTCTGTCAAAAAACCTTACGAACCATTCTCCTCGGAGCCCTTTTTAAAACCAATTGTGTGTGATGTTACCAGCGAGCAGCGAGCAGCGAGCTCTGCGGTCCATGTTACTGTACATGTACTGTAACCCGTTCAGATCCAAACCAAAAGGTAACAGATAAATAGAAAACATTCACATTGGAAATATTAAACAAATCATTGTTAGAATTTATGAAAACGAGGATGTTAGTACAGTATGTATTCTGAAAAAAAACCATCCAATTTCCTCTTTCAGATTACCCATTTATTGGCCTTTTTATCATTGTCCAACACTGGCTAGATGAAAAAATAAATTAAAACTTAACAGAGTTGAGATCTCACTCATATATTATCTCTTTCAGTTTAATACCACCCAGCTGATATTTGAATTTCACACTCGCTGTTGCATATTTTGTGAGTATCCACATTTCATGTCATGTGTCGGGCCAGTTCCGGGTTTTGCCTACATCTACTGTGCTCCTGCTGTTACATTATCTTCATTATTATGGCTGCTGACTCTACCACAGTCTGTATCATTGATACATGTTAAGAAGAGCATCGCTGCTGGAACTAAACCTTATAGTACCCAGCAATAACTTCACTATAGTCTCTGCTACCCCCTCTTATCATATCATTGATGATTTTTGCAACTACACACCATGTTCAATTAAACTAGGATGAAATTTTTGATTAATGCAATTTGACGGCATTATAACCAGAACATTAGCCATTAGGCTTCATATTCCAATAAATACCACTAGGGGGAGCAGTACGAAACATTATCTTGAGAATTTACAATGTGAAGGCACTTTTGTTATACTCCATTGATTACCTCTCTAATGTTCTTAATATATTAGTTTACTTAATATCTAAGATTAATTTTCATAGGTACATTTTTTTAATATTCAATCTAAACAGAAAAGCCAGTGTTACTATACATTATAAGTAATGAAGTGGAAAATTAATTTCCCTTTTTGCCATATTTTCCAGAAAAAGTTATTTTCTTAGAGCCTGTGTGGTCTCCATTGTTTAATACACTATTTAAATATGTTATTAAAATATGGTGTAAAATGTACACGTTAAAAAATCTACCATTACTGTTCTAAATGAAACTGATAATAAAATTCCAATTGCATTAGACGTTCTTTTGATTAACTACATCTATACATACATTTCTTAACAACATATCTAAAAGTGCTTTAACTTTCTTATCGGAGTATATGAGAAAATAACCCACTTCGTTACTGAAGGCATCTCACAAATAGCAGCCCACTGAAGTTAAGCAGGTGTGAGCCTGGTCAGTACCTGGATGGGAGACCTCCTGGGAAAAACTTTGGTTGCTGCGGCAAGAGGTATTAGTGGAGCCTGCAGGGGGCGCTGACTCTGCAGTCTTTGTGGTTCCTAATGCCCCAGTATAGTGATAGGGACACTATAAAAGTTGCCATTTTCGGATGAGATGGAAAACCAAGGTCCTGACACTGTGGTCATTAAAAATCCCAAGGTGTTTCTCGAAAAGAGTAGGGGTGTAACCCCAGTGTCCTGGCCAAATTTCCCATTGGCCTCTTAATTATCTCCATCAATGAACTGGCTTCATCATTCTGTTCTGATATGTGGTGAGCGTTCTGGCACACTATGGCTGCTGTTGCATCATGCAGGTGGGGCTGCACATCGGTGGTGGTGGAGGGGAAACCCCATTACCTCTAAAGCGTTTTGAGTGGAGTGTCCAGAAAAGTGCTATATAAGTGTAAGGAATTATTATTAAATTCAGTCACCACCTTGATGACATACTGCAAAGATAACTTGCTAGAAGCTCTGTTGCAGATCTGACAGATAAATCAGATATTACCTCACCAGTTGAATTTTAGGTGGAAATTTAAGCAAGTCTGATTGTTCAAATTCAAAATGCAATTTAGCCAGGGTGTCAGGGTAAAACCAAAACTCTTGCAATCAGTGTTATGGGATCTTTTATGATCTAGAAGTCAGGACATTAACTTAATGGTCATTTTCCTGGAGCACTGCGTTTTGGTAAAAGTGGTCCAGAGGGATGGGTAGCACTGTGGCACGGAGTTAGCATTGCTACCTCACAGTGCCGGGGCCCTGGGCCCAATTCTGGATGGGTGCTGAGAACACGGAGTTTGTACTGTATGTTTATCTCAAGTCCAAAAACATACTGATAGCTTAATTGTCGTCTGGGAAAATGGCCCTGGTGTGTCTGTGCGTGCTCTGTGATGGACTGGCATGCCATTCCCACCTTGTGAACGTTGCTTGCTGGGATAGGCTCTGGCTTTCCCATGACCCTAAATTGGGTGAAGTGGTAAGAAACGGACAGATGGCCCAGAGGGGAAAGATCAACCTCCTGGTCCTCCAATACTTAAAGTAGCAGCCTGGCTTTCCTTGATGTTTCCTACCCCAGTACTGACCAAGCCCATCCTTGTTTAGTTAGGCATTGCTGCTTGTTTTATCACTAAAAACAACAGACAATTAATTAAAATACCAATTATAATGCATCATTTTGAAAAAAATGTCAATGAAAATGTCTAAATTCATTTATTCTTAAGAACTTGTTATAAAAATATTTACAAGTAATGAAATTAGTAGACTATAAACATCTACATATATATATGTCCATGAGATCATGAAAATACTGTTTATTTATAATTCTCTAATTTATCAAAATGGGTGATTGAAGAAAATTGCAATTTTCTTAATGTAGTTCATACCGTATACTGGCCTGTAGCAGTGGACCTACTCACTACTGCACAGTTAATCCACAGATGAAGCATGAACACATGAACTCCTGTACTTACTTCTTACCTTATCTTCTGGTCCCGTTATTAAGCACATAGAAGGTGACAAATTTAATATTTTGGTAAAAGTAAAATCTTGTATTTCTTTTCCTTTCTTCCAAACCATGGAAATAAGTGCCAAACAGACTACAAAAAGCACAAAATGTCAGTGTACCAGCAGAAAGGCTTTTAAATAATCAGGAGTTCTATGATAAATCTTACATAAACACATACCTGTTAAGTTACTTTATGCATCAAACTTCAAAGTATTTCCAAAAATGTGAAAAGTATGCATGCTTCACTTTATAGTAAAGTTTTATGACTGTACTACGTGAATTATTCATTAGCTGGGTTTATTGAGTATAGTCATTTTAAACCATGTAAAAAAGCTTAAGAGATCTGTATGGAAGCTTCCTAAAAAAGAAAACTTTATTTCTTATATTTTTAAGCTTTGTTTCTCTAAACAGCTAGCTGAAATATCCTAAAGCAATGCTTTTATAAATTACAGCTAAGGGTGATAAACTGGATTAGGCTGTCCTTCCCACATCTAGCCAAACATCCTTCCAATAAATGCCTTTTCATTGAAAAAACAACAAAGATGTGACTTTTCAAAACTGTGAAATAACAGTGGAGGTGCTGGAGGTTCTAGTGTATTAAAGCCTGGCTCAAAAGCTCATAAGCTACGGTCCCTAAAATACAGAGAAGGATTTTTGTGCTGCAGTGTCCTACACAAGAAACAAGATAACATGATGACTAACATATACGTGGAGTAAACTGCTACTCCATTAGTTAAATCACATTGTTTCCTCTCTGCGTGCAGTGTTCTCCTGCTCCGCAATCGAGGGAGTGGGCACAGGGGCCTTAACAGCGCTGGGCACCACGAAGACGGAGCGCTCCTGCTGGGATGCCAGCAGGTCGATCACCCTGTCTTGGAGACAGTTGGTGGCGTCGATGCTCTCCGTGATCTTGTGATGGATGCCCATGAGCTCCTCGGCCAGGTCCGACACGCTCTCGTTCTTTTCCGCGATGCAGGAGGCAATGCGGGCGATGTTCTTGTTGGTTTCGCACATCTCCCTGTAGATCAGTCTGTTCTGCCTGGTGAGGGTGCGGAAGCCGTCCTTGAGAGCGGCGGTGTGCTCCCGGTGAGCCCTCAGGAGCTGCTGCTCGAAGGATCCCAGTGGCACAGTCTTGTTACAGCTTGTCCCACTCCAGGCTTTCAAATGCCCCCTCAACGCAGGATAGGAGCCCTGCGCTGTCTCCCTGGCGGGAGATCTCTCGCTTGCTACAGGTTCGACTTTGTTCCGACGTGAAAAAGTGCTGCTCCCTTCTGGTGAAATTTCTTGGTTTCCAAATGGGCTGGAGCTGGACTGTTCTGCGTAGGTGTGTGGGGGCGTTTGAAGGGCACCTGAAGCGTCTTGACAGGTATGAGTCTGTAAGCCCGAAGCCTTCTGTTCTGAAGACTCTTCTTCATAGTATTCTGAGGAGCCAGTGTCTCTAGCATGACAAGTCTCTAAAAATACAGAATGCAATAAAAAAAGTTACAAAAGCCTTGTAAAATATAAAGATTCAAAAAATGATGATTTATTGTTATCACAAAGTTTGGGAAGTAACAGCAGTTATCCTGATGTGCAACATGATGCACAACGTTACTGCAAGTAAAAAAACTACACATCCTAAACTGATGTAATAAAAAATCTTTAGACCAAATAAACCCTTATGCAGGTGGCACAGTGTTAGCATTGCTGCCTCACAGTTCTTGGGCCCTGGGACCAATTGCTGGGGTGCTATATGGGCAGAGTTTGAATATTCTCCCCATGTTCTTATGGGTTTCCTCCCACAGTCCAAAGATATGCTGGCAGGTTAACAGGCTTCTGGGAAATTGGGCACCGGTGTGAGTGTGTGTGTCTGTGCGTGCCCTGTGATGAACTGCCGTCCTGTCCAGGGTGTATCCTGTCTTGCGCCCGTTTCTTGCCAGATTAGGCCCTGGCTCCCCTCGCGACTCCTTACTGGATAAAGCAGTGTAGAAAATAGATGTATAAATAAACCATTATGCACTGAGGGAAAAAAAAACTTTAGCACCACAACACAGACAGGCACACAGAGAGAAAGGAATCAGTTTTATAAGGCAGCAGTTTAACGGGCAATCGGTTTTAACTACAAGGTAGCAGTTATAGTTAGGAAAACTAACTACAGTTAAACCTCCTCCAGCTAAAAACTGCCTCTCTCTCAAATATCGAGCAAGGAAATTTGTATTTAGGTGTGCTGATTTTTTTTTGTAATTCAAGTTTGTAGGTTTTTTTTCTACACTCGGTGACTATAGTTTAAGGTTACCTTCCTGAAGAGGTGGCTGTGCGACATCTTCTTGTTTCACAATGGTGTGGATATTGAGAGAGCTGTACACTTTCTGTTCCATGGCTGTGAGGTACAAAGATGAGGTGGGGCTGTTCCTGGCAATGTGAAGCTTTGCGTCTTCAACTTTCTGCTTGGTTCTTCGCTTCAGGTCTTGCCACCTCCTTTTTATCTCGCTAATCGTGCGCTGCATGCCAGACACTGCGTACAGCCTGTGCGCGATGTCAACCCAGAGCTTATTTTTCTCATAGGTTGTCATGCCGTTACCCTGCAGGCCAAATAACATGTCTTCTTTATGCGTCACCTCTTCGATTAAGATGGCTAATTCGGCTTCTGTGAATTTATGTTTGCGCATTCTTTCTCTGGGCTGCATCTCCAGTTTTGGGTGCATCTGACCCTATTGCAAGTCTGAAATGGAGACCAAGAATTCAGTCTTTCAAGTCTGTTTACAACTGATCCACAAAACTTGGTTCTAATTCTAAATATCTTTTTAATAAGACACTGGATAACGTTTTGCAAATAACGTGAGCAATATCTCACAACTACAAAATCAAAGTGTAGTGTAGGATACTAACAACAAAAACAGGATAATATAAATAAAAGTTAATTCAATAAATCTGCAATATAAATACTACTTTCAGCTGCCCATGTGAAATAACTGATGATATTTATTGGCACTACCATCTATTAATACTAATACAAATCTGAAAGTGAAGTAACGCAAATTTCGGTCCATCTCTATTTTTTTACTTCCCCTTTTCCCCAGCGCCAAAAAAACTACAGAACGTAAATGCAAAGTTCATCCCTAACAAGTCACTGCCAGTATAAAACTAGTGACCCTCTTATCTATTTTATTTTATGCGCACATCATCTTTTACGAAGTATGGTCAGTTATACCTGTATGCTTAAAAAAGCCAACTGACGCATTTTTTTTTAAATTTATAACTTTAAAAATATAACTGACATATAGCCTTTCTATAGGCCTATCACATAAAGCATTATTTCTGATGATAGTTCTTTGGGTCGAAGGAGAATAAATGCAGCCTTATATCACTCCCTATACAAATATCTACAATAAGGTCGAATAGAGACGCAAAGTGCATAGTTTACACATAACGCAGGTTTTTTAATTCAAAATGAAAGCTAACAGTTCAAAACATTTTCAATCTGGAATTCAACAATTAAATGATTGATTATTTTAAGGTTTTTGGGGAGGGGTAGGGGCATAGCACAAAACGAATTAGCTAAGAAGAATTCCCTTTCATAGCGCCTTGCACAAAACAAATAAACAGCTGTCTCAACTGTAGCTACAAGGGTGGCTTTCTTAGCGGCAGCAGCAATTTAACGCAAATAGCGTACTGCGCTTGAACAGACGAAACAAACAATAAGACAAATCAGGGAGCGCCATAACTTCATAGAAAGATAACCCCCGCGGATACGTGTGACGGAAGAAGTCGCTTTGAGTCATTTGTCCCCTCTTACCTCTATCCACTGAATTCGCAGGCTATGTGATGGTTGCTCTGCGCAGCGCTGCGGCAATTCAGAAAGTCCCATCGCTACTTACCACACTGCAGCGCAATTTGTTCTTCCTGTGCAGGTCACCATGGTAACACTCAAAAAGTAAGAAAAAAATCCTGAAGACCAGACGGAATAAAACAACACACACATACGAACCTGCTGCAGACAGGTAAAATAAATGTTTATTGATTAAATACATTTCATGTGTATGTTTGAGGAATGAAACTTTTGCTTTATTTTTCCCCCCCTTAATTCTGCGTTTCAGGAAGCAAACAGCGCTGCGTGTCCTGTAGTCGGGAGAGTGATCAGACGTGGATCCCTTTTCAGTGTGGCAGTCATGGCTGCAGCAGAAAAACAGCGCCTCTAGGTAGAAACAGCACAAAGCAGTATCCCAGATGGGTTTAAAAATAGCTTTATCTTCAAACATTTCCCTGCAGAAAGTATGTTAAGCAGCTGCAATACTGAAGGAAAAAAACAGTGGAAAGAGGTTTGTTACAACACTTTAAAATGTGTTAGTAAACAACTCTTCAGGTAAATTTATGGGACTATGAAATTAAAGTATTCTGGAACGAAATAACAGTATGGCCTACCATACTTTGGAACACTTAAGCAACTATTTAGGGTTATTTATTTTTAGCTAGCATATTCAGAGAGGAAAAGATAGTTAAATAGATGTGTACATTACAATCTTTCTAGTGACATTACGTTTCTAAGTTTCCTTTGGAGCAGAACAGTACAATTATGCCACATATGCCTCTAGTATAATTATTAAACTCTTTCTGTGTAATATACTCCAAATGTGAATTGTAATTTCCATGGAAAAGAGATCATTCATTTGTAATGCTGCAAATTTTAGATGTCTTTAGAATATGTGTACGATTCACTATGCATACATTTTCTGAATCATGAAACTGGGTTGACTTAAACATGGTCTCTTCTCAGATAGTTTAGAAGGCTTTGATGGCCAAGAAATTCAGTTGTTTAAAAAGAAGTTAAAACTAAAAAGCAAATTTTAAAAAATCACAGAAATTTGTAATGGGTTTATACCAGTTAGAAATCTGCTTTTAAGAGCTGAAAGCAAATTTACAAGTATACGCCACATAAAAAAATAATCAATGAACCTGTGATTCAGAACTCAGCTAGAGCCAAAACCATAAGACAGCATTCACTGCTTCAGGACCAGAGTTGGGAATCACTGCTATAGCTCTCTATGAGATCTCTAATTTCTGGAACAGATGCACTAGGGTACTTGCCGCCTGCTACATAATCCATAGACCTACATTTATGTCTCAAATCCTGGAGTGCATCAGTCAGCAGAGTAGCCTTAACCAGTTATGGGAAGAGTGATCAGCTCCTGTAGCAGAATGTGCAGGATATGTTTCCAGAGTGATATACAGTACACATGTTCAGTTCTGTTTTTTACATTTAGCTTGTTTTTTTTTTCATTTTGTGGCAAAAATGCAGTTCATTTCCTTGATGAATGCCACATTGATGAAAGCAAGATAAAGTATAAATCAGTATGAATTATATCTAAATATTTATGAAGAGATCTGATTGAGGAACTGTGTCTACTTGTAAGCTGTAAATGAAAAGGGAGACATTATTTCCATGCAGAAAAACAGAAGGAAAGTGTAAGGCTCAACTGTGAAGCCTTCTTTTGGTGTTGTACTGTATGTGACCCGTGTAACCACAGAGGAGCATAAATATTTAAGCTGAGAGATGGTTATACTGATAATATACACAGTCACACTATACTTGTGAAAATGGCATAGTTGTTGAGGCACAGTGTTAAGTAAACAAATAATCAAACACACAAACCTTTAAAGGTAATTCCCTCATCTTTTTTGTTACAATCATAAAACAGCATTTCTACACATTGGTTCTGACTGGCAGTGACATATGAGTGAAGTTTGTGTCATTCTAAATTAGTCTGTGGTGATGCTGGCAGGGGGGAAATTACCTCAGAATATCTTACGGTAGCTGGCGTCTGCGTGTCAGCGCATACATCTGTATTCAGCGCTGTTTCCTCCTGAAGGTGCTGTTTGCCACTGCTGCACTGCTCAGTCAACATGCTCTGTTCCCCAGGGGGAGAAGTCTGCAGAGTGCTTATGGTTAGAACGCAAAAACAAGCAAGCAGTCGAGCTACCATCCTTTATCCGGTATACTTCGGGTGCACTGGTTCTATTTTTTTTTCTTAATCCTGTTCTTTTTGCTGAGGTGGTTTCCTTTCCTTTTATTTCTGTGCTCAGCATTTTAGTGTGTTGTCATGGTTACGTCCACAGGAAGAACAGATTGCAGAATGGTAACTGCTGTTTTCTGTACTGCTTGTTAGCACTTGCTGCTGCTGGTGCAGCTGTAGGCCGAGGTACTGTAGCTGCACACCACCTGCCAGATAACTAAAAAATACAAAAAGGCATGACCGTAGTTTCACTCTTAGACTGACCGTACTACGCAAGACTACATATTTTTCCTGTTATAAAAGTATAAGGCAGAGCAGATGGAAATCTGAATTATTTAATGCTAGCACTTTATCATTTCCTTAACTTCCGTTATAAAATATTTTTACATGCTGGTCCTATGTCTTATTCTGTTGACAGAAAACTGGAGATACAAGTAGAAGACATGACACAGCCAAGGGAACGCATGAGGAAGCACAAATTCACAGATGCAGAGTTGGATGTCTTAATCGAAGAAGTGACCCAGAGAGAAGACGTGCTGTTCGGCTTGCAGGGAAACCGACTGACAACGCGGGAGAAGTACAAGATCTGGTTCGACATTACAGAGAGGGTGTGCGCCACTTCGGGCATTCAGCGCTCAATAAACGAGGTTAAAAGGCGCTGGCAGGACCTGAAACGTCGAACCAAAGCCAAGGTTATAGAGGCACGACGTCACATGCCTCGCAACAGTCCTTCTTCCTCCCTTTACCTGACCTCCATGGAGCAGAGAGTGTACGACTCCTTGAATATCCACACTGTTGTCAAAGATGAGGAGCAGGACTCAACACTGAGCAGCCTTCCCGAAGGTAGCGTTATGCTTTTCACATCTAACAATTCTCTGGTAAGTTAGGGAAACGGTCAAGATTCAAATGTTTTCAACTGCCGAGCTTTGGAAGGCGTGATCTTTTTCCACATGGCCTCCAAGCTAGTGCTTGGATTAAACATAAAAGCTGGGTTTCCATTCCCAGCTATCCACCAGTTAAGATTAGAAACATGATAACCAGGTTTCCTAACAGTGATATATCTGAAGAAAAGTTACATTTCAATTATTATGATATGGCACAATTGTTAGCGCTTTTTTGGAACCACCAAAAAGTAATTTTTCGGTAGAGCCGAGAAAACAAGCTTTTTTTTAGTACGTCTAACAAGCGTTTGCACGATTTTATTTGCAGCTTTGATTAATTTTTACATTTCAAGAACTATCAGAATTTCATCATTGCGTCAAAATTTTAGCAAGATGTCAAAATATTTGATACAACAATTACAGGACTAAATTTAAAATTTTGCTCCTATACAAAGGGGAGCAAATTGTCTCCAAAACAGCTGATAAAACCTATGAAGTCTCTGTCATTTAACATTACTTTCACCAGATTAGGATCAAATTCTGCTCTGAAGCAAAAAAAAATGTTTTTTGTAGGATTATTAATGATGTATTGCTTTAGCAATTATCTAAACTGGTTAAACATACGTCAGCGTAACGGAGTGGTTTTGTTTCATGTGCTCTCAACTTTTCCTTACAGACTCTTTCCTTGTCACGGTCATGGATACAGCATCACGAGAAAATTGCCAGCAGCCTGCTGATCTACAACAAGTCACAACAAAGGCTCATCACCATGAGGAATCTTCTGCCACTCCTGTAGTCCAGATACAGCACACCTACGCAGAACCTACTCCCATACCCTTTTCAAACAGCGACATCAACATTGTTAACCAGGTGCGCAGCAGATATGCCTTTCGCAGCAAAGTGGAGGCTATAGCAAGCGAGGGCTCTCCCGCCAGGGAGACAGCGCAGGGCTCCTATCCTGCGTTGAGGGGGCATTTGAAAGCCTGGAGTGGGACAAGCTGTAACAAGACTGTGCCACTGGGATCCTTCGAGCAGCAGCTCCTGAGGGCTCACCGGGAGCACACCGCCGCTCTCAAGGACGGCTTCCGCACCCTCACCAGGCAGAACAGACTGATCTACAGGGAGATGTGCGAAACCAACAAGAACATCGCCCGCATTGCCTCCTGCATCGCGGAAAAGAACGAGAGCGTGTCGGACCTGGCCGAGGAGCTCATGGGCATCCATCACAAGATCACGGAGAGCATCGACGCCACCAACTGTCTCCAAGACAGGGTGATCGACCTGCTGGCATCCCAGCAGGAGCGCTCCGTCTTCGTGGTGCCCAGCGCTGTTAAGGCCCCTGTGCCCACTCCCTCGATTGCGGAGCAGGAGAACACTGCACGCAAAGCAGACAAAAAAGACTCAGAGGCACTTGTGTGAAGCAAATTACACAGATGGCGTGTTAATTGTTGTAACTTTACATGGAAAATGAAACCGCAGAATGATTTATTTTTTTAAAGCCTTGCCTGCTTCATAGTGTTTTCAGTGATGTATTTAACCACTTTAGGATGCATTTGCCATCTTTAGTGGGCTTTACAGTACCTACACCATTAATACATACATGAATATTTTTATTTCCATTCCATTTCTTTCATTTGTAACTTACTTTTTAGTTTAGAAATGTGATTGCCATTTTCACTGTCAGGCACACATTAGGTTACTGGTGTCATTTATGCTAATGCATCATGGGTGAAAATGCAAGGTTTTACTCAGCATGAGTGTAAATACAAACCTTCATATGTAAAAAGAATTGGAGCTTAAACGGATTGCGTGCAAAGAAGCAGCTCCAGTAACACATAAGGATCAGTCACTGAGTTCTTAAAAAGATATTTCATTCCTTAAAATTGAAGTGAGGACTAATCATATTGATAAATCTCTTAATTTCAGTAATAAAACAGTAAGTGACTGTTGCAATGACTGCTCTACTCTTCTCCTATGCGAGAGGGTTGACGGTTGGATCAAGAACCTTCCTCCACCTTTGAGATGTGGTTTGCAATTCGTTTCCTGGTGTGTGGTGTTTGAGCTGCTGCTTGCTGAGGTCTCCTATTTGGTGGGGAAATTGAGGTACAAGTAATGGTATCTGAGTTAATTAAAAATGGTAACAGTAAGACCTGTAAGGACCAACCAGTTCTCATTAAAACGGTGCGTCAATACATAAGGTAACAGGAGCTTTCATAGTAATACATTGTCTAATACAGTAGGGTCTCGACATTTGCACATTTGACATTCATGAATAGCTTATTTGCAGTTCAGTCTGGCTGATGTGGTCTTGGATGGAAGAAGAGTAGAGCAGGATGAAACGGAGCCAAAGGTTGCCAAGCGCAATTTTCAAATCAGTGGCATAACTGATGAGGATTGTGAGATCGCGAGACGAATTTTTATGACTGAGTGAGCGTCTCCCTGCCACCTGCCCAAATATCCACTACCGCAGTGTGGGGAATGACATGCTGGAGATGACTTTACAGGCACCCTGACAGTTTTTATGTTTTTTTTTTTCATTGCAGTGGGGTGTACTAATCACGCAGGCAGAGAAAGTGCAGGTGTCCTCTGAGCACAGAGGGGGGATTAATGTTTTAATGTTGTTTTTTAAGTTGATTACTTTCAGTTTGTGAAGTCACTGTTGTTCATTTTAGTTGATCTGTGTTATTTTAATTAACTTTAAATTTATTAGTACTTTAATTATGATGGAAGGGGGGGGGGTTACTTTTATCTTTAAACCTTACACACTGAACTCTGTATACAATTTGGTTATATCTCTGCACCAAAACCTCGCAAATGTAGAGATCCTCCAGTTACAATTATAACCAACAAGGCCATATTCGATGTTCCATGGTCTCCAAGCCTGTTTAGGCATGTCGCACCATGACACCAACACATTGAATCCAGTGTTGTAGAAATATGCTCTTGGAGTAAGCTCTTGGAGTAAGCCTTAACAACCTGCTGAACATAGCTGGAAGCTGTAAAGTTCTTGCTAGATAGGTGCTTCTTTAAGGGACTAACAGGATGGAAATCAGTGGGTCAAAACTGTAGTGCTGTGATGTAGGTACAGTATATCGTCAGCACTCAGGGGCTGGGGTTGCTAGCTTGAAGCCTGGTGTTTACTTGTCTAAATGCAGCAGAGAGAGCCCCTTGCAGTAACCTAACTACCCTTCAAGCGTGTTACAGGTTACACACACATTCAAAAGTAGAAAGAGATTTGACCTAACTTCATGCCTTCAGCCTTGGCGACGTTTGCACAAGGCCAGATATCTTTAAACTGGTTCTTTGGTTTCTTTGGTTATCCAAAGACAGGGGGAACAATATAGACACATGAGGATGCGGGCAACTGTTGAACAGTATACTTTCTTTTCAAAACCATTTACTTAATTTGTTTTCAACCACGAGACATTATTACACCTTACTGGAACTCCTTTGTACATTATATCGTTAAAGTAAACAGTACGGTTACAGCTGCCTCTGCTCCCTTATATGCGCTACAATAAGGAGCTGTTTAAATGCAAGGCACTGTGGTTTATTTATTTTATATTTTTATTTACAGAAGTGCTCTCAAAATTTAATGGTTCAAGACTCATAATACTGAAGTAGAAAAACAAGATATTCTGGAAGTAGGCTTTGCAGTTTCTGTGCATACTGTATGTTTAACATGGTTTGGTATCAAACCTATAGGCGATGCCAAACTAGGAGGGTTAACAAATACTGTAGAAACCACAAACAAATTGCAGATAGCACTTAATGTGAAAAGTGAAAAGTGTTCCATATAGGTAAACCTTTCACTTGCTCACTACCTGTACCTAAAATGGAAACTGCCAAGCTTGAAGTGACATAAGGTACTGACATTATGTACACATTTCACTCTTCTAGCAACTGGTGAAGCAATTATAAAATTTCGATTAGGAAATTCTTCAGTTTCTCACAAGACTACAATTAAAATATTGTGGCCAGTAGTGATCACCTAACTAAAAAACATTACTCTGAAATTCAGAAGAGCACTTTGACAGTCGGAAGAACAAATAAATATTATCCAACTCAAAGGAAAGTTCTACACATGCCAGAAAATTTGAAGCTTTTTAGCCTTGAACAGAGAAAACTAAGGGAACCTTATTCAATTATTCACAATCCTCATAGGAACAGACAAGGTCAACCCAATGGACAGCTTCAGAATCAAGCTCAAACCAGCAGACAAGTTGAAGTTGTAAGGAAGTGCTGCAATTAAAACAGAACAGGAGTTAGTTTACTTTAAAGGCTGGAAAAGGCTACATTTTGTTTACCATGTTGTAACAAGCTAAAATCCTGGTTTCTTTAAAAGATAATTGAAAGGGATCCTGGAGCAATCACCTTGTCAATACCAAACAAACTAGATGAGCAAACATGTACTGTTTTCCTGGTCCAGAGACCTTGCTACACATTCAGTTCTCAGACCTATCTGTCAGGTTTTAATCAAATCAAATCGATCCTTCACAGTCTTTACATTTCTCAAATCTTGCTCAGATTTTCCACGTTTTCCTCACCAGTCACTCTTCCAAGCATCAATCTCCATTAAAATACAAATCCAAAAATACATCCCTATCCCTAAAAAAGTAAAACAAAATAAAGCTGTCTTTGACAGAGCCTTTTTTAACCTGAGATACGGCCTTAATCCAAAACTCAGGGTTTCAGCTAGTCACCTATTGTCTTTGCAATTGACGTCTGGGAAATGTAGTCTCTTTCTTCCCACTAGGGACTTAGAGGGACTACAAACTTTTAACATGCAAGGTTACAGAGGTTATAGGCTTCTTAACAAGCTGCTATACTGCTCTTCTATAACCTTCCCCTTTCCTTCATATTTAATCTCACTGAAGCATCCCAGCCTCAAGCAGATGAAAAGTAGTATGCTCTGAGCCTGCTACCTGAGCACATCATTTTTAGTATAATCTAATAAATTAATCTCTGAGTTCAGCTAACTTAAACAGTCTTTCTTAGACACAAATGTGCCTACCATAGATCATACTCCAACACATAGGTGTGGCAAGGCCTTTCTGTTAACTCAGCAGGCTAGACTTCAATCACAGATTTCATTAACCAGTGGTCCAGCAAGGTATGCCACTATTCATCTCTCAGTGCACAATGATTTACACTAAAGCATACTACTGTGTAAAGGTTCTTCTGTATGCATTATGAATAGGCCACTCGTATAGGAGAGGTCCATGGCCAACTGGAGACTAACCCTGGCTGAGAGCACACAGCTGCCTTCCTCCGGACTGCCCCCTGACTTCTGTCCCTGTGGTCCACGGAGAAAGGGAAAATGTAGATCAGCTGATCAGACCTAACCAACATGTCTTTGGGAGGGCAGAAGAAACCATCACACTCAACAAAAAAATAAATGCACAGACGAACACAGGGGGAACATGCCAACCCCACACAAATTCCTGAGGCCAAAATTGAAACCATGACTCTGAAGCTCTGAAGCAACAATCCTTTATGCCACCTTACCACCTGCAGGGTTGCCGCTCCTGCAAATGCAGTCAAACACAGTATTACATGGCTCTTTGTATGGATACGGGAAATCCTGATTCTTCCCAAACATCCCTATGAGAAGAAGTGCTATGAAAATACACTTCACTGGAAAATTCGTTCCGTAAGGCCGTAGTACTTGACTGATGTGTATTTTGCAGTGTAGTACAACAGATTGCTGGATTTTGCAAGCAGATTTGCTGGGAAGGTCTGTTTGGATAAGCATGTAACAGCATAAGGGAATGCACAGCCCAGGCCAGTTTAAACCAATCCTGAATCAGCGATGCTAGAGCCTTGGATGAAAGCAGTGTTCTCAGCATTCCTCTCTCTGTTCAAACTGAGCTGTGAGAGCACTTCAGGAGGCAGAAAGCTTCTGTAGGAGCCTGAACAATGAGTACCAGCAAAAGAAGCATGATACTTGTGAAATGCCTCGTTGTACCAGTGAGCACGAGCACGCTGAACATGATTTACTTGTAAAAGAGCATCCTCGTGTGTGAACATGTCTGGCTTTTGCTAACTGCTGGAGTGCCAGATGGAAGGAAATCTGACACTTCACACATCATTAGACGCAGCACAATAGGATATAGGACATCAGTGCCCTAGTACACAAACGGGAACCCATGAATAGAAAGAAACACCAAAGTGCAAAGAAACACACATATCATGTTTCAGCACTTGTATTCCCCTTTACCTGCATGAAGTGCCCTACAGTTCACTTTAAAAGGTAAACATCATTGAACAATTTTGACTACATATTTAGCTTACATTTCCCAAAATAGCATAATTCATTTCCTCTGTGTTATGAACGTGATAAGATTATCACTGTGAATCATAAATTAATTTAGAAAGTAACTAATATTACAGTTTCTTTACTGATTATAAATATTAAATATTTTATTTAAAATAGATCATATTTGCCCATTATAATATCACTAGTCATAATTTAGTGTGTGGAATTATGTCATCTGAAAAGCTGGGAAATGATATCTACAAGGTATACATTTTTACTTTTTTACATTTTTGCTGGAGGTTTACAGTATGAAAAGCTGACCTTTCACATTATCTTCTGCACTATGTCTCTAAAAATCTGATCAAGTTTCTGATCAATGTGAATTAAAGATCACTAAATGACAAACTTGGTTTCTTCTCACCCAAACTAAGTTCTGTTACTAGAAATCAAAATTGTAACAATAGTAGGAAACATTAGGGAAGGTTTTGATTAAATTGCCGCTGGCCATAACAGTTATATGGTCAACCAGTACCTCCTGGTTGTTTTTAAGATGTATATATATAGCATATACAGTATATAGTACTATACTGTGTGCACAGCAGTGTATATTCTAAATTGTCCAGAAATCAGAAGGAAGTCCAAAAAGAATGGTTTGGCCGGTGTAAAAGTCAATTACTACATTACCACACCAGTTTAGCATGAATTAGAGCAAGTACAGTATCCAATCCTGCTCTTAAACTAATAAAATCATAACAGCCATGTGAAGAATTTACATACCCCATCTGGACCGTTGGAGAGTTTATGTTTGATCTGTGTTCCAATGAAATACTTATCACCAGCACCAGATCTGTTGATATTGACAAAATGGGAAGTGATTATTATACAGTACATTTATCATGAAATCTTGATTTTATTATAAAACTAAACTGATTCAAAGGATAGCATATCTTAAAAGCTAACAAGTAAAGTCACTAAGGAACTCATTTTACCTTTTACATAACCCAGAATATTTGAAGAATTGATCCTCAGGAGCTGTTATTAAAAAATCTTACTGATTAAATTAAATTTTTAATTAAATTTGATTAGATTAAATTGTTTTTTAATTACAAGCTTGTCTTAAGTGCATCGAACCTCTAACTTGAATCCTACTGCAGACAATGTTGCAAAAATGTTGTGAATCAAAGAGATTAAAATAATAATAATAATTGCTTGCACTTATATAGCGCTTTTCTGGACACTCCACTCAAAGTGCTTTACAGGTAATGGGGACTCTCCACCACCACCAATGTGCAGCATCCACCTAAATGATGCGACGGCAGCCATAGTGCGCCAGAATGCTCACCACACATCAGCTATTAGTGGGGAGGAGAGCAGAGTAATGAAGCCAATTTATAGATGGGGATTACTAGGAGGCTATGATTGGAAAGGGCCAATGCCAGCAGCCATATCACTCTGCAACTTACAACTGCACCTCAGCAGGTGTGAGCCTGGTCAGTACCTGGATGGGAGACCTCCTGGGAAAAACTAAGGTTGCTGCTGGAAGAGGTGTTAGTGGGGCCAGCAGGGGGTGCTCACCCTGTGGCCCATGTGGGTCATAATGGCCCAGTATAGTGACGGGGACACTATTCTGTACTTGGTGCCATCTTTCGGATGAGGTGTTAAACCGAGGTCCTGACTCTCTGTGATCATTAAAAAAATCCCAGGGTGTTTCTTGAAAAGAGTAGGGGTGTAACCCTGGAGTCCTGGCCAAATTTCCCATTGCCAATAAGATTACCATTAAGATTAAATGAGGATTTGTTCAACTGAAGTGTTGGGTAAATGAAGTGACAGCTATAAGCCAAATGGAAGGTTGACAAGTATTTACATACTTTTTTATAGTTAACATGGCTTTAAAAAGTCATTTCTTCCTTAATAAGCAGGTTAGACCTCTTTAGATAAACAACAGCAATGATGGAAACACAGAGGGCATTATCGGATATGTTTATAGTTCAAAAAGCTTGTGATAAAAGATTTTTTTTTATATTGAAGGCCTTAGTCATCCAAAGTAATGTATATACTAGGATTGAGAGCTGGTTAATGGTCTAAAGCAGAGTGGAAAAGGATAGTTGCTCGTCCTAGCTTGTATTGAAATGTGAGCTACATAAAACAAACAGTAACAAGCTAAACAGACAACAGGAACAAGGAAGCAGATAACAATAGCAGTGGAAACTGAAGGAGGAGAAGCAGCAGAGCAGTACAAGGCTGGGAAAGTCTGAGATCTTGGGAAATTCAGTCCTCATATTTATGCCTGGACATGGCTGAAGAGCAGTCCCAGAACTCATGGTCCAATTACTTTCAGTTTCAGGCAACCGTATTAAGCCATTTCAGAGACATTCTGGTAATGTGTCACACACTCAGGGACAGAACTGAAATGTTGCTTGTCATCAGTTGAAAATCAAAACCCAGTTACCATTCTTAATATCCTCAATATCCTAAACACACATCTGTGCAAAATGTGGATTCAGATGGGTTTTTGTTCCACACAATATAGTTCAGTCTCCTTGGGTTATTTTGCCCACACTCTTGCTGCTTTCAGTTATGTGTTCCAGAGTCCAGATAACTTTCTGATTCTGGATTGGCAGCTGTTTTCATCAGGACACTAGTTACAGTGCCAGTGAAGTCCCAAACAGCTCCTTGACTCCCACGCTGCCATCACGAACAGAGGAGGGACCAGGATGATCAGAACCAGTTCCGTCCCTGCTGGAGCACACGGGCCTGGCAGTTCTACAGCCCTTCACAAGGAAAGACACGCTGAGCTGTTAGAGTTCACTGCAATTGAACAATCAAAACAAAAGACATTTTCTTCAAATGGATTTAGTTGCAATTTTTTAAACTTTGATTTTGTTACGGTTAACTTATTTTTTTTAAAATCTTATCGCAAAGAAAAAAAACACTTTTTCCTACTTCCTCTTTTTCCTCTTATGGCAGTCCAGGTATCTCCCCCCAAACGGTCAATTTGAATATGGCTATAACTCATCCGAACAGAGTACTATCAGATGTGACATTATGTTCCAAAGCTTTCGCCATTTCTTTTCTTCTGTTGACCGAGCCGACTTTGGTGGGCGACTGCAGAGTGTTTTCAGAGTTACTGTACTAGCCAAGCCCTGCCGCAGCATTCAGAACAGGGCAAGGCAGTGGTACGTACTGTAACCTGGCTCTTGGGAGTCCATCCTGGTGCCTGCTGCCTGGTGCCTGGTGCTGGGACGGCTTGCCGCTGAAGCTGAAGGAAGGTACGGCATCACGTGGGGTTGAGTGCTGATAGACGAGTGGAATTACAACAGGCATAATAAGTCAGTGTCCGTCAGCACAGAACGAGTTCACTTCTCCCTCCTCCTTGAAGATTAAAGCACCACTTATTACCTGTGTACAGTGCACAAAGAGTCCCAGGAATGTACAGTGTTATATAAAAAGTACAAAGAAAGTACAGTACTATATAAAAGTACCCAGAATGTATATGACTGTGTAAAAGTACCCAGAATGTATAGTAATCTATAAAAAGTACCAAGAATGCATTATTTACTCCCTCACAAGCTGCTCCCCCTACACAGTCAATTTGAATATTACTAGAAGTCATACGTATAGTATACTATCAGATTTGATGACATTCTTTTTTCTTACGTTGACTGAGCCAAGCTGTGAGATGGGGAAAAAAGCTATCAAATTAAAATGTGGGTGTGAAATTCTTGGAAGTGAAGGAGGAGCTTAAGGCAAGCATTGCGTAAATATATAATTTAGTATGCTTGATTTTCTGCCTTAGTTGCCTGGAGCCTGGTCCTGTGGGAACCTGTTTGTGGGGATGACTATCAGCGGGTGAAATGAAAGTCTATGTGCCCTGGTAAGTACTGTAAATGGTCACATATGACATTGCTGCTTGAAGCCACTACTAAAAGGCTGCTCTGCAATAATATACGGAATGGCTATGTTAATTCAAATGGATTTATTTTAATAAATTGGTGGGCTGGTATGGAAAGAGGGGTTGTGATTCAAATGGTATTTTCCTGAGTCTAAACAGCTTGTCCCAACGAAACTTTGTCACATTATTCTAATACAAACTTCAAATTATTTAAAGCTGATGAACTACCATTCAGCTTAATTGATTCCAGTCCTTATGAGGTCACAAGGCTGCACCTCATGTATTTTTCTATCTTATTAAAAACGGACTACCAGCAAACTTTGCAATCAGGGTACAAATCAGTGTAACTCATTCTCGTGTGGCAGGCTCTGAACAACGTCCAACCCCTTGGTGAATCTTATCCAGGAGAGACTGAATGAGATCACACAAGCTGATACAGTATATCTTGTATAAAAGCACTGTTCTTACAGAACTGAACAAGCGGGAGGTTCGGCACTGTTTGATATTCACCGACGTTTTGTTCGCCAGCTCTGACTGAAGCCTCTCCGCTCCACTGTGGACAGCCTGTTGTTGCCAGGACAGCAGCCGATTTCCTCAAGCAGTTAGACATGCACCAAGGACGCCTACGCCTACGGCCCTGGCTGGAGGAGCAGATCCGATCCCAGACCTATCCTGGAGTCACCTGGCTTGATGAAGTAAGCAGGCTTTAACATTAATCAGTGGTAGATCACCGTGACGCTCTGGGCATGGAACCTGAAGAGGATCTCCGGCCAGCCTTTCTGCTTATCGGGAAAACTCACCCCATGGACCTTTCATCATAGACATCATGAGTACATTGCACATGTTTCTGAAACTGCTCAAAACCTGCAAGAATCAGACACTCAGAATCCCTTACCTAAAAGGATCTAAATACAGAGCTCTGGGAGATGCTACATTAGAATGTAGAAAATGGAGTTGAGAGAACTGTTCATGAGCTAAAACAACTGTGCATCCAGAATTGCAGCCGTGGATGAGCACTGAACAATCAATGAATTTTTTCAATCAATGAAGATCTGCTAAAAAACCCACTGTCTTTGTAAATGGATCCTACTGATACGAAATTACATCACTTCATATCAGTATGATCCATTGAAAAAAAGGCAGAGCTTTTGATGGCCTCAGTATTTGCAGTGTGAAATCACCTTTTTCATTGAAGCGTGTTTACTTTACAATCAAGTTCTAATCATTTCTCTTCATTTATAGCTCAAAAAGATAAACAAAGGAAATAAGGATTTCAATATCTCTGTCCGCTGGAAGTCACAGAGTCACTTTTTGATGGTTGGTTTCAAAGCAGTGTATTGAAATTCCATAGTTAAACAAAAAGCCAACATCAAAAATCCATCCATCTTCCAATCAGTTTCTTCAGTACAGGCAGCGGGACCAAGGCAGGATACACCCTGGATGGGACACCAGTCATTCACAGGGCAGACGGACACAAACACAGACAAGCACACACGCACACCGGGGCCAATTTTCCCAGAAGCCAATTAACCCACCAGTATGTCTTAGGACTGTGGGAAGAAACCGGAGCACCCGGAAGAATCCCACAGGAATTCAGGGAGATCATATGAACTCCATGCGGATAGCACCCTGGGAATTGAATCCCTGAGCCCCAGGGCTGCAGGGTAGCAATGCTCACCTCCGCACCACCATGCCAGCCAACATCAGAAACAGCAAAGAAACAAGTAAAGGTTTATTCCACGCTGAAAAGAGAAGAAAGAAAACGTTTCGGCTGTGGAGCCTTCTTCGGGTGTAAGAAATTGCGTTGGCAAATTGCAATTGTCTGAAAATTGCCAGGTAGAACAAAGTTTTGATTCAATCCAGACCCAACTAATCGTGTCCTGGGGGTATTGTTCTTACTGGAAGCCTTGTCGATCAAACTGCCGGCCAAGGCTTTGCTAACCAAGAAAGTCAACAGAAAACAAATTGTGCCTTAAAATATTTCTTAAACTAAAAATGAGTGTTATATTATTCTACAAAGTGTGTAGGGTATCAGTAACCATAAAACTAGCTTATTCAGGACATGCTTAGAAGTTATGTATCAAGTAACATTACCATTGTCAGAAAGGGGAGGATACACATTTTAAACTAAGTATATTTTGATTCCTCTAGGATGGGATATATTGCTCTTAAAATTTAAGATCTCTCTTTATAACCATTCAATTAAAATATAATTTAAAAAAACTTTGGAACTACACCATGGGAGAATTATTCAAACAAAGAATCTAAAAGGATCTGATAAACCGCGTTTCACAAAATCCCACTTCATCTTAAAAGTATGGGAAGTCTTTTAAATCACAAAGTTCATTGCAAAGGATGGTGTATTTATAATGAGTTGGTATAATAACTCTGGAAGGTAAAGGATTTTAGATGTTTAGGATTGTCTATTGAAGATTTTCAAAAGAAAAGGGCAGAAGAAAAAAGGATGTGAGTGATAATGCAGAACAAAGACTTTAATCTCTGTGTGAGTTCATCACCCTTTTCCAGATTACCTTTGCACTGAACAGAAACTTGGAAAAAAATGACCAATTATTTCTGCGCCTTTCATCTTTGCTTTAGGCAGCTGGAGTATTTCAGATTCCATGGAAACATGCAGCTCGTCATGGTTGGAATATAGATAAAGACGCCACTCTGTTCCGAAACTGGGCAATGCACACAGGTAGGAAACAAGTCCGAACATCGCCAACACAGAGCTCTCTGGCAAACACACAAATTCACATTTTCTAGGTGACATTCATATTGTTGTGTTATTAAGCATTAGTTGTCTTATTACTGTCAAAGCAGGATATTTATGTCTTCTGTAAATAAATGAAGAAATGTGTTAAATGAAGTAAACATTAAATCACAAGCATGGTATTGAAAGACCATACTACTGAGCTTATTAGCGCCACGGCGAAATAAAAAATCTCATTTATACAAGAAAAGTATCTTGTTTATATAAGAAAATTATTGCGTTTAAACACAGTAATTAATTTGTTAACAATGTTGCCTACTATAATAATACTGTATATTGCATTGTACTGTATATGCAATAATACTGTTCCAAGCAAAGTAGGTTGGTGTAAGTCTTACTATCAAGTCATTGTGAATGTATTTCGTTCAATGTTTAAAGAGTAGGCAAAAACCTTTGTACAGGACATGTTTCTGCAGCTTCAAATCAAGAAGAACATACGGAAAGCCGTGTCATTTCTACAGAATACGCAAAAACAATACGCATTTAACTTGGGAATGCTTACTGACACGGTGTTGTACTTCATGTATACAAAAGACAGAACACTTGCTCCTTTAGATTCTTTTTTTCCAAAAAATAGGAGCGTGACAATATTGTACTGTTGTTAAAAGTCAATGCTACTTTGTACGGGACAATATTATTGCGTATACAGTACAATGCAATATACAGTATTAATATAGCAGGCCACATTGTTCACAAATTAATTATTGTGTTTAAACGCAATGCTTTTCTCGTATAAATAAGATTTTTTCGCTAATAAGCTTCCGTACCAACCCACCACTTTACACTAAAATAAGATCTTTAAAAGGAGCAAAGTGAGAGCCAGAAAACTGATGTCTTTTTAGTCTGATTAAAGTATTGTAACTTGCTTTATTACAGTATTGTATATTATATCATTTCAATATTGTAACTGTTATTAAAATGGACACAGAATTCCTTCATGTGTGCTCTTTGAAAAACAGGCTGATAGCACCACCATAGTTCAGTCTGGTTTTCTGTCTCAAATGCTGGAGTCTTTCTGACAGGGAGATATAAACCTGGCGTTGACAAGCCTGATCCAAAGACATGGAAAGCCAACTTCAGATGCGCGCTAAATTCCCTGCCCGACGTGAAGGAACTGCACGACAAGAGCATTAAGAAGGGGAACAATGCCTACAGAGTGTACATGATGCTCCCTTCCATTAAAGCTCCCAAACGGAGGAAAGGTAAGTGCTGGATACGTGAAAATGCATCTGAATCCTTTAGCAGCAACAGTCGTCATTATCTCTCGATGCAATACTGTAGATGGTTATACTTTTACTCCATCACATTGCTCACAGCTACAGAGTGAAAATAAATGCAGGTCAGTTTGAAAAAGGTTCAGAGGCCATGCTCTAGAATTGTGTCCAGCTGATGTAATATGGATTTCATAGGTAATACTGTATTTATGTGTCAATTGTGTACCCAAGGTAGGGAGAACTAATGGGTTGCGCACAAAGATGTTTGTTCACATGATATGTTAACAGAAGCAACTCAGAGGAGTTGCACTGAGCAGACTACTAGACGCTCATTATCATGCTTGTATTCAAGCAACTGATGATTACTCTTCATGAAATGCCCTGAAACAATTACGTGACACTTTTTGAGTGGATGTTGGAAATGCTTGATATATTTTTTAATAAGGAACAAATAAAGGTGTATTCCATGAAAAGAGAAGAAAAGAAACACAACGTTTCAGCTGTGGAGCCTCCTTCAGGTGTGAAGGTGTGAAGAAGTTGTGTTACTTTTCTTCTCTTTTCAGCATGGAATACACCTTAACCTGTTCCTTTGCAGCCTACGCATGCTAATGGAACTACCTACTTGATACTTTTTCATAAGCCGTTTTGAAAAATATTACCGAATGGTTTATAAATGTACAACATCTCTGTTATTAACAATCCTTTGATGAAGTCATGACTATCGACAGCTACAGTATGAACTGTGCACCTATATATTAATATTTCTATAAGGTGCACCAAATTCAGAAAGTGAGCAGTTAATGTAACTGGTATTATCATAAATGATTCTGACAAATACAGTACTTTTTAGATAGTTTAAATGACAAAATTGCTGCTACTAATTAATGTTAACAATGTTAATGATAAACTCAGAATCAGAGTTGTAGTTCAGTATTTCAGGATTGATTTATTTTAAGAAGGTTAATTTCTTACCTAAACTCAGGATTAAAGCTAATATTGGTATGACATGAAGAATTAGAACAGATGTCTTCATGGCTTCTTTAAACAATCCAGTTTAATCCAATTAAAACAAACTTGCTTGTATAGATAAGTAAAGGTTAAAACAAATTCAGTTGTGAAGGTGAGCTTACCGTCATAAACTCACAAAATGTGAGTTTCTTGTATGCACATAAAAACTAACAATTTGAACAAAATAATTTCAAAGTTAAATCAAATATATTCAGTATATCAGTAGAACCTTGGAGATCTTGAATGTTTATTATTCAATGGAAAACTGTTATTCATGTTGATGAAACTCAGTGAATTGTCAAGTGATTCACAAACTGTTCTTCAGGGGTTGTGAGTGGCTCTGTGATGTTGCTCAGTCTGACTACTGATACTTTTTTTAAATGTATGAGATCTTTCATGAATTGCTCTTCAGTGCACATAAAGTCATTGACTAATTTGTTCATGGATCATAAAGATACAAAGCTCACCTCTCAGACAGATTTGGTTTAGAAAGGCCCTAGGCCTAGAACTTTTTTTCTTTCACTCTTTAAATCCAAAATCAAACTTGTATGGTGATGAACTATTTGCTTTGCTTAATAGACAAAAGGAGTCTAATCTGCATTTGCCTACCTATCAATCTTTCTTCTTTCTGATTCTGACATATATTTTGCTAAAAGGATATAGTTAAACTCACATTAGAGACCTCTTAAATGAGAAACTGAGGATGAGTACTTTCTGTTTCAAGGTTGTATGCAATTGACCACAGAGAATATAAACAATAACCAGCTGACCTGGTTATAATCTTACCCTTATTACCCGCGTGTGCCACTGAGTACTTAGATACATTCACACCAGAACAGAAATACATGGTACAAGTAAACTTCATTAACACGGCTGGCAGAAAAGAGACTAGTTCAATAATCTAATGAAATCAATCAGATTTCAATTTGCTTTAACCCCACTGATGCACATGAAAGAATGATAATGCAAATTTCAGTTACTCAAGATAAACATCACATTTTCTACAGCTGTGTTGTCAAGTGGCATTGTTCAAACAGCTAATGCCTGAATCGTGAATTTATAAACACACTGATGTAAACCTACATAAAGCTAAATAAAGGACACTAAACAGAAAGGAGCATCAGCCACAATGCATTTCTTAGTTGCATTTAACAGCGGAGAAGATGTCTCGCATTTTCCACTATCAAAAGCTGTAATAACTGTAGTAATAAGGAATGTTTAGTCTGACATGTTCTGTTCCAGCTCTGAGAGATGTACACAGTGATATTAAAACCGAAGACAGTGGCCTGTTTTCCTTCTTAGAGACCCCTCAGTCAGACAGCTGCTGTCCCCCAGAGAGGTTTAACGGTGAGACCTTTTCTTTTACACAAAGCAGAGTTTTCAAATGATTTTATGGGGAGATTTTCCCTGAAATGTGCCCATTGTTTTCAATTAAAACATTTAAAATGGATTAGTTGTTAACAGCAAGTTCAGTATTGATATACTATATTTTCTTTGCCGTGGTTTCAACAAAGCGAGAATTATTTTCCAGTCATTGCTGTCCTATATTGGATTTACTTTTGATAAGCTATACATAAATCTACATTGAACTTTAATTTAAAAGTCGTTTAACAACGATTTTAGCTCCATGGAGTATCGGTATTTTAGGTTGTTCTCTGTAATTTTGTAAGTTCATTTTCAAAATTTTCAGGCACAGCGCAATTGCATCTTAATTCATGCAACTTTCCACCTCCAGTAATTCTGCACCTCCATGTGTGGTTGCTACAACAAGGGAAGAAAACTTCATCTAAGGAACTTAAATGTTTTCCTAAATTCAGTTCCACTGTAAGATGCAAATTACATTCTGGTGTCACTAATCTATCATTTTCTGAGGTTTTATTTCCTTGAGTATTACTGTATGTGCAATAACCAATTCCCCCTGAAATTCCTACAGAAGGCATCTCAAAATACATGAGAGATAATAATAGCGTGGGAGTCAATGGACACAGCCCAAGCAACTTTCACAACAGCTACTATCCACCACTCACAATGAAGACAGAGCCTGACGAGCGCTTGAACACACTGAGAATTTCCTGTCCTTCCAGTAAAAACGGTAAGAAAACCTTTCATGTTTTAAAGATTTTTCTTTGCCATTTCAGAAAAGAAGGAAAAGGAGACATGCAGTTCCATTGAGCTTTCTTTATATCACAGCAGGGTACAACTGAACCATTGAGACAAACCCTAACATATTTAATTTATATTGAACAGGTAATCTAGAGAATACCTTAGTTGAAGATGAGCATACAAAAGCTGTACTGAAGGTGAGTCTGTAATACTTCTATTCATCTATGAAATTAATTATGCAAACAGTAATTAATTCCGTTGAAACAAAAAAGTTTTAGTCTTTTCAAAGAGAATCTTAACACTGAAAACATTGAAAAAGAAAAGTGGTAACTGAATACTGGATTGAGTGAAGTGAAGAATTTCAAGCATTAAGTGGTCTGATAATGGAATTACATGGTCCAGTAATAGTGGTATAAGTAACCGCAGGAGAAGAGAAGGGCATTGGGAAGTGATTAACGAAGAAGAACGAAATGCTTTCATTTTTGCAGATAGTAGATCACCTGAAAACCATGGAACAGTGGAATGATTGCTCTTTCAACAACAAAACCTCTAGACAATTCACCAGCCCCTGGATGAGTTTTTACAGTACGTGTTTCAGCTTATTCTATTATGAAATAATTAGGCTCATTAACAACAACAAACACGGCTATATTGCGTGGTCTATAAACTTCACACTTAATCCACCAGATGCAGTGAATGCTACACCACCCCCACAAAACCTATAAACACAAGAAAACAAATTCTAAGATAGACAAAGACATCTCCATCCACAATTATTCTGATGTGTGTCACTGGCCACACAGACATATCATGACATGAGCACAAGCTGCGATCTATATAAGAACACCACCTTTTCTTCTCGAAGTGCAGTGGTGGTGGGAAGAAGGACAATGTGCATGATAAAAACCAGAGCACCTGTTGTGCCATGTCATCGCAGTATCACATTGCTTTCGTCACAGAATTAGAAAAATATAACAACTCCTCCGTTGCGTCTGTTTTGCTATAATTTTAGCTGATACCTTTTGTCACATTGGGGAAATCATCTTATAGTCCCAAGACATTTCATACTGTTTTGAAATACTCAAATGATTTGTATGCATAAAGGCTTTGTAAGGCACTTACCGAGTTTGAGTCCTCCTGGCAAGTCTTGCTTTCAGGAGCTGTTATGATCACACTCTTCTCTGTGTGCAGATGAAGGGGTTGGCTACTCAGGAAATCTGATGCAGGCTGACTACCAGGTGTGCAGTGGGGAGCACAGATCTTCTTTTCCTGACCAGCTGCGTCCACACTCCACCATGATGTTCGACCAGTAAAGAACAGACTATACCACACTGAAAGCTGCCTGTCACTATGCATCTCCCACTACAAAGGAGAAAGCCTCCATCTTGCACCTCGGGAACATGCAGTCAATTTGGAATTAAACCCTTTCCAAATGCCACTGGACAGCTCTGATGTTTCTGATGTTACCTTTTAACAGGAATAAGCTAAGAACCCACACTGTTGCACAATGGCACGTTTTACTATAGCCATTATTAATACTGACTTCAGCCCTGAAATACTACAACTGTGGTATGTTTCAGCTCAGCTCTAACTGCTAGACCTCAGGCTTTCGAAGGAAACAACCCTGGTAGGCCAAACTCTAAATGTAATCGTTATTTCAAAAACCCATTTAAACCGGAATCAGATCCATGCAGCAAAATAAGGCAGAAGGACTTTCTCATGAAGCAACGAGGGAATTGACTGCAAGGACGTCTGTCGACTCAAGGAGCACATAATACAACAATTTTGAAATCTCATTTGGAAATAAAGATGCCCAGAATACACGCTGTGGAACAGTAACAGGTGCAAAGGCTCTGTCACTGTTGGGAAGAATACACAGAGTATACCTGGGCATTCGACCAAACGTCTCAGGGCAATTCTAAAAGGAAAGAGATCTGTCTCCTGATGGAGCTGCCTATTCAGGAGAGGCTGAAGAGGTGTCCCACTTGCTTACCTGAGCCATTGAAAAGACACTAAAGACTAGGAAGGAAAACTCCTAAATTTCACAGCAGACAATTTACAATTTCTTAAAGTGACACAGATACAGTGGTTCCAAAAGCACTACAATATGAACAATGTTCAGGTGCTAAACTGGCTCTGCTGTTAACACCCCTGCTACTTATGGCAGAATAGATGGTGCTGAAGCACCTGAACATGGCATTTTAGACATTTTTGATGCCCCACTTTGTGAGCAGTATGTAGTACCATTTTTCCCAGCGACAACCACTCAGAACTATTTGCGGAGGAGACCCAGGAGGCCAAAACTGGAGTAAACCTCTCGCCTACACATGGAGCACCTCGCTGAGCTAGCCTGCGTGCAGTCTCCAAGTGCCTGATGCCAGCTGTCTCTGCTGATTTTCCTAACGAATGTACAAGCAAATTATTCAATTTAGTGTGCAGAAAACACCATTGTTTTGTCATTTATCCCAAAGTTATGTCTAAGAATAATAAAAATGCCTTATAAATAAGTTTTGAAATTGACATTTGAGAAGTCTGTTTGATGTAATGAGAACAAGAAAGTACATTTACTTATTGCCAAGTTTATGATGCATTTTAAACCACATCTATGTTTTCCTTTAGGAAATTACAGTTTGAAAAAAACATGACCTTTGAAAAACCTTATTTTATACACTTTGGATTTTGTTTCGGACTTTGATGTTGTTTTTAAAATGTTTTACCCAATCTTTTATGTATTTGGTGTTTGGTTATTCTCCTGTAAATAAAATAAATAAAACTTGAGTTTAAATACTACAGCTTACAATGAGTGGAGAACAAATCCTGTGATGAAATGCTTAACATTTTTAAAAGTAGTCCTGGCTATGGACAGAAAATATAAATATTAATGTTGTAACAATGTTTCTAG
Organism: Atractosteus spatula; assembly: GCF_055471065.1. NCBI lineage: Eukaryota > Metazoa > Chordata > Actinopteri > Semionotiformes > Lepisosteidae > Atractosteus > Atractosteus spatula. Next base: position 28,937,263 of record NC_142710.1, on the reverse strand, counting down.
AGTTCATAAAGACAGAAGGGCTTTTCTTTGAATCAGCTTAAAGCATTTGAAGTAAAAAAATAATTGATGATTTTATCATCTTCCTCAAAGGAATCTGTTCTTTAAATACTGACAGCTGTCACTATTGTATAATTTTTTATCTAAGCATGGGTCTGTCAAAATGGACTGTTTTGTCCACCAAGACTTGTTGAGTCACTAACTTACAGTAACTACAGCACTTATACTTCACAACAGATTCAAAATCATATCTTCATGTGCCATTACAGCACAAACTGCTACAAATTGGCAAATAACTTCAAATGTAATAGTAACATGTACGTTTCTGTATATGTCTATATCCCATGTTCCTTTTGCAACATATAACATTTGGCCAGACTTCGCATCAACTACATCCCTACACTTGTTAGCAGTGGTGATTTTTAAGGGGAAACGGAAGTGAATTTATCTTGGCATGACAGATACGATTAAAACACAGAACCTCTTAAAATCTTTCAATAATGGTACACGTCCCACCTTTTAAATATTAATATTGGCTTCTCTCTAAATACAGCGAACAACTTTATAAACTTGTTCATATTCTGTAACTTACGATAAATGCTACCAGGTGGATAGTCAACAAAACTTGACAGTTTTCTGATTACAGGGCAATACAAAATAGGAAAATTCAACCTCTTTCCGTAAGTAAAAACATACGCAGTTGAATCTTGCAGACATTTTATATAAGAAACCCTAGGTTTTCAGATGCTGGTAAACAGACGTGTGGCAGTAAGAATAAAGTCTTTTTCTCTCAAAAAAGGATTTGTCATTCTTTTAAAATCTTTGCACATCCAGCACCAGCCAGACATTCACACGGATGCATAGACACCCAAAGCTTCAGAGAAAATCCTCAAAAACATTCGAAGTACAAGAGAGTACGAGTCGGGCGGCACAGAGGCGCTGTGGTTTGCATTGCTGTCCTGCAGCACTGGGGCCCTGGCTTCAGTTCCTGACCTGGGGTGCAATTGGCAGGGAGTTTGTACATTCTCTCCGAGCTGGGTTTCCTCTGGCTGCTGTACTTAACATCTTTGTGTTACTACTAAACACAGTAGTTTCATCTTGAACAACTTCAATGTTCATATTGATCTTCATACACAGGTACATCTGTGGTGCTCAGGCGGTGGCTCTATGGCTAAGGATCTGCACCTGTGGCTGGAAGGTTGCTGGTTCAAATCCCATGTCTGGCAGAGGAATCCTACTCTGTTGGGCCCCTGAGCAAAGCCCTTAACCCCAACTGCTCCAGGGGTGCTGTACAATAGCTGACCTTGCACTCTGACCCCAGGCTTCTCTCCATGTCTGTGTCTCATGGAGAAAAGCTGGGGTATGTGAAAAGACAAATTCCTAATGCAAGAAATTGTATAGGGCTAATAAAGAAACATTATTATTCATTATCTAGCTATATTGCTAACTTAATAATCCATGCTTTCCTTGTCTTTCAAAGGCAAGTTTCATTTTGACTGTCCGACAGAAAAATTTCCACAGAATCTAGAAGCAGCTGTGATAACCAACATGATTTAAAAAGTTATGACAACCAAATGTCATTTCCAAGTAAAAAAAAAAGTTGCCTCTCTTCTTTCATCGCTGGCCCGCAGCACTGATGCCGTTGCCAATTCACCTTTCGAGACTTGAAAGTCAGTTAAGGTTCTGTACCTTGCAGGTATCTGCACATAGACTGGTACTGTATTTGTAAGGACAATACTGTCAATTCTTAAAGGAAGGGTAATAAAAGAGCATCACAAATAGGATTACAGTTCAAATTTGTATAGGTACCGAATACCTACAGGATTTGTGGCCAGTTACACAACGTTTGAACTTGTACGTTAGTTTTATCACTTCTGGATCAACCAGTGAACACCCAAAACGACCTTGTTTTTTAATGATGTTGTTCATTTCGAATACATATTTACATACTACTATGACAGTGGATGACTAATGGATTTATGTGATGGGCCTCTTAAAAGACAAGGAGGGCTCTCTGCAATATCTCTGCTTAGATCTTCTGCCTGTATAATGATGCTATTTATTTATCTTCACAAGTGCAACATGATACCAGAGCATGATTGGAATCCTTACAGATTTATCAGCGTTAATTCTTAGCACGCTACGTTAACACCGGACTGACCTAAAAGTACACTCCCAAGAGACGTCGACAACCGATCTTCGATTTTCGATTTTTCAAGCTGCAGGTGCCAGGAGGACGGGAAGGGCAAGAGAAACGGAATTGAAGAGAGTGAAGCAGTCTGAAAAAAGCACACGCAGCCCCTCTGTTGGACCCTAGGCACCAATCTCACTTGATGAAAAGCACCAAGAGCAGAGTAAATATCCAGGAGCACACTTTACAACAGCATGGAGCTATCTGTCCTTGCTTTGAGTCAAGTGATCTGAAAATTCATTAAGTACTGCAATTGATCTGGAAATGCAATTGAACCTCATGCCAGTCTTAAATTTACATTTGATGCGCAAGTTTCTGCCCTCAAATAAACTGAAAACAATATTTCCTCCTTTGCCCTGTACTTCAGTTGTCACCCTTTGCAGAAGAGGTCTTTTGAGACTGGTGTTGGAAAATTATTGTAAAAATCAAATAAAGCTAAAAACTTCTTTCCATACTTCACATATACAAAAAGCAGAACCTCTTTGAACTGTTAATATAAGCACTGAAACCCCTCTCTCATTTGTCCCTGCCCCTGCCTGTTGAGTTCTTGTTCTGGTCTCTCTCTTTCCCAACACACCTGAAAAAGCTTACACAGCCCAAAGGTTTGACTTCTTTCTCCTCTTCAGCATAGTATAAACTCAATTAAGCTTTGCTGAAAATGTTAAGATTGCTGCTGTATGATAGCTGTTTTTTTTGCAATCATATATACAACTAATGACACCTTCAGCAAAGATGCTCACAAAAACATCTTAATGGTTCCTTTCATTGATCTGACAGCCAGCTACCTGTGAAATCCCCTCCCTTACTTGATTCCCTGGACCCAAAGTATGAGCCTATTGTTAATGATTGATAATCATATACCATTTGTTTCATTATTATCTGTCGCTTATTTTTGAGAGGTGTTTGCTTTTATGTAATGTGAGTGATCTTCCAGTAACTAAACCTTTAACTAAACTAACAAGTTGCTTGATTGGAACATTTTGCAAGTCTTGTTTTTCCAGTTCAAAAGTTTAGAGTGTTAAGTTGTTTATGAAATTCAATAATTAAACGGAAGCCTCCAAGAGAAAAACATTGAATCGGTTTAACTAAACCCCATTTCTACATCAAGTGTTCAGCTGTAACTGAGTGCTTTGTGTGTGTAGCACCCAGTGAAAACTGCCGCTTGCTATGCAATGTGTTGTGGATATATGTTGTGTATTGCTTCTACAGTTACCTCACGGTGTAGAAGCTTGAGAAGTGAGTTTTTTTTTTAAAGAAAAAAATTTAAAAATTATTGTTTTGAGGGAGTGTGTCCTTCATGGACTTTGAGGGGAAAAAAAAACATTGTCTATCCCCTTGCTGTTCAGGAGCACATCAAATAAATTAATAAGAGCTGTCGAAGTTTGGGGTAACATGTGGGCCTCCAGGACTTGGAACATGTCAACAACTTGGAACATGTCAACAACACAACCTTGGTATCGTCTGGGTGTAAACTAAGCTGAGGGAAAAAAAGTTTTATCCTGAATAAAAGGGTGTGGTGAGAGAAAGGAGATGTACTTGATTGTCGACAAATCTCTCGGTGTCATTTCTTAACTCAAACTTTATACTAAAGTATTGGAAAGAAGTAGAATTGTTTTTTTAAGAACACTTTTAATGAATTTGGTCTCATTCAAGTGAATGGGCTTACATATAATATGCAACTGCGCAGCAACTGTCCCATGTTTTTAAGGAAAGCAGGAAAACAGGAAAGACGGCAACGCAGTTTTCTGGATTCTGCTGCAGTCTGACAGCCATTTCCAAAGTGGCAGAAGCGTCACTAGTCCAATTTAGTAATTAAACGCTTGGTCAAAGTTTCTTTTCTGACCCTCCCGTCTGTCGTTCCTCCCTCCTCTGCCCCGGTTATTCCTGCCCCCTCTGCTCCGGTCGTTCCTGCCCCCTCTGCTCCGGTCGTTCCTGCCCCCTCGGCCTCTGCTGAAGGAAGATCTGCCTCCGAACCTGGAGCCGTGGTCCCTGCTGGGAGCTTCCTCCAGCTCAGGGAGCTCCGTTGCCACACACAGCTGCCAGCGGCGGGAGTCCTGCCACTTTTCCTGTGCAAGACAGTTTTTCAGCATTAGTGAAAGCTGGCCAAGGCATGTAAAACACTTGCTGTCTCCAAGTTAAAGCATTACATAAATACACCCCATTGGAAAGACCAGGGAACTAAAATATGGGAGAGCTTTTCCATCTCTGCAGAGAAATGGCACGGGAACTGGTTAATCAAACACCTGTCAGGATGTCAAGAGTTGAAAAACATATCCACACTTTCTGTTTTATTAAACTTCTAGCAGCAGGAGCACATATTTCACGTTACCAAGCACTAGCTAAGCAATCCGAGATAACTTAAAGATTATTTTTACACGTAATGTTGTGTAATTTGAAGCAGTAGCATCACTCCCCATCAGCTTGAGCGTTAAGCTTCTAAGCTGCTGGCTTGGAAACCCAATACGTGCGCTCCAGCTTCAAACTGATGATGTATGATGCTTGGCTATAGAGTTCCATCACATGAGCATGGACTTTGTCTCCAGTTGTTCAGAACAAACCAGAACTGCCCCTCTGGTCTTTCCAATGACATGCTTCGAAGGGTCACCAATACATCGGGGACTATACAAAAATCAACCAATTGTTACCAAGATCTCCTTCACGTTTTCTTCTGGGACATCAAAGCATACTCCCTAAAAATAACACAAGGAAACAATGAGAAGTTGCACAAAAGCAGCGTGCTGTGAATAACAACATGAGAACTGTTACAAATGAGACGAGACCATTCGGTGCAGGTAGTCTGTTTGGTACTTGGTACTTAATTGATCCAAGGATCTTGTCCAATTGCTTCTCAAATGAAGCCAGGATATTGGCCTCAACAACATGGCTGAGAAGTTACTTCCATACTTTGGGTAAAGCAGTGCCTTCAGTTCTCAGTTTTAAATGCACTTCCATTTAGTTTCAACTTTGGTTGGCGTTTCAGTGTGCATTTGGACGAAATCCACTGGGTTGACTAAGGCTAGAATAAGGTCTTTCCATGAGAACTTGATGCCATTGGGAAGGTCTTCAACAAACTCTTGCATAGAAAAGTTCATTTAACTGGCAAAACGCATATGGCTTTGTGCCTTCTCAACTCTGACCTTCATGCACTATTCCAGAAAAAAAGTAGCTTCTTCGAAAAACACTGGTCACGTTTCTGCGTGTTACACTAGATCACCAGGGACATTAGTGCAAATTTTTCTAATGTTCTCAGCTGTGATACAAAGTATCACAACACACTAAGTCACATCTTGGTTTGTAACTTGTAACTTGAATACTTGACAAGAATCTCACAGACAAGTGCATGGAGCAGTACTTACAGTCTTCCCTTTTACGAAGGTTAATCTCGTGATCTTGCTGTCTATGTCCTCTCCAAGCTGTTCCTTCAGCCCCCTCCAGGCATAGCTCATTGTGTGCATTTCTATTGAGCAGGTCAACACCATAGTCACAAAGCCCTGGGCGAAGAAAATAAAAATATTGACTTTCTGATGTTAAGAAATCAGTTCACAGAAGGAAGAGTGGGGAAAGGCACTGCTTACAGGAGAAGAGCAGCTAACTGTGTTATGTTACTGTTCAGTTTCAGAGAAAGGATGCACAGTTACTTACAGGCAATGTCTGACACTGCTGTATCTATACCTATAGGTACTGTAATATTTCTTCATGTAAAAAAAAACACATCTAAATATCCAAACTCTTTATTTAGCTGACTCGGATTCTGTCGAATAAGTGACACTGTTGAGTGGCTGGACATGAAGTCTTAGTCTTGAAGTGTCTATTAAGGTTTAGATATATTTATATATATTTTCATTAATGTTTCTGGGAACACAGGCTTTTCATGTTGCATCCAAGTTATAAAAATGAACAAGCAATGGCGTTTCTCTGCTTAGCTCTCCAGAGGGTCTTAAGAAACGTATTTCAAAACTACACCAAACTGTGCTGTAACTTCTCAGATCTTTAACTGAGCAAAAATCGCACTGCATTGATCAATTGATTTATTGAGATGATTTCTATTATCAAGAACCACGTCCTGTCCTGGTACAAATGAAATAGGAGCTTCTAATCTATATTTCAATTCAAACAGCTTAAGTCATCTGGAAAGTTAATGAATATTTTCCTTAACAGAACTTTTAATATTTCTGATAGTGGGCCCTGGCCACTGTAAACTGAAAATGGAATAGATTAGCTTGGAAAGTCCGGATACCAACAACCTTTTATTCGCACATGAATGTGAGTATACGTACAGCATCACAGGACAGCAGAGAGCGCTGTTCAATGGACTTGGCGCCAGAGATGTGTGCCAAGGCGGCAGCCAAGGCTTCTACTGCCCCTCGCTCTTCCACCAGCTTCTCCGCTGCCGAGCGGAAATACTCGATAGCAGCTGGGGGCACTGAATCCAGAAACCTGCGTTGGCGAAAGTGACAGACATGTGACCGCAGCACATCACCCCAGTGCACACCCCGACCCCACTTTCCACTCTAACCTTTAACACTTCCAAAAACTTTGAATAACATGTCCAACAATGAGCCAGATCAGCCCATTGGCCAACGCACATCGTACACATGAAAGGACCGCCCACTATAATGGCACAAATATGCAGCCTCCAATGGCAAATTTCATTAATGTGAACTACGTATATAATATTAAGTGGGAAGACAACACTTCCATGCTGAAGCCAAGCCTAGTTTCTAATTCTGAAAAGGGGAATCAGGGCCTCTCTCAAGTGACTCAACGGGTAAAAGCGCTAGCCAAACGCAGGTTAAGCTCCATGATGACTGGTTTGAGCCCGGGTCTTGTCACCGGCCATCTGGGACCAGATTCCCTAAGTGGTATACAGGAGGCTGAGTGCCTCAAGGGTACTGTAGGAAGAATCGGTCAGGCTCTATAAGCATTCAGGGACACGGTGACCCCAGTGGCCTCTTGGCGCTTGCAGGCATGCGGTGCCGTCGGTGACGGAAACATGCCACCCCTCACGCTGAACCTCCAGGACAGAAAAGTGGTGTACGCGATGTGTTAAAAGTGGACTGGAGGTGAGCAGGCAGGAGGAGTCTGTCTCTGCATTACTGTTGTCCCCTGTGTGCCGTCACTGGGTTCGTGGAGGCAAGCTGAGACATGAAAAACACACAGCTGGCACTTCCAAATTGGCTGGGTATAACAAATGTATTTACGGATTCTTAAATTTAAGAAAAAAAGAGATAAGGGGAATCCAATTAAGTGGCATGCTTGTACCATTATTCAGGTTACAGATAGAAAGACTGCACACTTGAAACAAAGAGTGCTGGACAGATCCTGAGACAGGTTAACAGAAGTTGACAAATCTCCGATCAAGGGTTTTTCGGCTGTTTTTATAAACTTACGGTTTTTGCTACGCTATTTTCTGTTTAAGTTCTTTTTTGGCCTCAGCTCACATATTTAGCAGAAAACATACGTCAGTCAACTGAAGCTGACCTACTACGTTTGCACAACAGGACACGTTCTGACTGTCAAAAGTTACAGTAGTAGATTTACACGATTACTTTTAAACAGAGATTCAAAAAGAAATTTTTAACATTTCCACTGTTCAGTTCCTCATATGTACAAAGTTTTGATTCTATTTCTAGTGAACTGCAGTTTTACAACTCAGTTGTAGTAGTGAAGGAAATAGAATATTTTTTTCCAATATGCACAGACAATCAGGAAATCTAGACTCCAAAACCACAGATATGTCTGGAATCTGTGTATCATGTGAGTTTTACACGCATTATGGCACTTATCACACAATTTTAGAGGACTGTAGCGAGTTAGCAGCATACCTTAAGGCATCTTTACTGGAAGCTTGGATGATTTCATGTGCAGTTGGGACACTAACTCTCTTAAATGTTATACCCTAAAAGAAAGGCAAAATTAGACAGGGTTACAAACCTAGAAATATCCTTGCTGACTAGAACAAATTAACCTCACTTCACAAACTGTACAAAAACAAAGCAACAGAGTCTGAAACTTACAGCTTTGTACTCCACATATCTGAGCATTTGCTCTTCCTTGTGCTGGTAGAAACAAATGCAAACCCCAGTACGGCCAGCCCTGCCAGTTCGACCAGAACGATGGATGTAGGAGTCCACATCCTGAAGGAAAAAAATAACCCATAAGCAAGTCAATCACTCTGTACAATGAGGAGCTGGATAGAAGTTGGTTGAAGGAGTCTAGAGAAAATACTGAAAGCCTAAATAAAGAGCACCATCTCATGACAGAGAACAAACTGAGGACATTCACCATAATTTTTGGTGAAATTCCATCAAGGACTTGAATTTTATGATTGCCAAAAGAAATGAGTTTGAAATGAGTTCCAAGGCCAAAATGCATGTTAAATCATTCATGCGTGGTGCTGGCCATTTTCAGCTTCTCACCTTTGGCGGGGAACACTGTATGACCAAGTCGACCTCTGGAATGTCCAGCCCCCGAGCTGCTACGTTCGTGGCCACCAAGACCTCGAAAGACCCGTTCCTGAAGCCCTTCAGCGTGAGCTCCCTTTGCTTCTGAGCAATATCCCCGTGCAAAGGCTGGGCAACCTGCACAGGAGGCAGACACACACATCGCTGGAATAAAAACGGTGGCTCACTCCCCTCACATGCGACGCTTTCACCTAGGCAATCTGTTCTTAAGGGTTTAAATATCCTAAGACTTCACGACTGGAAGCGTCACAAGGTAACTGAAGCACAAATCGCACCTGCTTGATGGACTCGTTGTGCGTCAGCTCGTCGACTTCTCTCTTAGTCTCGCAGAAGACAATTGTGCGCCCGTGGCTCCCGCTGTACACCTGGATGACATCTCCTATGACCGATGCCCGCTTGGTCCAGTGACACATTATGGCCAAGTGCTATAAAAGAGGCAACGCGTACAGTGAGCGTTCACTACCCATTTTACAATCCCACATCCCCTTGCCGTATACGGTGTGCGGAACACACTCTGAAAGAGAGCAGAACGAACTAAAGAGTTCAAGATGGTCAAAAATGAATCGGGCACATCTGCAGTTTCAGCTTGAAACATGGGCTGATGTCACGAGAAGGTCCGAGTCCCTCAGCGAAGTGAATAAGCAGCCTGGCCTGAGACGACACCACACAATCTAATACCCCAACGCAAAATTCTTGTCATTTTACTAAATGTTGTTTACTGAAATTTTATTCACTAGAATAAAAAGAAATAGAGGTCTTAACTCAAAAAGCTCACTCCCCATAATTTCTATCCTTTCATTCTGTTGATGCATGTTTTTGCACATTACCTGTTACCTTTTTGTTGTTTTGCACATTGCCTGTTGTTGTTTTTGCACACTGCCTGTTGTCTCCGTCTTTCTTTTATTATACAATTGTATTGTTGTTGTTGTTGTTTTTTGTACTACGTATCGTCCGAGAGCTAGCTAAATAGCATTTCGTTATACCATATACCTGTATATGAGTATAATGACAATAAAACTTAAACTTGAACTGTGGGGTATTTTGACAACTGCTTTATACCAAGATGTGAGCTATGAAGTGTTTGTCCAACTAAACAAACAAAAATCAAAAACTGAGACTGGCCTGGTGACTCACTGAGAGACAAAGGAATACTGTTATCTGACCCTTAAGGGTTTGGAATGCAGCAATTAGTCAATTGCTCACAAACTATCTTCTGGGGAATTCTGCTATTATTGGATCAAAAGGTTCAAATTATCATGAGAAAGTTTTAAGTCATGCAATTAAATACCTAAACTCTTTCTCCACAAAGTAATACAATTCTGTAGCTAGCACAAGCTGCACCCGATAGTGTTCAAAAGCACTGAAAAAAGCAGCACACAAAAGAAGTGGAAAAAATGTTCATCGGAAAACCAGCAGCTACACTGAAACGTCACAGTTCTACTTCACCTACAAGTCAGAGCATTTAATTCCTGGGGAGAGGACTAGATCCTTTTACATTAGAAAAGGGATATGGATTTACAGGGATACTCTGAACAGTATAGAAAAGGGCAAACATGAGGCACAGCGTCATGGCTTGTCATTTGCAGTTCGTATCTAATCTGCTCAAGGCCTTACTTGCATTAGAAAGAAAATATAAGGAAATGGATATCATCTGAGGTATCTCCCCAGATGCAGGAATGCCAAGAGATAAGTAAACAGATGATAAAAAGGGGTTTCTGGTTATTTACTCTGCTTAATTGTAGTAAAGTTCAATTCAATTTTTCAATTACTTAAAGCCTTTAACAACTATTAAGCACAGCATATATAAGGAGACAGGAGAAGGAACATCACCACCACCCTTTTCTTTCTCTGGTCCTGTGCAATGCACGAGGACCCTGCTCTGATCGGTCTGAGAGACCAGATAATTGGCTAAGTAATCTGACTTTTATTATAGAGTTTGCCGACTTATTTTATTTTAGGAAGTTCTAATATCCTGTATTGTGGAATTCCCAGACTAAAAACGCTCTCTCCTAGTTTGGTGGTGTCTTTAATAGAATAGGCACCATCTTTTTAGAATAGGGTGATTTATTCCATTCACTTTTGGACATCCATTTTGTAGGAAGGAGAGTCAGGTTTGATTAAAACACAGGGATTTTTATTTTTGTCCCATTAAAATGTGAAACAGAAACTGTGGATTACATGGCCAAAACACTGTATTTTCTAGCTCTGGATGATGTTCCTGAAACCCATTGATCTGTTTGTATGCGTTCTTGTTTAATGTTGTGTAATTGATTCACTACTGACTGACTCATTATTTTTTCCCACCAGAGCTGATGAATGATGAAGATATCATGTCCTTTTTCACATACCTTAAATTTCACCTAATTCTCACGTATAATTATTTCTTGACCCCCCCCCAACTCTCTCTCTCATTTGCAACAACTACAGTATGTATGAATGCAAGACATGTCTTCAACAGTAGCCAAGCTAATTCAGGACGATCAACCACAAGCAAACAGGTTTTTCTGGTCACTCTTAAGTCATCAATTTGTAAAGATATGGAGCATGTGAGTTTTGATCAATTAATAAACTTAGTTAAATTGTTAAATAAAGCAAAGGATGGCCAGCTGAGGTCCCCAAATGCTACAGCATAGTGGTGTTCTCATTTCAAACAATTTCTAGACTACCGAAATGAACAGATCACCCGTTCCACTGGCCAAAACTTAATTGTTCTAAGTCTTCACAAATTAATGTTTTATAGGCGACTTACAAAACCTGCTGAATTGTGACTCTTGGGGACCAGTGCTAGCCTCCCCTGGACTAGTTTTAACTGTTGTAGAAGATGTATCTGACATTCACACTTAAATTAATACAGAGCACTACTGACAAAGTGTACTGTTGTACAGAACAGATGACTATAGTTCATTGCTTTACTATAGTTATCAGTACTGTACTACAATAAACTGATGATACATGGCTTATTTCAATGTCAACAGCTCACTGAGAGCTCCTTACTAGGAGGTTCCATCATACTTTGATAGAATTAACTACAGTAACAGACCTTCACATAAATGCACGGAAAAAAGACAAATTCCTAATGCAAGAAATTGTGAAGGGTTAATAAAGTGATGTTATAAATACATTTTAGAGTAGTCAGTTTTTGGTATGATGTCTTAAAGTTTCAGGTGTTATATTTTTATTTAACACTCTCAGACCAGTCTGACAAGTCTGTATGCCAAAACAACAATAATGCCTCTTCTGCGGAACTGCTCACGACAAACACTAGATTCTTAGAATTGCTGATAAATTGGCATGAAATCATGATTCCAGGGAATGTCTCCACATTCTTCACCTACCTCTGAACTACAAAGTACTACTCCCTGAAACTGTGACTTATAAAATAATTATTTAACTGTACAGCTGTAATGTGGGATCTCAAGTCAGAACTTGCTTGATACTTCTGATATGTAAAGGTGATCACAGGAGGGATCTATCTTTGAGTGCATTCAAACTGCTCACTTTATTAAATTGCTTGATTCATTGTTTCAGAACCAGACCCCTATTTAAAAATGACTAAATTAATGTTACTGCATGAGTTGTAACAGACCAATATCCTTGAAAGCATGTTTTTACGGCATGTTGAATAACTGCAATCTTACAAGGGAATTTTCCACTCCAAGCTTTTTTTCATTCATTTGCAGCATATTAGCTTTACAGTAGTTATAATATATATTGAAGTAGTTCAGGTGGGTAGCTGCATCAGCATGCGTAGGCTGCAAACGTTTGCATACACCTGAAGAAGGCTCCACGGCTGAAACGTTGTGTTTTTTATTCTTCTCTTTCCAGTATGGAATAAAACTATTACTTGTTCCAATATATATATACACTAATGATATCCTGCACATAGCTGTTAAAATATTTTTGTTTCCACATCACAATTCATGCACTAGATTTTACCCCTAGAAGCACATCTGTATGTTTTGTGGACAGATAAAAATATATCAACTGACACTAACAAAAGCATTGAAAATCAAGGGATAGTATTTTAATTGAAAACTGCAAATGTGCACTAGTAAAGGCCTCATTAATAGATTCATGTCTACAACTTTGGTTGCCACATAACTGTTGTTGTTCTGGAATCAGTTGAGCGTGCATTATTTTTCCTGTGCTCAAAGGAATGCCCTATATCAACAACGTAAAATAAACGAACCTCTTTGTTTTGAGGAAAGAATGTGACGTCGTTTTTGAGGCGGCACCTGAAGAAGGCTAAAAAAAACAAAACACTGTGTTTCTTCCTTCTACTTTTCATCAATGAAGTAACCTTAACTTGTTTCTATGCGCTTAAAAATAAGCTCAGTCTGTAACGACACATGTCAACTGTTTCATTGCTACCACTCACTGCTTAATCTTTTTACACAGGGTCAGCCTTCAAGCACACAGGGTGCCTTTACAGACAAGGGGCAAGGCGAGGGGATGGGGGAAAAAAAAAAAAGACTTCGCGCACACTTACTTCCACTGTGGTGGCAGTCTTCTTGGTTTTCTGACCGATGAGATCAACATGGTTGTATTCGGGTCTCATGTACTTTCTGGCCACGTCATACACCCAGTGGGGACACGTGGCTGAGAAAAGCAGTGTCTGAGGGTTGTTTTCAGAATCTAAGAGAAATACAAACAAGCTGGATCACTGCAAAGATCCCGATGCAAAGCCAACTGGTGCTGTAAGTGCAGTCAGCTAAGTGGGATTTAGATGAGACGCGCAGAATCGCCAGCAAAACTCGAGAATAGGAGAAAATACACACGTCTAGTACAGTAATTCTTTATGTGACTACAGTCAACAACTTTACAATAATATACCCCACATAGCAAATTGCACTCATGTTTAGTTCTTATCTGAAGTGAGTGAAAGTCTGGTCTTAAATGAGGACACTAGCTGTACTCTGTGCAGGTCTGTTTAAAAATCAAGCGAGTGTTCAGTCATGACCTAAAACATCTTTACATTATGATGATGTCCCTCCATAGCCTGAACACTCAAATTCGGAACTTAAATCACTTATCCTCCACTCTTTCAAGCAGACCGGTCATAATTTCAATTTTGCATTTGAATTGGATTTGCTAATATTAGTTGGCCTGTCTCCAAATATTATAATAGTAACCAAAAGTTACATACTAAATTCTCTAATCCTAAATGAATACAATTCAATTAATGTATACTAAACACAGAAATTAAACTGTTACTTTCATTGCAATAAACAGAAGTATAAAGAACTTGACCAAGAAAGAGTATTTCAGTTATTGTTATTATACACAAAGATACAGATATACATAATTTGTCAGGCGATGAAGTGTATCTGACAGCAGCTAAATATTAAGTTAAAAACATAAATCTATAACCAAACCAAATAAAAACATAAATATTGTAATGTTTTTTTTTATCCATGAGAAACCTCATGTAAAAACCACAGCAGGATGATGACTCCAGTAAAATGAAATGTTGCTTCAGTGGGCCTTCCAACGATTTCCTTATTGGGATCACAGACATTCCTAAACCTTTGTAAAAGACGAAAAACCTCATCCTTTCCCAAAATAAATTACCTTTCCGATAGGCAGCTGACAGGATCTCCTCTACCTGTTCTGCAAAGCCCATATCCAGCATCTGGTCCACTTCATCCAGAACCACGTGCACCAGCTTGGACAAGTCCAGCTTGTTATTCTGAAGGTGGTCTTTAATTCTCCCCGGGGTGCCCACAAGGATATCAATGCCATTGCGTATATTATCAACTGGAGAAACAAGGATTCAGAAAAAAGTTCCAGCTCCCTTCTTTTTTTTGATAACCGAACGAACAAAGTCTGATATTTGCTAAGATACTTGACAATACAAATGCCAAAAATAAATAATATTTGTAAAAGGCACAATTGAGAAAACTAAAGTAGTATATCGTAGAAGAGCAAGGTGATGAATGAACTAAACAGGCAACTACAACGTCATAGTGCCTATGTTAATTGCTTATTTTCCACGTATTATGTTATACATTCTGGATAACTTTCAATTATTCTTCGACAGCTTTGATTCAGTTGCGTGCAGGGAAGTATAAGGGGGAAGCTTACTGGCATAATAATTAGCTAGTAATAATGGCATAATAATCAGCATGATAACTCGGCTGATTCAAGACTTCTTTTTCCAAGTGAACTGCATCTATGGCAGTCACCTTGAATTCTATACTGCCCAATACACCGTTTTAAGAAATGTATTTCCACTGAAATGTAAATAGTGGGAAAAAAAACTCACACTGGGGATTGTAGGGACTTCCACCATAGAAACAAGCCACTGATAGCTTCTTTGTGATGTCCTTGAAATCTCTTGACACTTGAAGGGCTAGCTCTCTTGTAGGAACAAGAACAAGCACCTAGGAAACAACATGTAAATACTTAATAATTCTGCTGGCAGAGTCTTTTCCTGTACGAAACCTCTGTTATTTTGCGGGTTGCCCGGGGCATGGTTGCCACATGCTAACAAGGTAAGGACAGTTTGGGCTGGCAAGATTCTCCCTGTCTTTCCGAGTTAACACAAACAGCCTTTGGGGGTTACAGACAATTTTCCCACTATTCGCCACAGGTAATTCCAAGGAAATAAGTCATAAGGGAAAGTCCACAACCGCTCTTATTCAGTACTCAACCAAATATAACATTTTCCACACTAGACTGAAAACAAACAGCAGCAGAAATGTAAATGACACTATCCGTTTCCAACCAACTGAATAAACTGTGGAAAACAGGATCAGATGAGGGGGAAAAAAGGATAACAATGACAAACTGTTGACATTAAGCTACAGACACACCGAGGCTTGAAACTGCACCATGCAGTGAATGATATTAGTGAGGTCCGTGTTTTTGTGTCATCCCAGTAAGGGAACAAAAGTGTTAGTAACTGTGTAAAAATCTGTAAAGCAGTTTTGCAGTATGGGCTGTATAATAAAAAAACAAGAAAAAGAAAAATTAACCTCATAAGACAAATGAGGATAATTGTCACCTCTACATCTGTTCATCTATCTTTTTATTTCCTGAGGACCATCATTTAGCCACAGAAAATGTGCTTTTTTCCCCATTTTTTAAACAATAAACATTTGACAAAGCTCACAACTCAGTTCATGAGATGCCCTCCCCGTTTCCCAGACCTGTTCCAAGCTCTACTGATCTGATCCTCCTTCGTGACCATTTATTTCTGAGGCTTCCCATTTACATTTGTTGTAACTCTAAAATAGATGACTTTTATCATCTCCTCACACCTAGAGATGGCTTCACAGTCCAATGTTGCATTTCCCCTTCCTTTCTACACGGTATTATCCTGTATTGCTCTTTTGCAACATTTCTTATTACTCTTATTGCTTATTATTCTTGTGACAGCACTGTGAGTAACATCTTCCTTCCACTGACCATCAGATGAAAAATGGGTAGAGCACTCCACTTTCTTCACAAGGTAGCAAAATACTAGAACTGTATCTGACCATAATAAATGTTTTAATGCCCTGTGTTTTTCCACGATCAAAGAGCTCAACCTGCATTTGGGAGAAAGCCTCAACTGATTAAGACACTCAAGAGGCCCCCGATACTATATTTAACTGCACAGGTATTTTATACAACAGAAATATGACACTAATGGTGATTACAATCTGTTGTATGTACATTTAATTTAAAAAATCCTGATATTACAGCATAACAGCATACAGTGTATGTGCAGTACATTTAAATAATTCCCAGTAATATTCCTCATCTTGTTGCTGACATTGCAGTTTATCTGAGAGACTGCTTGTCTTTTCAATTTGTCTCATCTATCAAGCAGTAACCAGAAAGTTAAGACATTGTTTGAAACTAAATGTAATTTGAGAATCCTGCCTTTACAACATTATCTCTAACAGTTAAAACCACTAATTAAATGAAGCTCAATTATTTTTATTTTTTCCTGTTAGACAACTATTCTGCTCACACTGTTTAAAGTAGCTAGTTTCTGTAATTCATATCAGACTAATGTGCAATGGCTTTCAGACAAAATCAGTGACACTGATCAAGTCTCACATGGGAATACACAAGTTTGTATATCAACTAATGAAATTGTTGGTGGAAGTGTTATTATACACATATTATATTCATGTGCATCTGTGTGATGACAAAGAAAAGGCTGTTAAATTGTTGGGAAAATACTGTGAAAATAACTTTAATAAAACTTATTTCACATAAAATAAGTGATCAATGTTGGGATAAGAAATAGCTGGAGAAATCCAGATCACTGCAATAAGCAATTCTGATGGACCTGTAGGTGGCGCCTTTTCCCCAAACCAGAATCAATCAGATCAATGCCCCAGCATGGTGCCTAGGGACACTGAACTGCAGGGAGGTGCTGTCTTATGGGTGATATGTTAAACTGAGATCCGGACTACTTGGTCATTTAATATCTCATGGTATCACCCCCATTGGCCTGGATACACTCCTCTGTGAGCTTGCACAAACCGGCCTCCCTAAATTTCCCCCTTCATTCAGCTGAAGCGGTTTGCCTCGTCTCCTGTCTCTGATGTGCTGCGGCGTGGGTGGGCCTGCTGCTGCATGTCACCCAGATGAGGACTGTTTCAAAGGAAATCCCAGCACTGGACAGAGCAGTGGCAGTGTCATGCGAGTCCTGACCAGGGCCTGCAGCCACTGCAATATACAACCTACAGTATACACACACATATACCCAAATAAAGGGATACGAGTAACTGGCTGGGAAGAGAAAAGTACAGATGCCCAGCCCGTCAAAAAAGTGGATGGCAGAGACAGGTCTTGAAAATGGGGTGAAATCCAAGCTGTCCATTCACCCTACCTTGGGGGGTCTCCCCCTCTTCCTCTCTTCGGGAGACGACTGCAACTTCTCAATGAGGGGAATGGCGAAGGAGAAGGTCTTTCCTGTGCCAGTCCTCGCCTGACCAACCACATCGTTCCCATCGAAAACAAAGTCGAAGGTTTTCACCTGGATGTCAAACAAGTACGTCACGCCCCTCGCTGCACGGAGAAGGCAGGAGACACAGTTAGAACCCACAGGGACATAGTCGGAGCAGAGGGACAGGAAACCACACAGGGATTAATGTTAAATGTCTTCAGATTATGCAGAGGGAAGCCATAGCTTAGTTTTGTGCACCACACTACATTGATGAAAGAAAGATACGGAGATCAGCAGCTAAGCTGCAGTCCTCTACCTGTTAAAAGTGTCAGACTGTGAGAACATTATCTTTGAAAACAATTCTTCTAGGGTGAGCAACAAAGAAAAAAGAACAGCAGGATAAGTCAAAGCAGAATTTTGACAATTGATTTCCACATGTCTGAACTCAACGGTAATATACGCTTAAAGGCTTCTGTAACGCCCGAAATAATTTTTGGTGAATGATGCCCTCTAGTGGGCTTTATTTGTCATGCACATCAGCTCCATTCGGGCTTAAAACCAGCGTTTCTAACTGATTTTAAGTATCATGGGGAAAGAAAGAAAATATAAACAGCACTTATAAACTTTACTAATATTTCAAGAAATAGACCTGTGCTTTCATCTCTCATCTCTGGGTTTAATGTGGATGAAGTGGTAGTTCTCAGTAAGGAGAGAGGTACATAAAGACAGACCATGCTTGTATTCTTGAAGTACAGGGGTTCTTTTTCTTGTGTTTTACCATCATTGTAAAAACTAACATAGCACAGAACTTATTGTATTAGCTGCTGGCTAACATCCCTCATGGCCTCCAGAGAAGCAGAGAAGTGAATGACGATGCTCAGTGAAAGCACTGTTGCTTATAAGTGAGAATGCAGTAGCAGTACAGAACAAAAATGAAGATATCGTGAGATCGCTCTCCAATGCTGTGCTGGGTGTCGAATCCACAGCTGAGCTGCGAGAGTTCTGTGAAGTCATACAACTGTCCCACAAGAACACCAGAAGACACGGAATAACATAGGGAGACCCATAAACCAGTGCATTTATGCAACCGTTACTCAAAACACAAAATGTTTAAAGAGCAACTCTATTAATGACTGGACTGGAATACACTAACCCCCTTGGAGTACTACCATGACAGAAAAGCATGAATTTTAAGCTTCATCCTCTCTTGCATGTGAAGCACACTGTCAAATAAAAAGAGAGTCCCTCTCTATTGTAATCCTCTTTCAACCTTTGCCGTTGTCACACAGGTGCTCTGGTACTGGGTGGGCATAAACTAATCAGCATCAACTCATCAACCATTTTGTTGCTAATCTGTCAAAAGAGGCACAATTACAGGCTGAATACTGGTTTAAAATGAATAGGTAAGACGGGATGAAATACCTTGAAGAAGCTGAATGGTTTCTTTGGAGATTCGGAAATTGGAGAAGGCACCGGCTTTCTGTTCTGGAGTTAATTCCTAAACACATACAGAACACAATGGTACTTCAAAGAGAGGAACAACTGTAATTCCAGCATTTATCTTAAATCACTGCATCTGAGGGGTATATATGTGTGTGTGGGGAGGTTCAACTACAGTGCAAAGTCAAGCTTGGCTGAACACCAAACTTCAACCTTGACAGAAAAGTTGCAAAAAGTGGTTAAACAATGTTGCTTACAAGTTCATATGCACAAACTTTAAATATTCTGACAGAAAACATGAGTAAGCAAAGCCAATCCTTGCGATGTGTAACACAGCACATATAAGGCATTCTCCAATTTGTAAAAGAAATGTAGTCAGAATGAAATGGAGTTCCTTTATATGACCTGTTCAGAAAACACCACCAGTTTTTTTCCTCTGGAGTGATTTCAACAAAAACATTTACCATCAGGAGTATTTAAACACAGTGACAAGAGGCAAAGTATCAAGTGCCCGTGAATGCTGTGATCTGAAGTCTGAGTAACTGAGGATAGAAAGGCTTCTTTAGAATTAATAATGCAGTCTTGGGACTCTGTCTTAGCAGAATTTCTGCAGGGTGTTTGAAATTTCAAATAGATATACCAACAGTGAAAGTAGTAGTAATGTACTACACTTTCAGTTATAAGCACTTTCAAAGAAATAAAAAACTGCACAATTGTGTAGAAACTAGTATAAAAATACAGAAAATAAAAGCACAGCAAACTGAATTCATAAAACCAAGAGTATACCTAAATTACAGACTAAAGCAACTGTGGAAAATAGGTCCTTAAGCAAGTTTTAAAAAACATGTCAACAGACCTCAGCAGAGTAAGAAGGCCTAAATCAATATGTCCTACATTAAGAGCTGGAGTTAACGCATGCAATAAGCCTTAAAATAATCAGGTGCTAAGCCGTTCTGTGTTTTATACGTGAGCAGGACATCGGTGTCCACTCTAAATTTCCAATTATTTTTTTATAATTATATAGCTAACGAGCTTTTAAGAAGTCCTAGAAGAACTCCTGTAGTCTACATTGTCAATTGTAGGGGACAAAAAAAGTCTTCATGAAGGAAAAGCCCACTTAATTTAAAACATCTTCCCTTCCTTTCTTTTTAGTAAAGCTCCACCAAGCCCGATTTTATTTTACTCTTCAACTGAACACCAAATAGACTAGCCCACGTAACAAACAGACTGCCAGTCACATGAAGGGCAGACTTCAGATAATTAGGATCTTTTTAAAAGAATGTTCCATTAAAACACACACATGCAGGTTTTTCAAGTACAACAAACAAAAAACCGAGGCGCAGGCTTTGAGCATGCCGGTTTAGAAACCCGAAGCACCAGCCCGATTTCATACCTCAGCTTCCTTCTCGCTATCGATGCTGGAGTCCTCGCTGGAATGAGCCGGGGTGAGCACTGAGGCTCCCTGGTCCAGGAGCCTGCTAGCTTGCCGTTTCTCCTTCTTTGTCGAGACGCCATTGACGACTGCCTTCCCCGTCTTCTTCGGCTGATGGGGAAGCGTTAAACACCACAACGTTCTTAAGGGCTGTCGATGCTGTTGGAACTTCTGACACCGTAGGGAGGGGCGGGGGGGGGGCAAAAGTGTGTTTTTCTTAGGATAATTACATCTCGTGCTGCTCTGAAATCAACACTATTCTTAAAACAGGTACTGTAGGTATAGAGGTCAAATGCTGGGCTATGACTGTGATTTAAGAAGCATGTAGGGAACATTTAACATTTAATGCCAGCAGCCATATCACCCTGCAAGTCACACCTGGCAGCCCACTGAAGCTAAGCAGGTGTGAGCCTGGTCAGTACCTGGATGAGAGACCTCCTGGGAAAAACTAAGGTTGTGGTTGGAAGAGGTGTTAGTGGGGCCAGTAGGAGGCGCTCACCTTGCAGTATGTGTGGTTCCTAATGCCTCAGTATAGTGACAGGGACACTATACTCTGTAAAAAGGCGCCGCCCTTCGGATGAGACGTAAAACCGAGGTCCTGACTCTCTGTGGTCATTAAAAATCCCAGGGTGTTTCTCGAAAAGAGTAGGGGTGTAATTTCAGCGTCCTGGCCAAATTTCCCATGGCTCTTACCAATCATGGCCTCCTAATAATCCCCATCTATGAATTGGCTTCATTACTCTGCTCTCCTCCCCACTGATAGCTGGTGTGTGGTGAGTGTTCTGGCGCACTATGGCTGCCGTCGCATCATCCAGGTGGACGCTGCACATTGGTGGTGGTGGAGGGGAGTCCCCATTACCCGTAAAGCGCTATATAAGTGTAAGCAATTATTAATAATCTGTGAATGTCCATTTTTTCCTTCCTTCTAAACATAAACACTTTAGTAGCCCAATGGCACTGCACTCCACCGGGTATAAACATATCCTAGAGACTGAACTAACTTCAGATGTAATGAAAAGAGCTACCTTCTCTACCGGTATTAATACAACACGCGTAAATGAATAGCTTTAAAACCCGACCAGTAGACTCACAAGTGTTACCTTAGATTCTGTTTCATGGCCAGAATCACTGCAGGATTCTTCACTGGAATTAGGCAAATCTTTCATTAATGGTGTTCCATTGACGGATTTGGACTTGTGTTTCTTTGCTGAGCTGCCACTGACGGCGTCTCCGTTACTTGTCGTTTCAGAAGCTGGTGGCTCTTCGACATAAGCCCGCTTTTTCTTCTTGGGAGGAGGTGTGTCAGTCTCATCGGGCTGCCCTTCCACTATTCCCTTCTTTTTCTTGGGTTTCTTTTCATCCTTAGATTTCTTTCCCTTCTTTTGTTTCTGCCGACCAACGACAAAAACATACTTCGTCCAATGTGTTTACAAGCAATCCAAGTACATACCCAACACGTGGCTCCTGAAACGCCTGGCACCTGACAGCGTAAACCATGAAGATGTTTTGTGGATAAAACCCACAGCTCACTGCCTTTACATAAGCATGGTCGTTTTAAGCATTTGAACGTCACACTTTTATCATGTTGTCCGACAAGTGTTACAACAACGAAACTACATTATATAAATATACCAGAATTTAAAGATAAATTAGTAATACGTATTATTGATTACCAAATGCTACTCTGCTGTCCCGTCATAAGAATTAAATCTACTTTCTCCGAAAACGATTAAATATCTCACACACGTGTACACTCTCAGACACACGTGCTTGGCATCCATGTAACTTCTGACTGGGTACAGTATAAACACGAATGCTATTATAGCTTTAAACCATCGCCTTTCCCCACCTTGGATGGCTTATAGTCCTCCACACTGGTGTCAAGATCGTCTTCCATCCCGATGTCTTCACTTTCAACAATCCTTCCCGGCATTTTCACCCGATAAGTTCTCCCAAAGACGGGCTCCTACTGCCGTCTCGGCGACAAAGCTAACAAGGAAAGAACATCCCCCTCCACAACCACCATATCCGCTATCAGGACTACGGCAAGCTAGAGACGCCACACAGAGCCTGAGAGACCAGCTGGGTGTACAGAAACAAGGTGTTTCTTCACTGGAAGTGAAATAAAAGTCAGGACGTGTAGGACTCCGGTAACACCAGACTAAAAACAAACAATGCAAACGTGGTGAAAATCGTTTGTACCTACCTAGATAATTGCACTGTTTAATTATATTGCTACAACACTTAAACGAGGGTGTTTAAAACTCATTGTTCTTACCTTGTCCTCTTCACCAACCTTGGTTTGCCAGTAACAGGTGAAACATCAAGGCTCTTCAACACCTGGGATCGAGGAGACCTCGTAAACATTACACTAAAAACAAATATTCATCCACAAAAGAACACTGCGTCCTGGAGAAATGGAACTATCTGAAATAAATGTTTGCTGAGTTATGAGTTACCTATGAGTTATGAGTTATGTTGCATTAATAATTATTGGAAATTAGTTTCAGAATTTGTTTACGTGGACAATTGGATGTTCTGTATGTAATCTTAACTGAAAATGAGTCTTCAGCGCTAAGCAGTGGAATGCTGTGAGTTTGGTGCCACTGAGATTGTGCATATTGCATGTAAACAAGCGCGTTTACTGTGTATGACACGGATTTTAAATATACCCACGACTGTTAGTTACCACCTATAATGTTAACCTATAGTTAACATCTATAATGTATTATTTTTGTGCATTATCATATTTATTTCAGAAGATAAACATTGAAATGAGTGGCTGGATAAAGCGTAACGAGACGCTTAGTTTTATTTTCATAAATTGATTTTTTGTTTTGTTGCCTGCAAACGGATGTTTCTCAAATATTCCTCGACAAGTATGTGTACTTAGAAGTAAGAAGCTAGGAGATGTTTTACAAAGCTGAGCAATGCTTCATATCAGTATGACCCATGTTGTTTATTTTTATTGTCCATATTTATTGCATCCATTAACACAACGCTTTCAGTTGATCTTTAAACATTGTAAGTGGTCCTTTGTAATCACTTCGATATTATGTTATAAAAAACTTGAAAAAGTAAATAATCGCCTTAATACAATCCCTCCTGCGATGTCAGAACAAAATGTTCATAAACTCGTTGTCCATTTCAATTCATATTTTATTATTATCGCCTAAAGGCAATTTGTTTTGCGATTTTAGTTCAATACAACAACATAACCTTAACATTCAAATAAAACATTAACTGAAATTCACCACAACGTCTATACTGTACAGTATATTACAGCCGCGGATCTGTCACTGATTAGAAGGAAAGACCTATCCTGGGACAAGGGGCGTGTTGCAGCGGCACTGGAGAAGCCTGGGAACACACTTTTTAAGGAGCTGAGTGATTTGTGACGTCATAGTAGGTTGTCCCCCCCCCCCTTACAGATGTCTGGTGCTGTGGTGTGACGACTAGCTTGTCTCTAGCAGCGGCTGATGGTATTTTCCGAATGGAAGCGCACGTAGCTTCTCAGCAGCGTCTATAAACATACCCGCGGCGTTCTGGATGGCCAGCATGGGCCGTAAGGCCGTGATTGTGTCCGGCAGTCAGACAGCCTCTGCGAAAAACCAACAGACCTTCATTGAAGTCACAGGAATATATAATACTGACAAACTACTTCTTCATAGTTTTTTAACTAAACACCACAGGTATGTATTTTATTTTACCAGCTGCTTTAAGAGGATTATTATAAATTCAGAATTTCTGAATTACCTCTGTTGTGAATTTGTGCAAGGAAAAGAATAGTGAAAGGAAAAGATTAATGAAGTTTTAGTTCATATTGGAATTAAAATGCTTGTATACGACAACGCAGATTAGGTTTAGAAACTAAAAATGATTTACTTTGTCAAAATTTGTGTTTAGAAACGTTTCATTTTCTTGTCAGCTCACTTTTACTAATTTAATGGCAGTCATTCGTCATACGTGACATTAGAAATATGCACAGTAAATGCTGTATATGGTGTGTGTGTGGAATTTAACTTTCAGTAAAAGAATAACTGCACCGAGATATGAAAAAGTGCGTGGTCGTGAAAATGCGTTATGTACTCAATTAAGTAAAGTTTATTTCAGATGTATTTATTTAAAGAAATGTTGTATTCTATTTTGATTGTGAGACAGGAACCACGACTCTCGGTGAGAAGGGTGTTTTAAGAATATTTAATTTAATAAGGTGCAAATGTTTTTTAAATCTCAGAATATAGGGAGGGGGGTTACCTTCAAAAATAAATTGGAAACAAATAAAAGCGAAGAGAATATGCGGTATTTGTTTTGTACCTTAATGATTAAAGAGCAGCTTCGCGTCGATAAGCGCACGAACTATTATCTCCGGAAAGCGTCATGCGGCGACCGCCAGGCGTTTTAAATAAACCCGCTGCAGTCGGCTCCAGCCTGTTGGGAGCTCGCACGGTCTCCGGTTCACGTGGATATCATTTACTTTCCATTGCGGTGGACTGCGCGCGAGAGGCAGATCTTGTAACAGCACTGGACTCAACCCCCTGAGCAGAGCTGGACCTCAGGCAAGGGGGTCACATGTGCGTGTGTATGCTACTCCTTTTACGGAATAAAAAAAAAACGGAGCGTCATCAGGAGGTGGGTTATCACGCTGGAGCCTCGAGCACAGCAGTGTCCTGGGGCAGGGCGCTCCAGCAGTGAGTTCAGAGACCTTGACGTCAGGACAGCGGGACTCCCCTTCACTATCTGCAACAGACAGAGTCACGTAGGGCTCGCAGTTGCGAAACCGTGTGATTGTTTTCGAATGAAAGCGCACGTAGCCTCTTGTCCTGGCCTGTCCGCAGGTACCCGGGCGCTTGCAGGTGACTTCAGCGGGTGCTTATCCCCCTGAATCACTGTAATTCTTCATGAAGTGTGTATCGTCACCGCAGTTTCTCTGCAGCAACTACAACAGCTTAATACCGTCAGTTACCACTAATCATAGTACTTGTAGTGATGCTGGACTGAAAGTGTTCAGACCCAGTACACCATACAGGCTTTCTTGTTAATGCCAACCAATTTATTTCCTACTCCTAACGCTTCTGGTTTACGTAAGTATTGCACAGCAGAATTCTCCAGTGCATAACAGAGACTGAAATCAATTTCTCAACATGATTCAGAAACAGAATACATTTTAAATGTTATGTAATGTAAACATTTAAAAGGAAAGTCTAGTGCACTGTGTGTATTTGTTCCTTTCTCTCGTTCTGTGTGAGTTACTGTACTGCATGCGGTACTCTGAGAAAGTTATGGAACACGCAAATCTGTCTTCTCCCTTCTGTAGGTGATGGCCTGTCCTCTCCCAGCCTCCTCCCACGCCCTCACTCTGCTGAGGGAGCTGAACTCTCAGAGGCAGACAGGCCAGTTCTGTGACTGTGTGATCAGGTTGCAGCTTCACCCTGAAAAACTCTACATAGCCCACAGAAGTGTCCTGGCTGCCTCAAGCCCTCTCCTGGCATCCCTCCTCCCCAGTCAGGGATCTCTGCTTGATCTGGGGTGCCCTACTCTTACCCCTGAAGCCATGGGGCTGCTCCTGGAGTTCATCTACACTGGGACACTGCCGCCGCTCGACCTGAAGGACTCTGTGCTGTCGGCGGCCGCCTATCTGGAGATGGAGCAGCTCCTGCAGGCTCTCGGCCACAGAGGGGCTGCACTGTTGGGGTCACCAGGGCGGGGAGAATCGGCCCCAGTGAAGGAGCAAGCATCAGGTTGGGTGCAATACACGGCTCTGTTATCTGAATGCTTGCTTTTGCAATTTTTACATACTGTATGTCTAAAGCTTCTGTCTTAGCCATTAATCCCCTTTCTGTAATGTGTGTGTGCAGTACTGAGCCACTTTTGCGACATACTTTGTCTCTCCCATGCGCCTTAAAAATAGAAACGCACCATTTAACACTTTAATCGGGCTGGAAACAGAACAAAAACTGGCACAAATAACTTTAACAGCATCACTTGAAATGCACCGTGATTATGATGCACCATGGGCGGTGCAGTGACTCTGTGGCTGGAAGGTTGCTGGTTTGTATCCTGCAGCCAGCAGAGGAATCCAACTCAGTTGGGCCCCTGAGCAAGGCCCTTAACCTCAACTGCTCTAGGGGCACCGTATAAATGGCTGACCCTGCGCTCTGACCCCAAGCGTCTCTCCCTGTCTGTGTCTCATGGAGAGCAAGTTGGGGTATGCGAAAAGACAGATTCCTAATACAAGAAATTGTATATGGCCAATAAAGAGATCTTATCTTGACACTTGATTTATATAGCTGAAAGTAACAGGATCTAGTATCAAAATGTTTCGATGTTCACTTTTCTCAAAACACATTGAGAAAAATGAAATGGTTGATGCATGTATTTTTACTTATTAAAATTCACATGTAAGTATACCTTAAGCATAAAAATAGAATGGGCGTTGCAAGTGTTATCTTTTGAGCTCTTCAGAATTTAAAAACTAAAGCAAGCATAACATAGAACACGCTGTTTTAACAAAGGAGATTACAGAAAAGAAATTGTATCATATGTATTGTGAACTAATTGTGTTTATGTATTCCCAAGCAGAGTCAGAAGCACTCAGAAAACACCGGAAGAGGCGACTGGCAGAGTACCAGCCAGTGCCAAGAGATCTCCTGTCGCCCCTGCTCAACGGCAAACCCGAACAGACCACACCACTGGTGCCCAGCTGCGAGGTCGTTCCAGTCATTCGGCGTGCAAGCACAAGAGGAAAACTCGAGAAGACATCCTCGCTCTCAGGAACGCAGACTCCCCTCCCGAGCCAGATTCCTGGTTCAGACACGCTGGACTTGGGGTTTCACTGCAGCGAAAGCAAGGAGGCAGGTAGCGGCGACCAAGGAATAACAGTGTCTCACTCTGGAAACCAGCCCAAGAGTCATGGACTACAGTACGGGATGGGTTCATACGGGATTTTAAAGCAAGCCAACTGGCCTTCAGCACTGAGTGGCACTGCCGGTGCTGAGCCCCCCTGTCCTCTCAGTAACCCAACCGCAGCTGAATCTGAGAGCAGCAAGACAAGCTCTGAAAACAGCGTCATAATCAGCAGAGCCGCGGCATTGGCAGAAAGCACAGGTCCGCACCGCGCCGCCATCACCAAGTGTGACAATCCCTGGGATTTCGATGAGGAGAAAGGTGATTTTTGGGGGGAGGCTGCCGAAAGACGTGCTGTAGGGCTCGCAACACAGAATGAAAGGGCTGTCATCCGTGAAAGCACACCCACGCGTCCGCACGCCTGCGAAAGCGTATCTGACAGCAGAACTCGCAGTGGTCTCGGAACTGAAAAGTGGCCCCTCGTACCAGAGGGGCCATTTGGCAGCAACATGAGAACGGCCACGATACAGCCACTCTCCGCTTTGGCTAGTAGGAGTCCGGCAGTGGTTGTGGGCGACAGCGAGAATGTAGCAGCTGAAGGTAACAATCCAGGGCGTTCTGAGAACGAGACCTGTAGCTTCTTGACTGTGTGTGGTGCTAAAAATG
The DNA here is from genome assembly GCF_055471065.1 of Atractosteus spatula. NCBI lineage: Eukaryota > Metazoa > Chordata > Actinopteri > Semionotiformes > Lepisosteidae > Atractosteus > Atractosteus spatula. The sequence goes on along the minus strand of NC_142710.1, from coordinate 28,909,340 downwards.
ATCCCGTACATCAAAGTGAATATTCACACAGTTCAGCTGCAAGTATGGATGGTCAGACAGGGTGCAATGAACTCTGCCAGGGCAATGGAAATTCAAGCAATTCTGATGTCGACACGTGGACATTTTTGATGGCCGGGGGTGGAAAAGGCTGTGGTGCTATGGAAAAAAGGGAGGACTGTGGGGGTGAGAAGTATGTTTTTTTGACCGATACGACGGGTGAAGACACAGGCGAATTTCCCACAGACATGGAAGACGCTGCAGCTAGAGCCCAAAGAGGTATCAGAAACATCAACAGAAACGCCAGAGACTCCGAGGAGAAGTGGGAGGGTTTGAACCCAAGAGAGAATGGAGAGAATGCACTCCAAATCTACCAGGCTCAAGTCACATGCAACTGTATTGTAAAGGAAAACCCAGAGGCCGCTGAAATGAGCGATTCCGATAATGACAGAAGCGCCGTCTTTGCTAACACAGCCTTTGAAAGGGACCCTGCAGGGCTTTGTCAACCGAAGCACGGTGTTGCTGTTCTGGAGAGCGCTCTGGCCAAGGACAGCATGGTGAATTACAGCTGCTGTGCTCTGCCCACCGTCGCTCAGCCTTACCAGTGCTCTGTGTGCGACAGGATTTTCAGTCAGCGAGGGTCTCTGAACAGACACATGCGGTCTCACCTGGGGGTCCGGCCCTACCCTTGCCCCCAGTGTCCCATGACTTTCTCACGGCAGTACCGGGTCATGGAGCACTTGCGTGTTCACCAGAGGGGCCAGGAGGGCTCAGAGAGCACAGGCTCTAGCTAATTCGGCTCCCAGTGCTGATCTGCAATGAGCAAACCTGCTGTGTTGATTATGGACCATAATAAAATTGGGTCAGTTACTGTAATACTGCAGCAAGTAACAATGAGCAGCTGGAGTTCAGACTACAGAAGCCAATGTTCTGATTTAATTAGGCAATAATCCTAGAAATAATAACAATAAATAGTATCTTGGTACCAGTCCTGTGTTCAAAGCTGAATAAAATGAATTGCATAATGGCTACAAACCTAGAAGCTAACTTTTCTACGTGAATCAGGTCAGATGCATATGTAATGTTTGAGGGTAAGGGTGGAAAATCTGAAATTTTGCAGGCAAAATGACAAACGTGATATCATGATTAATTCCTAAAGTCAGTCCCATGGCTGAAAGGGAGTTCAGATGCTAATGAGGTGAATGTCATTTTGAGCTGTAGAGAAAATAACTGCAAAGTAATCTGCAGGCACAAGAAACGTCCCAGTGATATTGCTCTATAGAAGTGAATTTAGTCAAGGGTTTGTTCAAGCTGTGAGAAAGAATGAAAGGTGAGCCTTCCCTGGAGTTTGTTTCTTCTTCAGGGATCTGTTAAAGGCTCTTCTTGAGAATGTTTATTCAATACTAGAATAGGAGGAAAGCAAAGACAGGACTCTTGGTTATCAATAAGATCAGGTTCAATCTGCCAATTTAGTTGGTGTGTCTTGTTTTGTTACTTCGATGGTATAATTTATTTAATGCAATATCCATTTACAAAAGGATATTTGTATTGTTTTATATAAATAATTAATCATATAATTTAATTGGGGTAATGTCTAACATTACATAAAACTCACATATTCAAAATGTTATCAAAATCATTATCGAATTATTATTTTTGTAAACATACACTGGAACATACCATGGCACAAAGAGTATCCAAAAAACACAACCCATGTAATTCACTTGGATTTGGGATATTTTCTTTCTTCAGGACTATAATGTGTTATAATATAGCATTGTTTGTTTCTTTATTGTCTTTGCTGATCCTGACTGATTTTTAATTAAAAAGAATCATACAAAATAAGCATAAAAAATATAGATTTTTTTCTAATCATTACCACTTTTGAGCTAGTACTGTATGTGGTAACCAATCCAATTGCATTTGTAATTTGAAAGAAATAACCTATCATTTGAAAAAATGAATATGCAATAAAAATGACTAACGTCTTTGCTGTTTTGGGATGAAAAAGTGCATTGAATATAACTGTATGTTATATTATAATGAGATGAAGTGTTTTGTGTATAGATTTTCCAACCAATAACAACTCAGAATTTTTTGTATTCACTTTTGTATCCAGTGATAGCAAGAGGAAAATTTGGGGTCTGAGCCTTTAGCCCAAGAAACTACAGCAATCGCACATAAAGCACTGGACAATTTGGGAATTAGCTTAGACTACTAACCTACATCTGTTATAAACTTCCATACATAAACTTCTTGCTTGAATGAAGGATGAAACATTGAGTGAAATTTAAGGAAATTATTGTACTAGACTCCAACTGTAAAGGCAAGCAAACCTGGGTTTCTGGGAAAGAAATGACATTTTTTTAAATTTAGCCCAAAACACGAGTCGTTTCGTAGCATTTAAAGTCCATCACATTTATTAAAACAAAAGCCGATCAGGTTCATTGTTAGCATCAGCTGGTACAGTATGTAGTACATCATTTATCTTCTAATTTTCAGAATACAGTTGTTGATTGGCATGCAGTATTCATCTAAGTAGTGTGTATAGAAAAACACATACTGAACATCTTCAAAATCTTCACCACCCAAATCAATTATTCAGATAAACTTAATATAGGTATATCTCTATTTTTGGAATCTAACAAAGACATTAGGTCACAATGATCAGTAAATGCAAATTTCAAAGTACCGACAGAGTTTAATACTCTTCAGATAACCCTGCCGAGGGGCCAGATACCAGTTGCCTTGTGGGGAGGCTCTCTGTGGGTGTCCAGGACTCCTGACCTCAATGCTGTGCCTATTCCTCCTCCTTAGGAGCTGAGCTCTGCTTGTCTCTCCAAGACGTCTTTGGTATCAAATTGCCATTGCATAACCAGGTCAGAGGGAGTCTTTCCTTCCTGAAGCATATAAAAAATTTCACCTCTAAGTCTCCAAGTCTGCTCTTCCACACAAACAAGAGCTTACCCGATATTGAGCACTCTTTGCTGTGTGCATCAATGTTTGACTTACAAACTATAATGGACCTGAAAATATATGTACAGGTGTACAAATAGAATATATTTTAAAAATGTATTTCTATTAAAGGGATCATGCTGCATCTTAATTCGTACATATATCCTCACTTGTTTGTATCTTATTACGTGTCTGTGTGTCTCTGAAACAGATCATAAACTATAAACTACAACTAGAAATCATTCTGTCCTTGGTTTATAGTTAAATATTCAAAACTTGGTTCTAAGCTGTGACTTGTGCATTTTGCTTGTACAAAACTCTGCAGTACTGTAGTGAATAGTTGTGTTAACACTGCCAGGAAATATCAGTCAGTTCCACTTATTACTGGACACTAAACACAAACCAGTTCCCGTGAGACAGTCTGAAATCACCCGAGTGTGTTTTATCTTTACCTGAATGGAGGAGAACTAATCTTGGTGAAAGCTGAAACTTACAGCGTTCTTGACTTTCATGTCCGCCCCGTGCAGCAGAAGCAATCTGACAATCTTGTAGCGGCTGAGACGAATGGCATCATGCAGAGCTGTGTCCCCTTCCTAGAATAACAGAACAAGGAGTCTAGGGGCCAATGCTGAGGCCTGAGTGAGCAGTCCTAGACTCCAGGGGTGGCGAACTGTACTAACACATTTTCATCCTGTTTAAACTCTGGGAAGGGGAGTAATGATGCCATATTGCGAGACTTGAGTGGCTGGGAAAACGGAGCAATTCTGCAAGTATTTGGAAATCATCATCTACTAATGTTCATAATGGTATGAACTGCCTTGTACTGCATCGGCTTAATCCAACCATTTTCTAACCGTTTCTTCCAATTCAGGGTCACAGGGGAGCCGGAGCCTATCCTGGCAAGCAATGGGCACAAGGCAGGGTACACCCTGGACAGGACGCCAGTCCATCACAGTGGACTGAAATATTCTGATGATGGCTCTGACGTTTCTATTAAATTCAAAAGATCTGTAAGAAATATGTCTTAACTACTAAATCGGCACCAAAAGAGAGCATGAATGGATCTTGGCTAAGTGCTGAGAAGTCTATGATACTGTATTCTTTCACCCAGAGCTGCACGTTTGTCTTGAGAACTGAAAAGTACCACCTACCCTGTCCTTGGAGTTGATTTTGATCCCACTGGAAATCAGGTGCTCTACAATGTCGTAGTGACCAGTCCTGGTGGCCACATGAAGCGGTGTACTCATGAGCTGAAAAAGAAAATATCGACAGATAAGCTTCTTACTGATAGGCAACAGTATGTGCGAGTGAGCTTGGGGAACTCTTTCACCATCAGCACCAGCAAAGAGGTACCTCAAGGCTGTGTGCTGTTCCCACTGCTTTTCACATCGTACACCAAAGGTTGTGTAAGCCACTATTACAACTGTTTGATTATCACGTTTGCAGATGGCGTTGCCTTGATTGGACTTTTGAATGATTATGAATACAATTACAGACAGCAGATAAAATCTGTTTTATAGTTGGTGTCAGACTAATTCACTGTTTCTAAACAAACACAAACAATTTCAGAAAGAAATGCAATGAATATACAGTAAGTGCCTTGACACAACCATTGATTGTAAATCAACTTGGACCACCAAGACACAGGAGTAAGGTACTTGAATGTGCAACAGAGGTTGTATTTTTTAAGTTCAGTCCAGTTTATTTGTCATATGCACAAGTGCAATGAAATGTATAGTTGCATGTATGCTCTCATACAAAGATATTAAGGAAACACCAAACTTAAACAGAGGAGCAGCAACAACAACAAAGATAAATAACATACAGTTGTCTCCGAGTCTGGAGTTCTGTGCTTTTATGCTCCTATAACGGTTACCAGAGAGAAGGGGAGAGAAAAGTGAGAAACCAGGATGATCGTTATCTTCAGCAGTACTCCTGGCCTTCCTGAGACAGAGTGTTGTAAAAATGTGCACAAGAGAAGCGAGCTGTAGTCTAATGATGGACTGTGCCGACCTGATCACCCCCTGTAATGCACTTTGGTCAGATAATGAGCTGCTGCCAAACCACACTGTAATACCACGTGCGCACACTCTCAAGAGCACATCTGTTGTATGTAGTATGTCATATTTCAAGATAGACCAAATTTTTTCAACTGACTGAGGAGGTAAATCAAGTTTTAAGGAACCTTTATTAGTTTTAATGTTGATACTTTAAATAACAGTTTTATTCAGAGCATTCTAACCTTTAGTATTCAGAACTGGGGAGGTTCCTTGTCCTTGCAGCACAGATACAAGTTGAACAAGGTGATCAGGACTGGTGGCAAGATTACCAGTGCATCCTTGAAATCAATATCATGTTCAATGGAGCAACATATTATTAATCTTGCACATAAAATCTGAGATGACCACTTGCATCCACTCTCTTTGGAATATACTCTCCTTCCCTCTGTGGGGAGGTACAGTACCAGATCCCCTGTATAAAGACTAAGACAGCATTTTACCTCCTTTTATATATAAAAGCATACTGTTGAATTTTTGAACAATGAAAAGATAGTTTGCAGGTAGGGATCTTATTATTGTTATTGTTGTTGTTGTTGTTTTGACACTTTATCTGCAAATTGTCTGTTTTCAATCTCATGGTAAATGAGTTCTGACTGAGCAATGTTGTTGAATGTCGCTTTATGTCCTGGTATTGTACTGTTGGTGTATTGTATGATTCTCATATATGTCATATGTTATGAACTGGTGCTGTGCAAGACATATTCCCTCAGGGGCAATAAAGATGAATTCAATTAAACATTTCTCAACAACGACAAACAATTGGCTGCAAAAGATTCCTTCGCTTCTGACTGTTTCTGTGCAGAAGACCCTGCTGCAGGCGGGACACACGCAGACCCCCTCTCTCATTTTGAGGAGCGCCAAGTCTTACCTTGTCCTGGACGTTGAGGTTGGCCCCGCTGTTTTGAAGGACCTTCAAAACCTCCAGGCTGCCCCCGCGACACGCCCAGTGCAGAGCTCCACTGTCCAGCTGAGACCAGGCGGAGAGACAGTCAGCCACCTCCTCACAGTTCACATGAGCCTCGACAGTGTCATGCTTTTCATTTCGCACTTTTTATTATTCACATGGAGGTCTGTACAGATGCATTTTGTGCACATAAGATTTTACTATTGTCCTGTACAGGAAAGACATACTGCATGCGTCTGTGCACATACAAAAAATCATATCTGTTTACGGGGATTTTTTCCTTATTTCAGTAATCTAAGACTTAAAACCACATCTCACCCGGTCTTTAAAGTTGACATCCACCCCTTTGTCCAGAAGCTTCTGTACTATCGCTGTGTGGCCTTCAAAAGACGCTCTATGCAAAGCTGTTCTTTTAAACTGGAAAGTAACGAAAACAACACTTTAGACCTCCAGTGCATAAGCACATACTGTAAGAAAGGCTACAAACGAGAGGAGACCATTCGGCCTGTGAGACACGCTTGGTAGTTAGTAGCTTATTGATCCCAGAAACTCATCCGTTTCCTGAAGAAAGCCAGGGTAAGGCCGTCAACAACATGGCGGCGTCGGTTGTTCCAGACTCCCTCAACCCTTCCTTTGAGGAAAGTGCCTCCGGTTCTCGGTTTCAAATGCACTTCCACTTCGGCTGCACTCGTGTCCTCTGGCTTGTGTTTCAGAGTTCACTCTGAAAAGAAGATCTGCTGGGCTGACACTGTCAACACCTTTGAAGATTTCGAATATTTGTATCAGGCCCCCTCTTGGACTAAAAGACTTCATGAAAAAGGTTCAAGACTAAAAAGGTTCAGTACCGTCAGGTTCAGACTTTTGGTATGTGTGTTTGGCTGAGCCGTCAACGGTGTGAAGCTGCACCATCTGTGAGATTAGAACTCAGCACCTCTAAGTCAGAACCCGCTCTACCGGTCCTGTGCCAGGACACTCTCTTAAGCCCCAGATTGTCTGTGATACTACAGTATACTGCTGAATTGACTTCAAAGTGGGGTACATAAGGGCTGATAGAAGCACACTTCCCTCTCCTCACTAAAAGACCGGAACTCTTCTTGAACATGGTGGAAGACGAGAATAAATGTCTTTGTGAAATTAGGGGTCGAGTGCAGCTGAGCCTTACCTCATCATAGGCGTCTGGGTTTCCACCATCCTCCAGAAACTTCTCAATAACTTTGATCTTCCCTTGTGCCGCAGCCTGTAAGAACTCAGACACCTCCACAGGCCCTGTCTGAACCATCAGAGGGGCAAGAGTCGAGGTTCTTTTACACTCTCGTAATGAAATAGGCCAAGGAATGTGATCTTCTGTTTACTTTTCAAAATACCAATGTAATAGTATATTATCAGCTCACATTTAAAAACATACATTTACCTTTTCCCAAAAGGGACATTACAAAATTGCAGAAATTAAAAAGCATTATTAAACAATGCTCAAGATCAATACCCCAACAAAAGCTGCACCCACTACTAGGCCATTGTACAGGCTGTTGAGGTATTTTGCTTTAAAAGTTTTGTGTAGTGTAGTTTTTCCTTTTTAAGTGGTGTTGTGATGAGAAGACAAGGTCATCATGATTACAAAGTCATCAACAAGGCGAGCTGAGAGACAAAAGAGCAGTCACTGTTAATACTACTCTGCATACAGTACACACAAGCCCCGTGCTGTCACAGCACTCGAACTCACAATGTTCTGCCCTTCAGGCTCTTGCGCAGTAGGGGGTGCCACCTTTTTTTTCCTGCACTTCCTTTTCTTGTGTAGCTCAACGAGGTTCTGGATGCCACCAAGATCGATGATCTCCCTCCGCAGATCCGAAGACGTTTTCCTCACAGCCTGAGATAACGCAAGGGCCAGATGAGTTTAATTCTTGTTAACACCTGTTGCAGGGAAAGCCCATTCAGCACACCCTTAACGCAGTATATTTCCAATGTGAGACAGCTTTACTCACGAAGAGTATGAATTATACAAGACAGTTTATAGCATACCTCTATTTAAATATCTCCAGATGGGCTTAAAGCCCTGCTGAATGGGTTTATGAGAATGAAAAAAGGAATGGAACAGAGTCATGTACTGGGTCCATGTTACTGCCATATTTGTGCATTTGTTGTTTTTTTTTTCCTTTAATTTTCAGACAAAGTACTTCGGAGCCAGCTGTAGCATACTGAGTCTATACAAACGGGGCTAGTTTAAAAAGAACCTGAATGCACAAGAGCTTTAGTAATCACAAGGTTAATATGACAATGGCAGATTACAAGCCTTAGGTTGGTAGTGTTCAAAGTCATATAAACGCACCCCTCTACATATAATACATACAATAACACTGAGCACTGCTCAATCAAAACATACGAATATGTTTTCATATGCTGCTATAGAATATATATATATATCCGGAAAACACTGAGACAGACAACATTCCACTCCCCTTACTCGAATCCTAAAGTTTCTTGTGTGGGTGACCTCCTGAGGATGCAGTTAGCTTATGTAATAAAACATCACCTGCTTTGTGACAGCCAGAGACAGATTTACTGCATCACTTACCACCCAGCTGCCTGCTTATTACTCAGGGCCTGTGATTTACTAGGGAAGCTGCACGCCGGTCACTTCTGCACGTTTCCCAGCCAATAAAACTCAGGAGGAAGCCCCGAGAAGAGTGACACTTCAACAGGAGCGGATGCAAACTCATGCGGCGTGATAGTTCTGAGCAGCTCTCCGTCCTGCACGATATTAGAGATTTCAGAAGCTGAGCTGTGTTCAAAGACACAGGACCTTGAGGTACGGCCAGGCTCTCAACAGCCATCACGCGTGACTACCTTTGACGCCTGCACTTTCTGGAGTGACACTAACGGTGTGGTATCCGAGGAGGCAGAAATTCTGTTATTCAGAGCTACAGATGAAGCTGCTTTGTGCACAACCAGTCTGGAAGATGAACAAGTATCATTCTAATCAAAGAGTTTTCTTAGTGCAGAGAAAAATAGTTGTGATTGAATGCTGCTTAGTTTAGCCTCCATGGCACTATACTTCTCTTTTTTCAATTGTTTAATCTCTGGCAGAAAGTAGAGAATATGTGACACAAACCCTTTTTGCCACTCTGCTCTTCTCTGAGTCATAGTTACAAGCAGAACGGTATCCCCAGAGAGGGGTTTCTTATTGGGGTGAGTGTTTAGTGATATGTCACTTTTATGCTTTCACCTCTATATATGTCCTAGGGCCCAGCTCCACATCTCTCTTGAAGCCTCTTTCTTGGCAAAGTATATTTGCTTTTCATGGAATTTTGTTTCGTTGCTTGCTGCAATATGGTTTGTAATATGGCCAAGCCACAGAGTGAAAACACCCCCCCACAAAACAAAGAATGGTGATCCCAATCTTAAACTCTTTACCATGCTTGTGACCCACTGATCTTTCGTTTCCTTGCATTTCTGGTCCTCTGGCATCTGCATGTCCATTGTCCCAAGTCCTATCTTCCTTGACCGGCCTCTGACCTTTTGAAAGAGATGAAAAATAAATGCCGTTAACATTTGCCATTCACCCCTCCGCCCCTAACCCCAAATGAGGATACAGTTCAGACAGCTACACCTCTTGACAGTGCAATCAGCTGTTGTTAAAGGAAATGACCTCTCCCTCAAGTTCAGTATTGCTCCTACTGCGGTGACACTGGGATGAGGAGGTGCCTCATTATATTACATAGCTGTGACATGGAGAAATGGAGCTGAAAAAAAGGCAAAAGAAACCTCCTGAAGCAAACACCCTTGTGCCACAAATTGAACAGTGTTACAGGCCTATTGTAATTACAGTCACGACCTACAAATTCTGTAGCAAGGCAGGGGAGCGTCAGGTAGAAAGTTCTGTCCTGGGCCTGTTCCTAATCTCTGCATCACCTTAAAGAATGCGATAAAACCACACCTGGTGTTACATTAAATGAGTGAACACATCTGTTTCACTCATCTGTTTATTTCACTCAACAGACACATCTGTTTATTTAGAGATCATTTTCAGAGCACTGCTGTCAAGTTTTTCCCAGGTGCTACACTGATATACCGTCAACACATTCCAGTTCTGTACGGAATACTGTGACAAGTCGTGTGTCCATCCAGTCCCTGGATCTAGCATGCTGCCTTGTATTATTAGAACTGGAGGATTAAAAGACAGTGTGTCAAGGTGATATCACTAGAAGGCACCTGGTCTCTGCTGTTCTAATAAGACTATGGACTTTATTGACCTTAAGAACGTAGATTTGTTTTGTAAATAAAAAGGTGATGCAACTGACCAAAGAGGTATGATAGGACATTGAGGAAAAGCTCCCAGGAGCCGTTATCCAAGCACAATAAACAACTGCCAACTTTAATAACAATTTAACAGGAATTTGAAAAATAAATGTCATTCTTGCTGATGCTTAAACAGGAGGACGGTGATAGGGCAGTATATTGAAGATACGAAAGCACAAGACGTACCAGTCAGTTTTAGAGAACATTCTAACAGCCAAAGTAACACAGTATCCAAAAAGAGTTTCAGACTGCAGGGCTGGGTTCATTAAAGAATTGTCAAGGTGAAACACTCAGAGTAGAACGTACAGTAGGTTTGAAAACCCCATGATAAGTATCGAAGCAAATATTATACCTCAAATCAGACACATATAGTCCATAGCTCCTGAGGAAAAATGCTAAACGCTGAAAAGTGAACCACTCCACAAAACAAAAAAAGCATACACGTTGCTTATTCTTTTCCCTTAAAGAACAAAATAAAACTTACGTGATTTTTCGCCTCTAGCTCCTCTTTTTTGTCAACCAGATGTGTCGCCCATTGAACATCTTCTTCCATAGTTGGTTAAAGCTTGCAGAAAACCTCTTTATGGACGATATATGCAGTATGTGTTATTAGCATAAACTGTATAAAGTTTGTAAAGGTTTCGATCAATTTTAGAGAAAAAAAACTAAAAGAAAGTCTAAATAGTTACAGTACTTGCGAGTTCCGCACGACGTCTGATAATTATTTACTCGAGGAGTTTATTTGTTCTCCCTGTTATTTCGGGAGCTTGTCCTTCCTATCGTGCCATCAGTGAGGAAGACGGCGCGCAGTGGGCACATGGTGGGAGTCGTGGGACTTTTATGTGACCCAGTGGAATGCGCCGCGCGCACAGCGGCCATTGTCCGACACCGCCGCCGGGGACAGGTGTCAGCACGAGCCGGCTTCATGAGCTCGCTCAGCTGACGCTTCTCACGCTCCCATCGGGTCGACCTTCAGCTTCACCCCGGCTTCTTTATGGGAGTCAAGGCCTAATTTACGCCCTGGTCCAGACCTCGCGTTATTTTTAAAATGCTTGATTTATGTCAGGTCAGTACATAAAATTTACGACAACCACACAGCTTTATGTAACAATCCCATCACTGAATACCAAAAGAAGAAACGCAGCACTCTATGCATGCGTTGTGTTTAGAACAAAAAAAAACAGATATACGGATTTTAGATATTGATTAAAATTAGTCATTGTGATTAATTGATCATTTATAACTGACCGTGATACACTCGAGTGACTTTGTTGCACAAGGTCTATATCGCCTCATTAGTGAGAGGTGTTTGGGTACAGGTGAATGACAGGTTATTGAAAGAAAAATCCAGAAAGAAAGACACGAAAATAGCGATTTCTTGACATCAGTTTAGTGTTGGCTAGAGTGGGCTGAAACAGTACCCGGTCGTTTGCAGTCCTGTTTAGTGATGAAATTCAGTTTTCCTGTAGACCACCGTGAACGCTAAGCTGCTGTGAATGACAGAGTGATCTGTCATCCAATGCGGATGTCCCACGCAAATACGCACCTTGCGTACGTGTAAGTAAAGTGTGAAGATCTGGGCAGGGCCAGACGCTACGAGACTCCACTTGAGTGACTAATGGGCGCCTGATCGCTTGGCGCCGCACTGACAGATCCTGGGAGGTCTGCTGCGGGCTCATTGTGATGTGACCGCATTTCAGCAAGACAAAGCTGTTCTTCGCGCTGCTCGTGTATCAGGGCATTTCGTGCGAGATGAGAGGCTGGCAGGTGTACCGCGAAAGCTCTGGTCTCATGACGTGAGCCCAATTAACACGTGTAGGGCGAGCCGGAATGACACGTGGCATCTAAGGGGCTGACACCAGTGAGCAGGCACCTGCATGTCCAGTCTTTACAAGAGGAATGGGACAGAATCCCACAAGACAGCATCTGCCCCTGGGATAGTGCTTGGATTACAGAAGTACAGCTTGAAGCTTTTGCTGTTCACACAGAGTTGATCACAGATCAGCATATTTAGTTCACGTGTGTCACGTCTTTTCAATTAAACGTTGGTGCATGATATATGTATATAAACCTTTTCTTAATAATAACTGTCAGTTTGATGCAAGTTTAATGGACAGGTTAATTTTGAGACGCGCATTTATGTTGTATTTATATTTTCATAGAGGCAACAGTCTATCTACTGTAATTTATGGGGTGTGAAATCTGAGGACATCCGACGTTTAAAGACACGATAATACAGCACGTTAGAGATGGAAAACTGACTTCTGATCACTGCGATGTCCATTTATTAAAAAAATGTTCTTTTTTTACAAACCGAAGGGAAAACGTTTTTCAAAACATTCTGTACACTGCATCCTGTCATTCTTTCCGTGATTGTGATTACTCATACCCATTTTTTACACTATGTGCCTATACTTTAACAAACTAAACAAAGATGTAAAAAAAATCGGAAAGATCAGAGCTCTGCAGTTCATCCTGAGGAAAGGTCAGGTTAGTCGATTATTAACCAGGCGATCACTGTCGTGAGACGTTGGGCGAAGTAATAGGTAACCGATTAGTCAGCGTCGACGCAGACTCCAAACCTCTGACATTTCAACTCTTCAGGACGATGGAGAGGCGGTGTTGGGAATGCTCAACAATGGGAAACGGGAAAATAAAGATTTTTATATCTTTTGTTCAGTGGACAAATGCAAAACGAAAAGTTTCTGAAACAAACGACGGAAAAAAAAGCTACGTCCGTTTGTGTCGTTTGTGAAGGAGACTACAAAATGCTGCGCTTCTGTCTTGCTTAAAAGGTCTGCGTTTTCTGCAATTAAGACTGCCACGATCGTTGTTTAGCAAAAAATCAACGAGAATTTTTGTTTCAGTTTAGGGACACCCTCTAATTCATTTATGTTCTACAAAATAAATAAAACATTTTGTTCAATGCGAGAACACATATGAAAAACTTATGAGTATAAAAGTTCTGAGAAAAACACCTGTACGTGGAAGAACACTGATACACAGATTTTGTAGGAGATGGACGACTTAGAGAAGGAGGTTCACAGACCCAATGGGAGAGAACAGAGAGAATTCTTCCTGAGTCGGTGAGTAACCTAATGCTAATTTTACCGGTCGTCTTAAACTACTCCTACAGTATTTTTTTTATTCTTTTTTTTAATTAAAAAATTCTTAAATTTCTGAATCACAATTACCATAATATCTGATTATAACAACGATACAGTGGAATTTATACCGGCTATTGGCTATTAAAAAGAAAACAGCCTATTATCTAATATAGGCCTACGGCACGTTACGTATCTCAAAGAATATATCTTACAAAATAGATATAACTAAAATAATTTTGGAACTTAACGTATACAAAAATAAGACAATTTAAATTAAGAAAAAGGGTTTCAGGTAGCGCATAGGATAAAAACCACAAATGGATACAATAATAATTAAATTTATAATTTAATTAATTTAATTAAATTATAGTAGACTGAGAATAATACAAGGAATTCTGAAAAACGGTTCCGTAGCATCTGACAAGTTAGTATTATATGTAACACCTCATCATATGTAACAATTTAAAAAATCAAATTGATTTTGAAAATATTGTACTAGTTTTCACGACGACAAAAGTACGCTTACGCATGCATTTTCCACATGTACTGTATGATTAAAACTGTTTTTGAAAGCATTACTAAAATATAATAACTTGTATTTTCTGGTCGATAAGGTTATTGTATACAATTTTTTCTAATTTTACCGATTTTTCATTATTTAACCCTTATTTACCATTTTTTTTTACACTGTAGCTCGAACTCCTGGAAATCGGTGTAATAATACGCGAATAAGACATACAGCACATGCATGTGCGCTTAATAATATAAAAAATAAAGGGTAACGACCGCATTCATAGCAAAACAAATGGGAGCGTGTGGAGCCGTCGGTTCTGCAGGACGTATTGGCTCTGCTGTGCTTTCAGCTGAGAGACAACAGAGTATTTTCTTTGTCAGTGGGAAGTAAAATCACGGTGAAACATATTTGTACACACTCCAATTAAAAATGTCAGTTAGCAGAGGATCAGTCAGGTGTAGTTTAAAGAATACCATTTTTTACCGCAGCCCCTGAATCAACCACCTCTGCTATGAGCTAATGTTTTACAGCCCCACCTCTGTGAGTTGAACAGTGACCTTTGCCACTGCGTTAGGAAGAAGAACCTGGCTCTCAGTCTGCTGCTCCTGTGTGGGTGCTACACAGCCGTGCTCTATCCGGCCTACTTCCCCAGGGAAGCCAGAGCCTGGAGACAGGACGGCCTGGCACAGGGGCGAGAGGAGGTACAGTACCGCACACGGCACAGACAGGCATCAGACGCGCTCTCAATGCTGCCCTGCCTGGTTTAACAGAGTCCAGTCAGGCAGAGCGAATGAATGCAAACCTTCACTAGCGAAGGAGAAACATACAGACTGAATTAGAGACAGAAGGCAGTAAATAGTTCTTCATGCGCCTTCAGCATTAGCATGAGTCATGTTTACTGCTCAGTTTCTCTGGGTTAAGAGCACGACAGAGCTGTAGGATATGCAATCGTCTGCTGGCACGAGTGACGCCGGTAGTTTATTCATGTCCTGAAGAGACAGTGAAACACACGCCTGGTGCCCTTCATCCAGGGGTTGCTGAACCGCTCGGCCGGCCTGCTGTCCAGAGCCTGCCGCCCCGGCTGGAGCCGAGAGCGCCTGAGGGCCGTGTACCCGGGCCGGCTGCCCCTGGGGGTCCCGGTGTTCCTGCGGGACGCGGGGGACGAGTGGACGCTGTCCCCTCCCCTGGGCCTGCGGGGCAGCGAGGAGCGGGCGGCCGCAGCCCTCAGGAGCCTGCCCCAGAGCGGGCTGCCCCCCTCGCTGGCGGCGGGCGGCTGCAGGCGCTGTGTGGTGGTGGGCAGCGGGGGCATTCTGCTGGGGAGCCGCCTCGGGGATCACATCGATCAGCATGACGTCATCATCAGGTGGGCACCTCCCTTCCGCAATCGAACACAGGGGGTCTTGGTTTTTGGAGGATGGTGGTCTTTCAGGGTACTCGCAACAAGACGTCAGTGTTGGTTACGACGAAATATTGCGCAGACAGCAATAGTTTCACGTCCGTTACCCTGCTTTCGCTGTTCTCCCCAAGAGTATCAGATTTTAAACTTCCAGCGAGGTTCGGTTTTTCTAAATTGACTCTTGGCCGTTGTCCCTACTTAAACATGACGTACGTGTTATAATCGTTTTTGAAGAATGTCAAATATCTCATCTTCTGTTGTGTGGTAAGAAATGAAAAAGGACCTTTTAAGTATTATATGGGTTATTCTGAAGGCTTAGAAATCATTCCATTGCATGGTTAGAGACTGCGTTCACTAGGTCAAGGAAAGGTCAGCTTGCGATATACTTTGAAACAACTAAAGGTTTTCCCATCCGCTGTTGTCAGGATGAACAACGCTCCGGTGTCTGGTTTTGAGAGAGATGCTGGCTCCCGAACAACCATCCGTCTGACATACCCTGAAGGGGCCCCACACTCTCCCAGAGAGTACAGCAACACCTCCCTGCTGGCCTTGGCTGTGTTCAAGAGCTCCGACCTGGACTGGCTCACTGGGGTGGTGGCGCAGAAGCCCCTGGTGAGTCCAGCGCCCTTTTCAGCTTCTGATTCATTCATATATCTTACTTTTAGATGTGCATATACTGATCTCACAGCTGTGGCCATGACAGGCTGTAGCTGATCCCTTGCATCATATTTTTGGGCAAGGTAATTCCTCAAATCCATTTCATTTGGGTTTGTGTGTGGAGCAGGGCTCAGTGTCTCAGAGCCTGCTGCAGAAGGCACAGTAACATCACCGCCAGCGTAGAACTCGCCCGCAGCAGGAGGTCAGGCCTTGTGGCTTCTCCGATGTCCAGGGAGCTGCTCTGAATTCTGGGAAGGGTAGAATTACACCCATCACACGTATCAGCTTGTTTTCATTAAATAACCAGTATCGTTACTCAGTCGGTCTGTGTGCTAGGCAGATTGTCTGTGTCTGCGCAGGGCTGGTGGACCAGGCTGTGGTTCTGGCAGGAAGTGGTGGACTCCATACCCCTCCGCCCTGAGAACTTCAGGATCCTGAACCCCGAGATAATCCGCGAGACACGCCAGGTGCTGCTGGGGCTCTCTGAGGCCCCAGGCCACCAGGGCAGTCATTCCAAGGTGCTGTCGCTCCTTCTGATCTCTATCTTTCTTGCACGCACTTGTGGTCCTTGGATGCAAGCTGCCATCTAAATAAGACTGATCTTACGGGTATATATATTCATTACTGGTTACTTTTCTATTTTTGGGGTCTGGCAGTTATTGGATATTTATAAGAACATGCAGAGTTCATTTTAGACAAACCAAAATGATCAAATATTTTGTATGAATGGATATCAACATGCACTTCATTTTTACAGTTGAATTACGTATGTATGAATCACATACGAACATAAGAAGAGTTACTATATGAACAACGGGAGGCCATCTGGCCCATTTAGCACATTTCATTGTAGAACATGAAGGTTATATGTGCCTTCACGTTCCTCAATGAAATGTGCTATGAAACACATACAGTGAAATGGCCCTTCAGCTCTGTGTGAAGTAGTGAAAGTGATGAGGGATATTAGTCACCACCAGTGCCTGTCTTCTCTCTCCGGTAGATGGTGCCCACCCTTGGGGCAAGTGCTGTTGTCATGGCGCTGCAGCTGTGTGATGAGGTCAGCCTGGCAGGATTTGGATATGACCTTCAGCACTCCGACACGCCACTGCACTACTACGAGTCCTTGCACATGGACGTCATTAAGGTCCAGGTTGTGCACGACGTAAGCATGGAGAAAACGTTTCTGAGGGAGCTGGTGGGAGCCACAGTGCTGAATGACCTCACTGGGGGCCTGACCTGACAGCACTCAGAACCAACCGGACATGTTATTCCACATTTCGACAGGTTTATGAAGTCTGGCTTCTGCAGGCTTGCCAAACAGTTTACGTTGACCGAGGAACAACTTGACGTTCGTCAAGCCTTTAAATGGAGAAAAAACTATCATCCTGAAAAAACTGTCAGCTAACTCCACATTTTTAATGAAGAATCAAGATGAAACTATTGAGGAAAGGTGAAGAAGAAATCTTGCTTACACATGATTTAAGTAGAAAAGGAAGCCAAGTGCATGTTATTACCTTCCATGACTCTGGTACTCTCTTTAAAGGAGCTTCCACAGACCAAGCCAAATACACTGCAGAGATAATAGCCTTCTCCAGTTTAGGACTCCTAAAAAAAATCTAAAACACAAACCCACCCTTAATGCAGAACGTGCAGTGCTGATCAAAAAGACGAGTCTGGAAGGAAACTGCACCAGCTGCTCAGTGACCTGAAAACTGTTAATGTCTCACTCCTCTATACAGAAACGGCAGCAGGAGCACAAGTCCAAGGATATACAGATATTAAACTACATTTACCTTGAGTAAACGGCTATTAATCTTGATCGAGAAATGGACTTCAGCACTGTAAACAACTCATCCTTGAAAACAAACAAACAAAACAAAGGCGAGAGACCAGGCTAGGGGAAATGTCTCACTGTTTCCAGTCAGCGGAGCGATGCTGCAGGTGACCTTTCACCATGCTTCAGTTTAAAGTTTATATTTCGCTATGGAAAGAGCTAACTGTATATCCTGTACAGAAACCCCCTCTTCCTCCTAAGGAAAACACAATAGTATTCTCCACCCCTCCAGATAGTATGACTCCTGATACTGCTTTTGACATGCGTTCAACATGACATCTTTCTCTCCATACTGAAAGGTTTCTTAAAAGTTAAAAATGCCCGTTTTAAGGGTCAGTCCAGAGAAGCGGAACACATGCATGCTGGGATGTAAAAGATTGTCCTTTTGAACCTTTTGGTCTTGGAAAGAAAAGATCACGAGGGGATCTGTTATAAGTGTTCCAAATCTTCCAAGGCATTTACAGCGTCAGTCCAGCGGACTTCATCAGAATGAACAGTGAAACACAAACCAAAGGACAGAACTGGAAAACACGTGGAAGTGTATTTAAAACCAAGAACACAAAGCATTTCTTCACCCTGATCTACAAAGGGTTGTGGGAGCATCGGTTGAGGCCGATATCCTGACTTCCTTCAAGAAACAGATGGATGAGATTCTCAGATAGTATAAAATATTACCAAATGCATTAAAATGAGCCTAATAGCCTCCTTTCATTTGCATCCACTCTTATATACATGTAGCATGTGCCGTCACTCAGACCTATATAGTGATTTGCCTATTCAGCCCAACTCAATTTTTATACCTGTACCGTGTTTACAAATGTTAAAAAGTGGTCTCAAGAATTTGCTACAATAAATCCTCATAATTGAATTTTATTTTATATTACAGTATTTCACATTGTTCAAAAAGTCAGAATAACATAAAAATGCGGATGGATTAGAGCAATTTCCGAAACTAAGAAGTACAGTAGTGCAATCTGACTGTACGGTTAAGAGAAGAACCTCAGGAATCCTCCAATGATTTTATTTAGTGAAAATGGAATGTGAAAGCATCGTGTTTATAAATGGGTGCAGCTACACTACTGCATGTTAGTTACTGCGAACATGGAACATAGGAGCTGGAAAAAATGACAGGAAGACTGTGTTGAATACTGTGCTCTTGTTGAAGATTACTGAGAACTGCAGACTCTACAAGGACTGACATTGTTTCACCTCCACAGAGCCACCAGCAAGGCCAGCGTCCGAGCTCTGAAGCCAGCGGCGTCTCTCAGCGGAGGCTCTGTGGGCAAGGAGATGCAGTGAAGGGGAGGGTGGGCAGGAGGCCTCAGGGGAGATGCGTGGGCAAGATTTAGTCATCTGAAAAGCACAGTGCCGCGAGGCGAGTGTGTCAGCGACTGGTCTGCGAGGCTCCATGGCCGGTCCCTCCCAGGCTGCCCTACAGCAGAGGAATGCGGGAGGGCTCCCACAGCTTCCTGGCCAGCTGACAGCAGTGCTGCAGGATGTACTCGGTAGGGATGACTCCCAGGTGGATGGTCAGCAGCTCGTAACACTTGACAACCTCCGTCTGGTGGTTTTTGCTGTAGTACCTCAGGAGCTTCCTGTAGGGGGAGCCCACACACTCCGTTACTGAGCTGGTCTAGGTGGAGCAGACAAGAGTACAGTACGCGCTTGATTTATACAGTGAAAAAGTTTTAGTAGATGTTACTTTTTTGCCCCAAAGCATAATGCTAACATTAAAAAAAAAACTGTACTCATCTCTACCTGTAGTAGTCCACCCCCAGCATTCCAATGGGGGCAGAGTCATCAGGAAGGACAGGCAGCTCAATCACCTCCAGCTTGTACCCCTGAGAGAAGGTACACCGTCAGACAGCATGAGTCTGTGCATTGTTTTAGATACAGTACAAACAATATTGTCTTTACTGTAACAAATGTCTCAAAACATTTTTTTCTTAAGTTATCGCCGTGTTCTGAACATTGCACTGGGAAGTACGGAATACCTAAACTCTCAGGAACAACACAGTGAATTGAGAGCCTGCAAAATGATTCTGCTTGTACATTTAAAACCAGCATACATCTATTAAAACTAACTGAAAGTACTGAGTACACAAGGTGCACACAACATGACACAATTCTGTGATAAAAAGCCATGAAAGGAAGTAGTTTAAGAAACACTGGGAACCAGGTTTTAAAA